>NC_091445.1:1448744-1748744 GCF_964237555.1 Oryctolagus cuniculus
GCCCGACTCCTGGTTCTGGAGGCAAAGAGCTGGGAGCCCCTGGAGCCCCTGCCAGGGCTGATCTACCTCTGCCCGCAGTGCCTGTGCCCGTGGGGACAGGAAGCTTTGCACCGCACTCCCACAGGGCCCGGCACCCCGTGTTCAGATGACACTGCCTTGGGATGTCAGGTCTCTTCCTGAATCCCCGTGGTTTGCATCTCCTACTGCACAAGAGGACACTGTCCCAAGGGCCAGCGCTGTGTCAACGCACCTCTCAGAAGAGGGCCAGGAAGCGCGCGTCTGGTTAAGACAGCTGCTCCCTACTCTGCGGAGAGCTGTGTCTGTAAGCCCCTGGTGGGAATGCTTCCCGTGGAGGTGGGCGCCTCCATCTGCGCGGCCGGTTCTGCGTTTCCCGTGGCACCGTGAATGCGTGCATTTCCATGCCTCTGTCCAGCTCTGATTCTTTTTTTTTTTTTTTTTTTTTTTTTAATTTTTGACAGGCAGAGTGGACAGTGAGAGAGAGACAGAGAGAGAAAGGTCTTCCTTTGCCGTTGGTTCACCCTCCAATGGCCACCGCTGCAGCCGGCGCACCGCGCTGATCCGATGGCAGGAGCCAGGATCCAGGTGCTTTTTCCTGGTCTCCCATGGGGTGCAGGGCCCAAGCACCTGGGCCATCCTCCACTGCACTCCCTGGCCATAGCAGAGAGCTGGCCTGGAAGAGGGGCAACCGGGACAGAATCCGGCGCCCCAACCGGGACTAGAACCCGGTGTGCCGGCGCCGCAAGGTGGAGGATTAGCCTAGTGAGCCACAGCGCCGGCTCAGCTCTGATTCTTTCTCTTTCATTTTCTCCCCCAAATTCTGTCCTTCCTTCAAAGGGGGAACATATCAGTGGGAGAGAAAATAGCTAAAAGTTTTTGAAGAGAATTAGGGAACACACACTTAGTGTTTACACTGTAACCCTGTGCTGAGCCAGTGTTTCAGATCGGTCCTTCCTTACCTTCTCTCTGTATCAGAGCCCCACCTGTAGACGCATTTTCCACCTCTGTAGCCCCTGCAGGCTCCGCGGTTCTCACCAGCAGTGCTCTGTCTGTGCACACCTCACGGTGACATGCTGGTTTGTGGAGTCGTGGCCTGAGGTTTGGTGTCTGTGTGATGGCCGTCTTCCCAGTGGTTAGTAGCACAGCTCTTAACTCTGTTCTTCTGATGAGTACTTCTGAAAGGACTACCAGGTCAAAGCCATTCGCCACTGTTTCCCAAAGTCACAGAACCCTAAAACTCCATCAAACACATGCAAAACAACCCTTCAATCTGGGCTTATAACAGAAGAAGGAAAAGCATGAGAAAGGAGTATGAGAGAAGCATTCATTCACTCCATAAATAATTGAGCACCTGCTGTATGCTGTAGGCTGAAGGCGCTGTTCTGAGCATGTGGGTCCGTGGGGAGATCAGAAGCCCAGACGTCTGGGTCTGTGAAGGCCTCGTTCTCCTGGGGGAAGGCAGGTGGTGAACGCAGCCATGAGCGTGCTGGTTGTACGCCAGCCCGGGTGCTGAGTGCCCAAGGACAGAGCAGCCGACAGCAGGCACGGGGACAGCAGGAGGCGTGGGGTTCATCACGCAGAGGCTGGGGGGCAGTGCTGTCGGGGGCACCCGGGTAGAGGTGGGCAGGGAGTGAGCAAGTCAGTCGCGCAAGGTTGACCTGAGTGCGCCCCAGGCTCCGGCCAGACAGCGTGAGCCCCAGAGAGCAGCGAGGAGGCCGGTTGGAGGAGGGAGTTCACAGCCAAGTCTGCAGTGGCTGCGGCCGGCAGGAAGGCCTCTGGCTGTCACTGGCGTCCCCAGAGGAGGCTGTGGAACGGCCACCCTGGATGGAAAGCAGGCACTGGGCCTGTTCTCCCCCTGGAATCCAGGTCCCTGCATGGGACTAGGGAGCAGTGACCGGTCTCCAGAACTGCTCCTCGGTTCAAGCCCACGCACTCTGAAGTCCCTTCTTAGACCTGCCCGCCCTCTCCCCGGGCAGCTGTGGCAGCCTTGGCAGCCTTAGCAATGGCCCACGGGGGCAGGGAACAAGTGGGCAGTGGGACCACGGCTGGACTCGGCCTTCCCAAGACAGGGCCAGCAGCGGCTTAGGCTTCTGGTACTCCCTGCGGGAGGCGGCCGGACCCAGGAGGCGAGGAGGGGCAGTGCACGGTGGGCAGCAGCGGTGTGACACCCAGCAGAGAGCCCATGGCCATGCAGCCCCCTGTTCTGTGGCTTCCTGGACTTTCCAAGGCCTTTGTGCGGCTGAGGGTTAGCTCTCTGCTGGGCCAAGGGACGGGCCCCGCAAGGACTTCCAGGGTTCTGGGAGGCCTTGGGATGGGGGCCGTGCCGGGGATGCACGCGGCCGTTCTGGCCTGAGCGGTTGAGACAGCAAATCCGAAGGAGGGCTCCGTCGCCGGTGGGCTTCCTGCTATTTCAGGAGGGGCGTCCTGGGGATGTGGGAAAGTGCGTTTGTTAAAAGTCCGATGCTTGCTGGTGGGCAGGCCAGGCTCACCGCGCTCCAGGGGTTGACCCGCAGCGCCGGCTGGGTCCTGGGGGCGGCAGGCGCCCTGCCAGGGAGGCGCGGACAGGCGGCGGGAGGAGGACGCGCGGCCGAGAGCCGGGAAGGCGCGGGCGCCGAGCCGAGGGCGGGAGGCGGGGCGCGGGGCGCGCGTGTGGGGCGCCGCGGCGGGAGGGAGGCGGTCGCGGTGCGCGCGGGGCGCTGCGCGCGCTCCCGCCCGCGAGGAAGATGGCCCAGGCAGGAAAGTTGGGGTGACGCGCGCGGCCGCGGGGTCGGCGGGGCTCTGGGCGCCCGACGGAGCGGCGCGCAGGCGGGGGCGCGCAGCCCAGGCGCCGCGCCGCCCCCGCTGCAGGTGGCCGGGCCGCGCCAGGGCGGCCGGCCGGGCGCGCGGGCCGCGGGATGGGCTGTGCCCCCAGCATCCACGTCTCGCAGAGCGGCGTGCTCTACTGCCGCGACTCGGACGCGTCCGGCTCGCCCCGCCAGGCCCCCGGCGCGTCGCTGGGTCCCGTCGACGCCGCCGACGCCGTGTCCCGGAGCCGCGCGCCGGGACCCCCGGGCGCCGCCCGCGTCCGCAGGGCGCGCGCCGAGCTGGGCAGCGGCAGTAGCGCGGGCTCCGCGGCCCACGCCACGACCACCTGCAGGGGCCGGAGGCGCCCCTGTTGCGGCAGCGCGGAGGCCGAGACCCAGACATGTCGCGCCGCCGGCGTCCAGGTGAGCCAGGCTGGGGGCGCGGGTTGGGCCCGGCGGGGTGGCGCGGAGCTCACTTTCCACTTGTGGAGGTGATGCGGGCCCAGGCATCGCGAGCCGGGCGCACAGGGCGCGCGTGGGGAGCAGGGCTGTGGTTCAGTGGGCTCGAGGAGGGGTCTCTGGGGGCGTCCCGACCGGGGGCGGGCTGGGATCCAGGCAGTGCTGGCCTTGCGCGCTCGGGTGGCCGGCACCGACCCAACCCCAGGGCGCGACAGTGCCCTGCGCCCAGACCTCACCAGCAGCGTGGCCGGGATTGGGAATGAAGCCGATGTTTCTGTTTGAGCACAGGTGTGGGCCAGGGACCAGAGCGAGGGCCGCAGAGTGGAGCTGGAGCCCTGCTCTCTGGCGGTTCCCGGGGTTGGCTGCGTCCGGGCCGTGAGCGCGCAGTGTCCGCAGAGTGGCGGGGAGGGACGTGGCTTCCAGCGCCGCGCGGCTGTCGGAGGAGGAGGGCTCAGCGCCCGCAGCTCCTCTGTTCCAGAGAAGGGAGCTGGGAGGTAAATGGGCATACCTGCTGTATGTTCTCAAAAGTACTACTGGTTTTTGTTTTTTAATTTTTTTTTTTATTGTTGAGAGCGCGCGAGTTTTCCCATCTGCTAGTTCCCGCCCCTAACGCACTCCAGGGCCTGGGCTGGGGCTGGGCCGGGTGGCTTGTGCTCTGAGAGCCGGCAACTCAGGTGGTCTCCCATGTGGTTGGGGGGTGGGTCTGGCTTGGCAGGAAGCCGGAGCCAGGTGTTGAACCCAGGAACTCTGATAGGGCACACCTGGGTTTTAACCTGTGGCTTGTGCCGGCCCCTCAGAAGACTGACGGTTGTAGTCCAAGGCGGAACTCAAGTCAGCCTTTGAGTTGCATTGTGCAGTACAGGAACTGCTGCCCCACACGCCCAGGGCTGCCAGGGCACACCTGCGAGGCTGAGGCCGACAGCTTTGTGGAGTTAAACACTCAACCTTTGCGAAGGCGAGCAGGTCCTCGGGAGAATGGGAGAGAGGGAGGCAGGTGCCGGCTTCCATCGGGAAGACCGAAAGCTGCTTTTAATGAACATAGTCTTTTCTTTAAAGAAAAAACCCGATTTTATAGTGTGAAGCCCAAGCAGTGTTTATTTACAGTGTGACAGTCATCATCACCATGAGCCCCGGGGGCGGTGGTAGGGGATGAACCTGTCGCCTGGGGTGCACTGGGGCGGGACCTTGTCCAGAGACTGCTTTCGCTACCTGCCGGAGAGGAAACAGTAGTTCAGAATGCTGACATCTTGGGCGCTGGGCGATGCGTTTTTGGGGTTGCTCAAGAGAAACTGTGTGTTTTTGTCTTTCAAACTAGCAAGGACCTCAATTTAGTACCTGGCCACTCGGCTGCTCCACGCCTGTCCATTGAAAGGAGGACTAATGAGCGAGGCGGTTCTCCATTAGCACTTCCCTCGAGAGCCTGCTTAGAAACTAGCGGAGGTAGAAGCCGGAGAGAACGCGAGTCCTGCTCAGTAGCAGCTGGCGCCAACGGGTGTCACTCTCTGGGCAGCTTGGCCTGAGTGTGCGAGGACCTCCCAGGGCAGGGTCCGAACCCGCTTTTCTCCTCAGCACCCCACTTTCATCCCAGCCAGCTGCTGGCTTGGAGTCGCCTCGCTGATGTCGGTCTCAGAAGCCAGCGATTTGGGACTAAATGTGAGCCCAGGTCAGGAATGCAGACCACGCTGGATTCCATCTCAGAATCGCTCTACCATGGCTGACACTGCCATCCTGTTAGAGTTTCTCACTCTGCCCTTATTTTATTTTCAATTTTCGATTTTCTTTTAATCTTGAATTTCACATGTCCCTTACCCCTTGGTGAGTGATTTATAAAAACATTGCTTTCATTTCTTTTTAGAACAAGAATTTGCCTTTTGCCTTAAGAGTTTGAGTCACTAGTCACAGCCCCCCCTTTCCAGAATGTTCCGGTGGAAACACACGTCTTTGGTGACTGGTCGTGCTTACAGTGGAGGGGTGTGGGGGGCGGGCTGTAAGTTTCCTCCTCCTCCTCCATCAGTTAGAAACCACGTCCTCATTATCTGCGTGGCCTCTGGTATTCCCCGGAGTACCGAGCTGTGTGCTTCATCTCTCTCTTTTCTAGCAAGAATTCATTTCATTAAGCTTTTAGAATGATGAAGCATTATGATGTCAAACATGACGTCAGCAGGAACCTTCCTGAATACCGAATTTGCAAAAACAAAAGGATGATGCACATTAATCATTCATGTGCAGCTCAGTGCCATCACATGGGTTTCCATTTCTGGTAAGAAGTCGGATTTCTCCCCCAATTGCCGTGAAAATGCAGCTTCCAAGCAGTTTGCCCACCTCCCGCTTGCCTTTTTAAAAATAGTGCTCTGACAGGACACACACCCCGACTCGGTGCCAGCCTTGTGACCCCGCTCAGAATCCCCCAGAGACCTGGAGCCTCAGCGAGTCCCACAAGTCTTTGCTCAGAGCAGCTGTTGCTGCTGGGGCACAGGTGTGGACAGGAGTCCTGCCGGCCCCGCCGCCTCCGGCTGCACCCCGCGTGGGCTGCTCCTGGGGCTCCACCACGGGGGTGCCGTTTCCGGCCGGCTCTGTGATGCAGGCAGCAGCGCCAGCGCCGCCTCCCCTCCGTCGGCTGTGCTGGTCTTTTCTTCCCACCAGCGTCGGTGCCAGGCTCTGCTGTGGGTGCTGGGGTCCAGGGAATAGCCCCCGAAAACCCGCCACAGAGCCTGGTGAGGGTGAACCTCGCGCGAGGGCTGTGCCCACACAGACGCCAGCGCCTTCTACAGGATCTCTCCACCGCATTCCGGAGCAGGCGTCCTCTGAATCCCAAGGGGGAACGGCCAGTGGGTGTTTTTCCTGACCTCAAAGTAAATAATTTAAAAGATCAGATTTGCAGGAGAGGTGGGGCTATTTTGGAAAACGTCATCTAAGTTTGCGTTCTGGGTCAGTGTTCTCGGTTCTGACGTGCCCAGAATCACCCGGAGAGAGCTCCCTAGGACACAGCTGGTGGGCTCGGCTCCGGGTTCCTGATTGCCTGGGCCTTGGCGGGGGGGCGCTGAGAAGGCGGAATTCCGGGAGGCCCACACTCTGAGAATGAACTGTCTGCGGGCCCCGCACACCCAGTGGGAGGGGTCTGGGGTGGAGTCAGCCCTGCCTCTCTCTCCGTGGAGTCTGAGCCCAGCCCTGCGCCCCGTGGGGAGTGTTGGGCCCCTGAGGTCCTGTTCCCCTCAGGCCCCCTTGGGCTTGCATAGGGCCTGGTGCCTTGCTCCGCACCCAGGCTCCTCCCCTGCCCCTGCATGGGGAGGGGGCCGTGTTCCGTGCAGGGGAGGAGCCTGGACCAGGGCTGGGGTCACGTGGCACAGCGCATGCTCTGTCCTGGCGGCTGGCGTTCTGGGCAGTTTTCGGTCTTCTCTCGCTGTCCACTCTGAAGTGGAATGGCAGGAGCAGTGGACACGGCGAGTCCTGCGAGGAGCCCGAGTGAAACCCAGGTCTCCGCTCACTTTACCACAGTGCCCCCCCAGGTTAAGGCGAGCCGGGCGCACCTGTTCCTGGTTTCCACAGCTTCTGTCAGGGGTTACCCACCTGTAGGGGCTCAGGGCTCCTCCCCTTCGACTGATAAACAAGTCTGCCAGGCGCAGGTCGCGGGACAGGAGCTGCCAGGCTTCCAGAGGTGAGACAGTGCCCGGTGCTTCCAGTCTGGTTACCACCGCTGGGGCTGGGGCTCTCGCTCGACCAGGCCGGCTGGACTGGTGCCTGCCGAGTTAAGACCAGGAGTTGAAACAGGCAGGAGAACCAGGCGTGGAAAGCAGCCTGGGGCCGGAGGTGCAGATGCCAGGGCTGGAGGCTGCGGCCGCTGTGGGGCCGGTTGCTCCCTGCTGTCTGGGGCTCTGTGCCGGGTGTGGAGCGCTAAGGGGGTGGCACAGTGGGCACCGGTGACTGGGGGTTGCAGGCAAACCTTGCACTGGAATCAGGAAGGGCACCTAGGCATGCTGCCTGCGTCCTGGTCACGCCGTGCCTGGGCAGGAAGTGGGTCGTGGTGTAGCGGGAGGTTACCCAGGAGGGACTGTTTGAACTGCTTGATGAGGGAGGCCCGTGCAGGACGCCCAGGCACCTGGGAGTGGACTCAGCCGCTGCCCCCCGGGAGGGCCTAGAGAGGGAGTGGTTAGGGGGAGCTGAGAATCCCACCTGTAGCCCAGAGAAGCCATGGCAGCTGTGGCCTTGAGCTGGAGGCCCTGTGTGTTCCTCCTCGTCCACCTCTCCCTGGGCCTGCCTTGCCACTCACATCGGGGAGTGGGGAGGAGATGCCCCAGCCTGAGGCTCCTGGCATACGGGGCAGAGTGGGGGGGAGGGGGCAGGTGGCCCATCCCATACCCCCTGGCACAGGTGCAAACAGCCGTTCATGCGTTAGTACTGATGGCCTGCAGGTGGGCAGGCCTTGTCCCAGGTGCTCTTGTAAGTTGGCCGCCTCATCCCTTGTTTGAACTTCCTGTTTAGTGACTGCTGATGGGTGCCGAGGCTCCTGGGTGGACACCTCCAAGTCACTGCCACCCTGAGCTGGCCCTGCGTGCAGCACGTCACGCCCTCTGCCCCCTCACTGCCCTGTGCTTGGAGCTCAGGGCTCTGCAGGCACAGGAAACACCCAGCCTCATCCGTTTATTACGTTGTTTTTTCTCAGTTTGCACTTCATAGTCTCACTGCAGGCTCAGAAATCTAAGAAATAAATGAACCTTAGTGTACAGGTGTCGGCTGGCACTTTGAATTAACACGTGCATTTAGAATACATTTAAGAATACAAGCGTTGAGACACGTCGCGGAGTTCGTTTTTCAGGGTGTTGACTTCATACAATGGACATCTCGGTGGTTACCCTGCTAGATTAGCAAACACTGCTTTTCTTTCCTTTTTTTTTTTCTTCTAAGGACTTGTTTGTTTGAAAGGCAGAGCAACACAGAGAGATAGGTATATTCTATCCCCAAATGGCCCATGGCTGAGCCAGGCTGAAGCCAGGAGCCTGGAACTTCATCCGGGTCCCCAACCCGGGTGCAGGAGCCCAAGCGCCTGGGCCGTTCTCTGCTGCCTTCCCGGGTGCGTCAGCAGGGTGCTGGGCGTGGACTGGGACAGCCAGGACTGGAAGGCAGTGGTTGAACGCGCTGCGCCACAGCGTTGGCCCCAAACAGCACGTAAACCAGTGTCAGCTTCGCATTCCGAGTGGGTTGCCGATGGCTGCTTCCGTTTCCCTCTCCCGTGGGTGGGTCAGAGGGAGATCCCGCTTGGAGTCTACCTGCTCTGCCCTCTGCCTCCCTGGGCACCGTGCCAGGACACCGGTTCCCGCGATGGGGCTCACGCGCTCCGTGGAGAGCCCGCTTTGCAATACGAGAGGAAACCGGCTCACTTTGAGGCTGCCTGGTGTTCTAGGCGACCCAGGGTTTGTGCAGTCTGCACGGGGTGGGAGAGGTGGCCATGAGCACGGGGCCCCTGCCACAGTCCTCGCTGTCGGCAGGGTGTCGCCCGGGCCACTCCTGGCCACAGATTACTATCTGTGTCTCAAAAGTGAGCGGAGTGGGGCTGCAAGAGGAGGAACCAGCTCCCCACACACGTGTGAAGGTGACACTGTTGGAATTCCCCATCAGGTTCCTGCATCTGAGACCAGTGGATGCCCAGGGCCTGGTGTGGCCAGGGAGGGGACTTCAGCGGTGACAGCAGGGGGGCTGGGCCAGAGGCCTCGTGAGGGGCGTTTCCCCGCCCATATCCTGCAGGCCTGAGCGGCGCTGTGGCGTCCACGCTCTGAGAAGCGCTGGCCCGGCTCATCCTGGTCCCCGTGGACAGGCCTGCGCGCCTGGGGAGGGACTTCCAGCCTCCCGCCCGTGTTCTGTTGCTGTGGTTGCTGTTGTTAATTACAGTGGAATTTTGGTTATTTTGGTTTAGATCTTTGTGACGTGATCAGTGAGTGCCTTTTTTATTTTTTTTTAAAGATTTATTTGAGAGGTAGAGTTACAGACAAAGGGAGAGACAGAGAAAGGTCTTCCACCTGTTGGTTCACTCCCCACATGGCCCCCAAGGCTGGAGCTGGGCCGATCCAAAGCCAGGAGCTTCCTTTGGGTCTCCAGTGCACGTGTGGAGGCCCAAGCGCTTGGGCCACCCTCCCCTGCTTTTCTAGGTCATTAGCAGGGAGCTGGATTGGAAGTGGAGCAGCCAGGACTCGATATAGTGCCCATATGAGATGCCGGCTTCATGGTGGAGGCTTAACCCACTATGCCGAAGCACCAGCCCCCAGTAATTGCACATTGTACCCCATATTTTCACTAGAATCCATTTGACCAACATATGATTGAGTGGATTGATACAGTGATACAGTTCTGTGGGAGTCCTGCCAGGTCCGTGCTGGGATGTGTGTGTGTGTGACTGTGTGCTCGCCCACCAAGCTAGACCCACACTAGGGGTGTGTGTGTGTGTGTGTGTGTGTGCATGCATGCATGCACACACCATGACCCGGGGCCTGCACTTGGCAGGGTTCAAAGGTCAGGTGTTAGTGTTCTGCTGGGTGTTTGCGTGGAATTCTTGGGTGTAGACTTGGGGCTGCCCCTGCTCTCAGAGCCATGTCGCGTGAGCTCCTGGCCTTGGGCTGCATTCAGGGCTGTTGCATGCTATTGGGAAGATGATGCGGAATCTAAAACCCATTTTCCCTCAGGGAGGTGTTGTGGTTAGGTCCTTGGTCCCAGCTGCCTGTGTGTCTCAAACGGAGTGAAGACCCCGAATTCTGGACATTGTCACAGGAAGACGAGATCTTAAGCAAAATGTGTCACCTGGAGCAATGTAGAGGAGTGGTGCTTTCCTGCGACGGAACCACAGGAGGCGTGGGTGCTCTGGAAGCATCCGACGATGGGGGTGCAGGGTGGCCAGGGCTCTGCCGAGAGGGCGTCACGCTGGAGCCCGGACCACAGCAGGCAGGCTGTGCCGCCAGGAAGGCCACCCCCGCCCACCCCGCACCCCCAGTGGCCTGTGGGCCATGGGGACATGTTGAGTTTTAGTTGTTTGGTTGATTTTAAAATAGTCTTTTGAGAAGCAGTTAGAGACAGATCTTGGATCCGTTGGTTCGCTCCCCAAATGACCCTAATGGCTGGAGCTGGGCCGATCTAAAGCCAGGAGCTTCTTTGGGCTCTCCCACATGGGGGCAGGGGCCCAAGCACTTGGACCATCTTCCACTGCTTTTCCAGGCCAGCAGCAGCAAGCTGGATCAGAAGTGGAGCAGCTGGGACGGAAAGTGGCACCCATGTGGGATGCCGGCGCCACAGGCATAGGCTTTGCCTGCTGTGCCGTAGCACTGGCCCTGGCATCATTGCTCTCGGCTTCAAAGGTGGCCAGGTGATGGGGGAGGGAAAGGCCCTGTGCTCCCACAGCCCCGGCCGTGTTTGGAGCTGAGCGGGGGGAGCTGGAGGGCTCTTTCCTGAAGCGCGGAGTGTGCATCCCTCATGGGTGACAGCCGAGCAGGGCCGTGGGTCAGTGCCACCTTGGGCCCAGAATTCCCCAGGTGCCCACTTGGCCATCACAGACACAGGTGCACCCACCTGACCGGTGCTGGCACGGCCCCAGGGACAGGAGGCTGAGCTGACAGGTGCGGGTGGGGCTCCCTGACTTGGTCATCCCCTGTCGGTAAAGCTGTGTCTGCAAAGGGAATCCCTCACGCTGGAGCCCCAGGGCCCTGCACTGCCTGTGGTCACCCCTCTGCCATCGGGAGCAGGGGAGCTGCACCACCCTGGAGGCCTGGGCCCTGCACTGCCTGTGGTCACCCTCTGCCGTCAGACACAGGGGAGCTCCACCACCCTGGAGGCCCCGGACCCTGCACTGCCTGTGGTCACCCCTCTGCCATCGGGAGCAGGGGAGCTCCACCACCCTGGAGGCCTGGGCCCTGCACTGCCTGTGGTCGCCCTCTTCCATCAGACACGGGAGCAGGGGAGCTCCACCGCCCAGGATCTTTGTCCATGGTGGCCTGGCTCCCTTGGGCCGAGAGCTCTCAGGATTGGCTGTGAGGGGAGGGCGTGTGGTCGGCTTGGCCTGACCCCCATGGTGGGGGGGGAGCGTGGCCTGGCCTGGCACCCCAGCACCCTCACCCCCCACGGGGTTTTCAGCCCTCCTCTTCATTTGTTGAGATTTTCGAGAAGGAAGGAGGAGACAGGGCAAAAGGCCAAAAGAATTTGAATCCTGAAACAGAGCCAGAATCTCTTGGATTCACGTACAAGGGCCCCCTCCTTTATGTGCAGATAATAGGACCAACAAGCAGGTGTGCGAAGGGGCTTTCACGTAGAAAGAATTCTCCTGTAGAGAGGGTGCTAGATACGGCATTCAGGTTTCTAGGTTAGCCCAGAAAAGGCAGTGTATTTTTGGCGTTGAGGCAGGGCTGCTGTGGGAGGAACATACAAGTAAATTTGAACTTGGGCTTCTCCTGTGCGTGTGTCCGTGGGGAGCAGTGGGAGGTGTGGAGCCTGGTGGCCCCCCAGGGAGGAGTTTCTGCATCAGCAGTGAGCCTGGTGTTCCCGAGGGTCTCGCGTGTCGCCCCCACCTCTGATCTGGGGAGGAAGCCGGGGCACAGGCGTGCTCCTGACGGAGCCGCATCAGCTGACTCCTGTGCACGCCCTGCTGTCCGCGGTCTGGTGAGAGGGGCGTGGATTGTGTCTCTGAGGCACTCATTCTGTTCCATCTGCGAGTATTTAGTATCTGTCTTTTAAAAAAAAGTGTGAGGCAGAGTTAGGGAGAGACAGAGAGAGAGAGAGAGGGAGAGAGTTAGGGAGAGAGAGAGAGAGCAAGCAAGCAAGAGTGAGCTTCCATCCACTGGTTCTCTCCCCAAATGGCTGCAGCTGCTGGAGCTGGGCTGACGAAAGCTAGGAGCCAGGAGCTTCTTCTGGGTCTCCCATGTGGACGCAGGGGTCCAAGGACTTGGGCCATCCTCCACTGCTTTCCTTGGCATGTTAGCAGAGAGCTGGATTGGAAGTGGAAGAGCCCGGACTAGAACCGGTGCTCGTGTGGATTGCCAGTGCTGCCGGCAGAGGCTTAGCCTCCTAGGGCACAGCACCAGCCAATGCGACAGACTTTTTGTTTAAAAATGAAGAACCCACGCAGCCTGTGTCTAGGGAAAGTGTAATGGCTGCTTAGTGTCGGGCACCTTGTGCTAACGGTGATTCTTCTCCTGGTGGTATCCAGCTGTGGTCTGAGCGTCGCCGTTGGTGGGCTGGTCGAATTCTCTTCATCTCTGGTTTTGTCTTCCTCTCTGTATTTCCCGTTTGCTGCTTGCCTGTTGAGGAATCCTGTCGTTGGCCCTGTCGGCGTTCCCCGAGTCTGCGTGGTGCAGCTGCGCTGGGTAGAAGCTGGCAGTGGGAGGGGAGGTGTGGCCAGTTTGGGCATGTGGAGGTGGGGCAGGGGCTGTCAAGGACGTTGTGTTCTTGTGTCAGGGGCACACGACATCTGGTTGCCTCTGGGTGACGCTGACCCTTGTAGTGCCCGCCACTTCCGGTCACGACGCACTGGAGCTAGAAGGTGGTGACGCCTTTGCTCTCTTGTTCCGAGTTCTTTTATTGGCTGGAGTGTCTCTGGACACTTCTCATCAGCCAGTTGGCTTCTTGGGATGCCGTTTATAGGGGAGGGACTGGGTGGGGTGTTCTTTCTAGTTTGCAAAACCGCGAGAGGATTCCCTAGCGCGACGTGGGGAGTTGTGTGTTGCGTGAGTTTGCTGTTCGCTCTGCTGTAAAACCTGTGAGTGGACACGAGCCTGGTGTGTGTCAGTGCCGTGTGTGCGCTTCGTGGGGCTCGTGGGCCCATTTCTGCCCCAGAGGTGCAGCACCGAGTGGAGTTGGTTACTCCTGTTGTAAGCACATTCTTGCCAGGTGCCCGGCCTGGTGCTCTCGCTGCTGTCCCTGCACAGCTGTAGAGGAGGCTGCCTGCGGCCCCCTGCTGTGTTTCTGTGGCTGGGCTCTGGGCTCCTGAGGGCCTAAGTCCTCGCTGGCCTGGGCTTGAGCCAGAGCCCTGCCCTCACCCCCTAGCTCTGTGGCCCTGGGTAGCTGCCTCCTCGGGTGGGATGACACACCGGTGTGGGACGACACGGGGCAGCCCTGTGACCGTCTGTGTTCGTAGGACTGGTGTGCTTGTGCGTTTCCTGTCCACTCTGAGCACTGCTCTAGGCTTAGGTCCACAGGCGGGGGACCTGGAGCGTGCAGGCCATAGAAGGCCCAGGAAATCATTGTCTGGCCCTGCCAAGGCGGCTGCAGGCAAGACTGGAAATTCAGTACCTCCCTAGCAGCTAATTCCCAGGCAGATAATTTTTATGGATGTGCATAAGGTGGATATGCAAATGGCACTCGTGGGAGAAAGGTCCCCCACCGTGCTGTTGGGGAGGAGAAAGGAGTGGAGTTGTCTGTGCCCCGCCCTTGGTGTGGGGTGCTGATTGGCCAAGCAGGGGCTATGGGGAGTCCGAGACTGGGCACGCTGAAGAACTGAGCGTGGCGGTGACGCCATCAAAGCCAGAGAGGAGAACCTGGGAAGCCGACAGCCATGTGCTCACAGATGACGTCAGGGGCCGGGGCCGGGGGCCGAGTGAAGCCTGGAGCTCAGAGCTGCCAGCACGGGTGGGGTCGGAGAGCCCGCTGAGGATGACTGTGATGTGCAGCGGAGCCGACGGGCCACGTGGCTCGTGGACCTCCGCGTGCTCTGCCCGCCAGCCGGCACTGTCCCAGAATGGGTACCAGGAGCCCAGACGCAGCCGTGCCTGTGGCTTTGACATTTTCTGTTAGCTTTCAAAGAAGAAACAGGTGAGGCTAGTTTTAACATTTATTTAACCAGTACTTTAAAAATGTTTTCATTTTAATGGGCACTTAGCAGAAAACTTTGGGTGAGAAGTTCACTGTGCTTTGGGGGGGGCAAGTCGGTCCCATGTTGAGGGGTGGGCTGTCATTCCTGCTCAGCCCCTGGCGGTCACTTGATGAGCGGGCGACACTGCTTGTGCCGTCTCAGCCGTGCCCCTTGGTCCTGTTTTTCCTGTTCTGCTTTGCGTTGGATCCCTGTGCCACAGCGTCTCCGAGAGGCCACAGGTGGGAGGCGCCATAGCAGTGGCTGCTGCGGGGGTAGGGGGCAGGCAGAACGGGGCCAGGGGTCGGCTCATCAGCCCCGAGGTGCCGGCCCTGGCGTGAACTGGTCCTGCCTCTGGATGTCACGCCTTCGTCTTGGCCGTCTTTGGCGCTCTGCCTGCGCCTTCTTGCTTCCTGCCCTTGGTGGGCCGTTCTCTGTCCTGATCCCTCCTTCTGCTGCGTGGATGGCTACTGCTTCCTCAGAGGGAACGCAGGGCTGCAGCCAGAGAGAATCGGTGTCACGGTGGCACCTGCTCGGGTCAGTGAACTCCTTTACAGTTCTGTATCTCTCTGCGTCTTGGGGGGGGGGGGCAGCCACAGGACAGCCGTGGAGGACCAGGGCCGCGTGTTCTCTCATACTCAGTCTGGGATCTCAGTGGAGGGCAGGGGCCATGGTCAGAGGCTGGGATGGGGCTGGGGAGGCGGGGGAAGGGGAGGGGTGCGGCTGGGGAGGAGGAAGACCTTGCGCTGTTCTGTGGCACGGTAGGGCGGTGATGGTGACAACCATGAATTGTACATCTCCAGGGGATTTAGTGTTCCCGACACAGAGAAATGATGAATGTTTGAGGTGACAGATGTGTTGGCTCCCTGATGCGATTGTCCATGCTGCATACAAGCAACAAAACAGCACACTGCACCCCATAAACACGCGTCTTTGCTATGGGTCAATGGAAAACTTTCAAAGTAAAATTAAACAGGAATTTTATAAAGCGCCCACCTCACAGGGTGCACTGACTGTGGTAGAATCAATGTGTGCACCTTGTTAGCTTTGCGTGTAGTGCTCAACAGTATCGGGTTCTGTTGGTGACAGTGTCGAAGCCAGCTTTGGAAGGCTACTGTGTAGCGGTTTCCAACTTCTGCGAGTGCAGCTGCCTACAGCAGTGGAGGGCGTGGTAGAGTAAAACTTCATAGGCACAAGGACCCCCCGCCCCAACAGTTACAAAAAGACTCTAAGGTCTCTACCACCCACTGTCCCCCGCCCTGGGGTTATTCTAAACCAAAAATAAAACTTATTATTTCAGCTGTAGTAACTCGAAAAGAGAAAGAATGTTTAGAAGACGACCACAGTACCGTCAGCAAACTTCCAGATTAGAATAATTCCATGATATCACCAAATACGAAGGCAGTATTCAAGTTGGGCCAATTTTACTTGTTTTCGTTACGTTTGGATTCTCTTCGAGTAAGCTTCACCCACTTCAGTTAGTCAATGATTTTCTCCCGTGTCTTTTTTTCTTTGATTTATCTTGAAATTTTGTTTGAATTCTTCACAGTTCACTGTGACTTGTAGCTACAAGTCAAAGAACATGATGGTATTCCCTCCCTTCCTCCCTCCTACCCTACTTCCTACTCCCTTTCTTTCTCTCCTTTTTTTTTTTTTTTTGAGATAACATATTTTAAATTTACATTGAAGTATACAGGCCTGCTACTTTACTGAATAAGAAATTTAACGAGTTAAAAGCAAAAAGACCATAGATTAGTGAGAATATCCATAATGACTATAAACAATAATTCAGTGGAAAAATGATGGTTTCATCCATACACAGCTTTTTGGCAATTAGTCATTCATAATTTCTTTCAGTGAAATAAAGCCAATGACAGTGCAATATCTAATATTTCCTCTGTGGTTAGAAAATAATAAGTTTGCCGGCGCCACGGCTCAATAGGCTAATCCTCCACTTTGCAGTGCTGGCACACTGGGTTCTAGTTCTGGTCGGGGCGCCGGATTCTGTCCCGGTTGCCCCTCTTCCAGGCCAGCTCTCTGCTGTGGCCAGGGAGTGCAGTGGAGGATGGCCCAAATGCTTGGGCCCTGCACCCCATGGGAGACCAGGAGAAGCACTTGGCTCCTGCCTTTGGATCAGCGTGGTGCACTGGCTGCAGTGCACCGGCCACGGCAGCCATTGGGGGGTGAACCAACGGGAAAGGAAGACCTTTCTCTGTCTCTCTCTCTCTCACTATCCACTCTGCCTGTCCAAAAAAAAAAAAAAAAGAAAGAAAATAATAAGTTCATTTAGACGTTAAGCCATTTCCTTTCAACAGTTTATGCATAGGGATAGTTTGATTTCTTCCTTTCCAATTTGTAGCTCTTTGATTTCTTTTTCTTGCCTAAGGACTCTGGCTAAAACTTCGAGGACTGTATTGAATGGCAGTGGTGTGAGTGGGCATCCCTGTCTGGTTCCAGGTCTCAGTGGGAATGCTTCCAACTTTGCCCCTTCCAATACGATGCTGGCTGTGGGTCTGTCATAAATTGCCTTGATTGCGTTGAGAAATGTTCCTTCTATACCCAGTTTGCTTAGTTTTCATCATGAAAGGGTGTTGTATTTTATCAGATGCTTTCTCTGCATCTATTGAGAGAATCACATGGTTTTTGTTCCTCAGTTTGTTACTGTGATGTATCACATGTGTTGAGTGTTGAACCATCCCTGCATACAAGTGATAAATCCCACTTAATGTGGGTGGATGATCTTTCCGATGTGTTGCTGGATTCGGTTAGCTAGTATTTTGTTGGAAATTTTTGCATGTATATTCATCAGGATACCAGTCTGTAGTTCTCTGTAGCATCTTTTTTCTGGATTTTAATTAAGTGAAGCTTGCCTCAAAGGAAGAGTTTGGGAGGATCCTATCCATTTCAGTTGTTTTGAATAGTTTGAAAAAACTTGGAAATAATTCTTTTTTAAAAGTCTGGAAGAATTCAGCAGTGAAGCCATTCAGTACGGGGCTTTTGGTTGGAAGAGTTGTTATGACTGATTCAATTTTCATCTTGGTTATCAGTCTGTTTAGGTTTTCTGTGTCTTTATGGCTCAGTGCAGAAGTGCAGGTAGGTTGTATGTGTCCAGGAATCTATCCATTTCTTCTAGCTTCCCCAATTTGTTGACATACAGCTCTTTGTAGTAATTCCTGATGATTCTTTTTATTTCTCTGGTATCTGTTGTTACATCTCCTTTTTCATCTCAGATTTTATTGATTTGGGTCTTCTTCCTCAGTTTTTTTGTTTGTTGGGGTGATGGTGTATCAGTTTTTTTTTTTTTTTCAAAAAAACCCAGCTCTTTTTTGTGTTTTTAGTTTCAATTTTGTTTATGCTCTAATTTTAATCTCTTTCCTCCTACTTTTGTTTTTTTTTCTAGGTCCTTGAGATGCAATCGTAGCTGATTTATTTGATGCCTTTCTAAATTCTTGATGGAGGCAGCTGTTGCTATAAACTTTCCTCTTAACACTGCTTTTGCCGTATCCCATATGTTTTGATGTGTTGTGTTGTTGTCTTCATGTGGTTTCAGTAGTTTGTTTATTTCTTCCATGACACTGTTTAATCAGGAGTGTCTTTCTTAGTTTCCATGTGTGTCCGTATGTTCTAGAGATTCTTAAATTGTTGATTTCCAGCTTCATTCCATTGGGGTCAGAAAAGATGCATGGTATGATTTTGACTTTTTTGACATTGGTGAAGCCTGCTGTCTGGCCTAGCATATGCTCTGTCCTAGAGAAAGCTCCATGCACTGATGAAAACAAACAGTGTGTACTTAACAGCTGAGGGATGGAATGTTCTGTAGGTGGCTAGATACCAGTTAGATCCCTTTGGTCCATAGTGTCGATTCACTCTATTTCTTTGTTGATTTTTTGTCTAGTTGATCTGTCCGTTGATGAAACTGGGGTGTTGAAGCCCTCCATTTTTGTTGTATTATAGTCTATGTCTCCCTTTAGATCCATTAACTTTTCTTGTAAATAGCCAGGTTCCATGGCATTGGGTGCCTGTACATTTAATATGGTCACATCTTCCTGTTGAATCGACCCCTTACTCATTGTACAGTGCCCTTCTTTGTCTCCTGTAACAGTGTTTGTGTTAAAGTCTGTTTTCTCTGATATCAGGATGGCTACACCAGTCCTTTCTGCTTTCTGTTATCATGTATCTTTCTCCTTCCTTTCACTTTCAGTCTGGCTGTATCTTTGTTGGTGAGCTATGTTTCTTGTAGGTGACAGATAGGTCTTGTTTTTTAATCCAGTCAGCCAGGCTGTGTCTTTGAACTGGAGAGTTGAAGCCATTTACATTTGAGGTTACTATTGATAAACAGCTACGTAGACCTACCACTTTCATAAATATTTCTGTTGTTTCCTTTGGATTTCTTTTGCACTTGAATAGGAGATTTTCTACCTTCACATTCTTTCACAATGCTGACTATCTTTCTGTGTTTCTGTGTCTTGCCCATCCGTAATAAGCATCTTTGTAAGGCTGGGCGAGTAGTGACAAATTCTTTGAATTTCTCTTTGATATGGAAGGTCTTTATTTCACCTTCATTTGTAAGTGAGAGCTTTGCAGGGCACAGTATTCTGGGTTGACCTTTTTTTCTCTCTAAAGAATTGGACTGTGTCTCTCCCATCTCTCTTAGCCTGTAGGGCTTCTGATGAGAAGTCCTCTGTATGTCTAATTGGAGATCCTCTGGAAATAATCTGGCATTTCTCTCATGCTCATTTTGGAATCTTTGTTTTACTGTGGAGAGTTTGACTACGACGTGTCGTGGTGAAGATCCTACCTGGTCGTGTCCATTAGGGGTTCTGTGTGCTTCCTGTACTTGGACATCCCTTTTCTCTCTCTGTTGTGCAAATTTTCTGTAGTTTTTCAGTGAATGGGCCTTCTGCTCCATTCTCCCTCTTTGCACTGAGGAACTCCTAAGACCTCTATGTGGTTTCGTGTGATGGTATCCCGGAAGTCTGCATAACTTAGGTCGTGATTTTCTCCTTCCTTTTTTTCCTTTTTGATCTGTTACCAAAGATTTTTCTTCTAGCCCCTGTATTCTTTCTTTTGCCTGAACAAGTCTTTTGTCCACTGTATTCTTTATTTGACATATTGAATTCTTCATTTCTAATATTTCAGTTTGATTTCTCTTCAAAACCTCAATCTCATGGCAGTTTTTCCTCTGTGTCATGTATGGGTTTCTTTAACTCGTGAATTTGCTTCTGAGCGCTTCTGAGTAATTCTGTGATCAGTGCTTGGAATTCCATTTCAGGCGTTTCATCCATATGTTCGTCTTCACAGTCTAACGTTGCAGTCTTGTTGTATTCTTTCGAGGGAGTCGTGTTTTCTTCCTTATTCTTGTTTCTTGAATTTCTGTGTTCATTTTTAGGCGTTCATGGAAATAGGTGTTGGTTTTCTCTTTGAGCTCTGCCTCTGTGGTTGAGTGCGGCGTCTGCTCTTTCACTGGAAACCCCGGGTGTGTGCAGGGTGTGGCCAGGGGGCTCCGGTCGCTGCTCCAGGGTGGGGCACGTGTCCAGGGTGACGCCTGAGTTGGGCGTGGCAATGTTTATTCTCTGCAGTGGGAGGTGTGGATCAGCTCTGCTGGCGTGGTCACACCCTCCCCTGCTCTCCTCCCAGGTGGTCAGTGCCCGGGGTTAGCCCACAGTGGGCACAGCACTCACCCGCGCTGCAGCCTGACCCACACAGAGGGGCTGTGTGGTCCTCGGTGTGAGCACGGATCTCTCTGCAGCGACCCAGCCCAGGCTGTCTGGGCGCTCTGAGTGTGTAGAGCCACTGACAGTGACCGCCCCAAGACCCAGCCACACTGTGCCCTGCCCTGCAGTCACGGAGTCCCCACAGTCTGAGCACACAAGGCTCCCGCAGTCCTGGGGTGCAGAGGATCCCCCGCCTGGTAGCCTGTCCCACCACGGAGAGGCAGAGATGCTCCCAGAGCCAACGCCTGTGCTGCTCCACCTTGGCAGTTGGAGCCTGGAACCTGCGACAGGTTGAGAGGCTGGGGGCCCCCACGTTCCTGTTTGGGTGCCCATCCCCCATCACCGTCCCAGCCAGGCTCAGTCGGGGGGAACGAGGATCTCTCCCACTGGAGGAGGAGAAGAGGTGGGGAAGGCAGAGATGTGCGGGTGTCTCTTGGGTTCGTGTGTTAAGGGGTCCAGCGCTGGAGAGCTCCCCTCAGTGTCCTGACAGCGCTGAGGCCTGTGCTGAGTCCCCCCGACTTCAGGATTCACTTTCCTGCTGATCCGTGCGCTCTGTAGCGGGGGGCTCAGACACAGAACTCAAGTCTCTCCTAGGCAGTTAGAGAAGTTAGTGTCAGGACTTGGGTGTGCCTGGAGCAGGTGGGATGTGTTTCCCACCAGTGCCAGGTGGGTCCAGAAATGCCGTCTCCTGGTGTTACGGGTGGGTATACGCTGGAAGTAAAGCAAGTTCACGGGAAATGTGCACTGGCATCAAACAGTCTGGATTTTGGATTTTGTGGCGCCCGAATACACTGACCTTTTCATGCCATTTCCACCCACTTTCTGCAGTGCCCTTGACTACTGGATGCTGTGGATTGATATCAGGTGTCGGATGTAACTCGCATTTTCTTGAAAGTAGAGGTGTAATTTTCAAAGCATAAAATTGACGATGTGTAGTTGAGCTCCCTGGTTTTTTTTTAAATTTTATTTATATTTGATAGGTAGAGTTATAGACAGAGACAGAGAGAAAGGTCTTCCTTCCATTGGTTCACTCCCCAAATGGCCGCTACGGCCAGCGCTGCACGGATCTGAAGCCAGGAGCCAGGTCTCCCATGTGGGTGCAGGGCCCAAGCACTTGGGCCATCCTCCACTGCCCTCCTGGGCCACAACAGAGAGCTGGCCTGGAAGAGGAGCAACTGGGACAGAATCCGGTGCCCTGACCGGGACTAGAACCCGGGGTGCTGGCGCGGCAGAAGGAGGATTAGCCTAGTGAGCCGCTGCGCCGGCCAAGCTCCCTGGTTTTTAGTGTACTCGGGATGCTGGGAGGCGTTCATCAGTGTCTAATTCTAGATTTTTCCATCAGCCTCCGGGAAGCTCTGTGCTGAGCTGTTAGGCAGTTCCAGTTCACTTCCCTTTGTTGGGAGCCAAGGTCAACCCCAGTCCTCTCTCTCTGTGAAAGATTTATCTCTTTATTAGAAAGGCAGGCTGAGTAGGAAGGGGAGACAGATTTCTGTCTGCTGGTTCACTCCCCAGATGGTCCCAAACAGCTGGAGCTGGGCCAGACTGAAGCCAGGAGCCAGGAACTCCATCCCGTCTCCCACGTGGGTACAGGGGCCAAGCACGGGGGTCATCTCCCCTGCCTTCCCAGGCGCGTTAGCAGGAAGCTGGATCAGAAGTGGAGCAGCCGGGACCTGAACTGGGGCTCATACAGGATGCCGGCGGCGTCCCAGGCAGTGGTGGTGCCGTGGCTCCGCACCCCTCCTGCACAGGCGGCTCTCTGCCTCTGTAGTATGCCTGTTGGGGGTGGGCCTTCCGGATGGACTCAGATGGTTCATGGCCGTCCGTGTTGGGCTGCTTGCCCTCCGTGTGTCTCCGTGGTTCATGTGTGTGAAGCTGTGTGAGGCCCCCGCTCCTCACGCGCTCGCCTGTTGACGGCCGTGTCTTGTTTCCGCTCTGGCTGTCTGCATCACGTGCCCGTGACCACAGGTGGGTGTGTGTCCGAGTGGTCCTTTGTTGTAGTGGTGTCCCCGGGGTGGAGCTGCTGGCTCCGTGGGTCACCGTGCGAGGTGCTGCAGAGTGTCCCCGAAGCAGCCACCTGTTTCCTTCCCCCGTGCACACGAGGGTCTCCGTCTCCCTCTTTGCTCGCCCCCCACTGCCCACTGCCTGTCTTCTTGGTCATCACCACTCCGTGGTGTGCAGCGTGTCTACTCTCATTTGACCTGCATGTGGCTGGCCGCCAGTTCTGGCTGCTGCTGAGGGTGCAGCGAGGTGCCCTGGGCGAAGTCTCCCTAGAAGCCTCTGTTCTCTGAGATTCGGGGACCTGCGGCAGAGTCGTGTCCTTGGAGGGTGGGGTACAGGCCCAGCACCCTGTGCGCGCCTTTCTGTGTGCGTGTGCACACACGTGTATATGTGTGCGTGTGTGCACGTGCATGCATGTGTACAGACCTCTGCATCACAGAATCGCAACCCGTGCAGCCTGTGCACGTGAGAAAAGCTGTGCATTTGAGGTCGATCCGGGTCGAGAGCTGAGGCCCTGGTCTGGGAGGCACCACTGCTAGGACCCCGGGGAACGTGCGGAGTTGGTCTCTGGACACGGCTTTCTTGCTTCCACACAGGCGGCACCCCTGACCACATGCCAGCCTGGGGTGCGCATGTGAGGGGTCACCGTTGTCACGGGCTCAGGGGGCAGGCGTAGCTCTGGTCCAGAGGCTTATCATAAGCAGTCTCTGGACTAACGCTGGTTTCGGTCACACAGCACAGGTGGTGCTTGGTGGTACAGAGGGCCTGGCGGGGAAGGGAGTTGGCCCCCAGTGGCCTGTGCACAGCCCACGTGAGCTCTTCTGGAAGGTGTGTGCCCCGTCCTGCGAAGGCAGGCACAGCTGATGTCCGGCAGCAGAGCAGGGCAGCTGGAATTGGGGGCACGCCTGTGGGGACATCCCCTTCAGGGCCTCCTGCGTCTGACGTGGGTCCCATGGGGTCGCTCGTCTCTCTGGTCAGGGAGAGGTTGACAGGCGGGCGTTTCTCCTCTGCAGTGCGATGATCAGATGGAGCAGCAGTGACAGTGATGGCAACCGTGGCAGAAGGGAGTTGGGGCAGGGGGTTTGCCTGCATGTTGATTCGGCGTTGATCGTGGCTGTCGGAGAGAGCCGGTCTGGGCTGCAGGGGAAGCAGTCCAACCCGGGGGGTTCTGTTGAGAGACTCGGGTAGGTCAGCTGACAGAGGTGTGGGCGAAGGTGAGTGTAGACACGGGGCGGTGCAGCACCCAGACCGCTGGTCCCGGGTGCCGTCATGGGGAAGAAGTTAGCTGACTGCTGTCTGTGCAGCTCCCCCAGTGCCCAGCCACTGCCTCCCGCTGGCTGCGTCCAGTGCAAGGCCAGCCTGAGGGAGGCTTGTGCGGGCTGCAGAGGTCGGCCTCGTGGGCTGTGGCGGGGAGCAGCAGGGGGCTGTGTGCGGATGGACAGAGGGGTCTGCAGATGGTTTGATGGTGGGTGTGCTTGCTCCCTTTAGTTTCAGAACGTGTTATTTTGGGCACCTGGAGAAACGCTGCAGGCTCAGAGCACGTCTGTGGCTCATGTTTGGAGAGCTGTGCTGCGTTTCACAGCGACTGGGGCGAGAGCTGCGTATCTCGGAGGTGCCACGCTGTGTTACGAGGTGTCTGAGACCCCGTGCTTGTTTCTTACTTGCCCGGGTCCTGGTGCCTGTCCCTGCACCGCGACGGCCTTCGGATGGGCGGGGGCACTTCTCATGTTGCTCGTTTGCAGGTTTTTACCACGTAAATATTTGGGTTACTTTGAGTGGTCGCTGGTCTTCAAGTCCCAGGGGTCTGAATGGGATTTGCAGCGTGTGGCTGAGGGGGCGGCGCCTGGGATGGAGCTGCCCACGTGTCCCAGCTGTTCAGCTCCGTACGTGAGCGAAGGGTTCCTGCTGACCGGCTCACCTGCCGCCTCTGTCGTCAGGCGCGAGGTTCTTCCAGGTCCGGGAGATGCAGGTTTGTGTCTCCAGGTGCCGTGGGGTTGCTAGGAGATGAGGCTCTGAGTGGTGAGGCGTCGTCATGGAAACCAAGGGCATCGTCGCCTTGTCTGACTTGTCTTAATGTTAAAAACATGTGTAACCGGGGCTGATACTCGCACGCGTAAGACAGGTATAATGGAAGCCCCAGGTTCAGGGCGAGCTCGGCGCCGTGTAGCCGAGGCTCTCGGAGGGTCTCGCGTCCTCGCCGTGCGAGTGTGGTGTTGTTCCCGGGGGTGGGGCTTGGCTGTGCCGAGGTGGCAACTGAGTGTTCTGGTGGGTGTGTGTATTTTAGTAATTGGGTGAGTGAGTGCGTATATGTTCACACACACACACACACACACACACTAATATACATGTGCACTCACACACACGACTGCAGCTCTCCCAGGATGAGTCTCCACACTCATCCTGGGAGAGTGCTATGCTCAGTCTACCTACTCAGGCTGGCAGGGTGCTGTGCTCAGTCTCCCCACTCACACTGGGATGGTGCTCTCTGCTCAGTCTTCCCACTCAAACTGGGAGGGTGCTGTGCTCAGTCTCCCCACTCACACAGGTAGGGTGCTCTTTGATGTGTCCCACCCACACTGGGATGGTGCTCTTTGCTCAGTGTCCCACCCACACTGTAGGAAGGTGCTTTGCTCAGTCTACCTGCTCACACTGGGAGGGTGCTTGGCTCAGTCTACCTACTCACATGCTCGTGTTTCCAGGAGCCCTCACAGGTGCCCCATGAACGGTGGTGTGCGAGCTGCCTGGGCCTCTGGCAGGCCTGGGATCCTCACACACAGCCTGGCATCGCAGCCTCTGTGGCCTGTCTGTCCTGCAGGCAGATGGTCCTGCTTCTCCCATGCAGGAAGGCAGGGCTTTGTCCTCACGAAGCCTTACAGCGAGTCCTGATTGTTTTTGCCAGGGGCTGGGCCCTGGGTTTGTGCCACAGCCAGGGTCTGTGGGTTGTGGGTTGGTCAGCTCTTTCTCCATGGCCTCGCTGTGCTGTTCCCCTCTGCCCGTGTGTCTGCCGCCAGGGGCCGGCTTGCAGCCCGAGGAGGCTCTGTCCCATTGCCCAGTTCCCAAAGCCAGCGGAGGTGTGACTTGAGATCTGTGTGTGTGCAACTTGGGGAACTGCAACAAGCGTGGTGCCTGGCCAAGCCCTCTGCCCTGTGCGCAGAGGTGTTTCCTGTCCCCGTGGCTCCTCTCCGTGGTCTGCAGGCCCCAAATCTAGGGCTGTCTGCGCGAGTGACGGTGGCCACGTTTGGGCTCGCAGGAGGGGACAGGGAGAGCTGAGCGCATACTAGGGATGCACCCCACTCCCGGCCTGTAGAGCCTCTGGCCGGAGGTAAGGGGTCTCCCCGCTAGAGGGGCACATCCTGAGGGTGATGGCGTGACACCCAGGATGGCGTGGGAGCTGAGAGAGGAGAGAGAAGATAAGCAAGTGAGGAGTCTCTGTGCTGAGTGTCAGGAGACCCCTTGCTTCCTGGAGTTCTCTGGAAGCCCTGGCTCAGGAGGGTCCGTGGGGGACGGACGGCAAAGTCACTGCCAGGTCGGTGGTCCTGCGGTTCCTCCGGGTCGCCTTCCCAGGCCCTGCCGCTGTTGGCGCTGCGCCTTCTCTCCAGGCTCGGCCTCGGGACGGGGTGGAGGGTGCTCCCTCCGCTGCCCACCCACCCCACACCTCGGGATCTTCCACGGGGCTCCTCAGCGGGCTGCACACCAGCAGCCAGTGCTGAGCCCACTCAGGGAGGGCCGCGTGTGTCCGAGGTTCGCTGCTCCTCGTGGCTGTGAGCCCCGTGCTGGGTTCCTGGTGGCGTTTCTCCCCCGGGGCGGGCGTCTTGGCTGTGAGGGAAACTCCCCCCGAAAGGCTCACTTGGGACTTCAGAGCGAACCTTGGAGTGCACGTCGGGCAGGCACTGGGATTGCTTCAGCCACTCTAGCTCTGCAGCTTCCCAGACGCCGTCGATGGCTGTGAGGGCATACACTGGCCCCGGGCGCTGGCCGTGGCCCGCACAGACTTGGCCCTGCTCTTGGCTTCGTCACTTAGTGAACCCGTCCAGATGCTGTGCCTTCGTGGGTGGGACGGGGCCAGTGACCGCCCCCACACAGGGCAGGCCGCTGAGTGATTGTGCGGAAGCGCCGGCCCTGCTGCTGTGGGTGCACAGCCGCTCGGAGCGCGTGTTCTGTCCGTGACCCTGTCTGTGTCCGAGGTGGCCGTGCTGCCGACTCCCTCATGGTCCATTTGATCTCTGGGAGATGCGGCTGCAGGTGTTCCCGTCCTCTCTCTGTTGCAGTTTGTCTGAGCCATCAGTTGGGTTTCTTTCTTGAGCCTGCAGAGTGACGCCCTGGGAACAATCATGCTTCAGGTCAGGGAAGTATTGGAGGGCAGTGGGGTGTTACCTCAGCGCTCGCCTGGGAAAAGCCTTGGTGCGTGTGTGCGGGAACCACATGGGGCTGTGTCGCGGGCTTCTGCACGTTGTCCTGGGCCCCGCTCTCCACAGGTGCCCTCCTGGTAGGGGCCAGGAACTGCGTGTGTGCAAGCTGCTACTGTCTGCCTTGGGATTACAAAGGTCTCGCCTTCTCCTTCTTCCCCCTTCATTGTTACTTAAAATGCTCGTTATGTGTGGACCAACACGAGTGGCATCTGGGGGCGTCCTGGGAGATGACATAAACATGCTCACTCACTCACCGAAACACTCACCAAAACCCTCACTCACCCAATTACCAAAACACACATGCTCACCAAAACCTCAGTTACCAAGACACACGCTCACCAAAACAGTTACCAAAACATGCACACACCCACCAAAACACTCACCAATTTACCAAAATACACACACTCTCACCAAAACACTGTTAACCAAAACATGCACACACTGATCAGAACACTCAGTTGCCAACACATGCACGCACGCACACACACTCTTACCAAAACCCACACTCAGCTACCAAAATGCTTATTTATTCACTCAACAAAATGATTATTTAGCAAAGCTGCATCTGAGAGTCGAAAAGGTTCATGGAAAAGTGGAAAGAAAAGATACTTTTATTTTGGTACAAAAATATTTGAAATGTCCGCATTTTCATGAACTTCATGGAAATTCACTCATATGCATGGTTTTCAAACATTTTTATACCAAAATAAGCTTTAAAAGAGTCTGGAGGCATCACCTGCAGTGCTGGCATCCCATGTGGGTGCTGATTCAGTTCCTGGATGCTCCTTTTCTGATCCAGCTCTCTGCTGTGGCCTGGGAGAGCAGTAGAAGATGGCCCAACTTCTTGGGCTCCTGCACATGCATGGGAGACACAGAAGAAGCTCCTGGCTTTGGATCAGCCCAGTTTGGGCTGTTGAGGCCATTTGGGGAGTGAACCAGCATATGGAATACCTCCCTTGCGCGCGCGCTCTAACTCCGCCTTTCAAATAAATAAATCTTTGAAAAAACTCTAAAATGGTATGATTTTTATGAAAGGCTGAGAATGGAGAGGGACAGAGATGTCATTCATTGGTTCACTCCCTGAAGGCCCGCGGTGACTGTGGCCGGGGCGGTGACTGTGGCCGGGGCGGTGACTGTGGCTGGGGCGGTGACTGTGGCCGGGGCGGTGACTGTGGCCTGGGCGGTGACTGTTCCTGGGGTGGTGACTGTGGCGGTGCAGTGACTGTTCCTGGGGCGGTGACTGTGGCTGGGCAGTGACTGTGGCCGGGGCGGTGACTGGATGGGGCAGTGACTGTGGCTGGGCGGTGACTGTGGCCGGGGCGGTGACTGTGGCCGGGGCGGTGACTGTGGCCGGGGCGGTGGCTGTGGCCGGGGCGGTGACTGTGGCCGGGGCAGGTTAACGCTGGCAGCCAGGAAATCGATCCCGGTCTTCTCCGTGGGTGGCAGGGACGCAGCTAACTGGAGCCATCGCTGCAGAATGCTGGAAATGAGCGTGGAGTTGGAACTCAAACCCATGATGGTGATGGGGGATGCGGGTCGCCCAAGCAGCGTCTTAGCCGCTGTGCCCAACCGCCGTCTCTGAGCTGAATTCCTTTCTTCCATGAACTTTTTGAAGACACTTGTATTCAGAAGGGCCCTTAGCCGTGTCCCCCTCCTTGTCTGGACGCCTGCACTGAAGGGGAATTGAGTTTATGCTGCAGAAGTGCAAGTGGGACGGCTCTTGGAGGTCAGAAGGGGGTACTGCCCTGTCCTGTCCCTTGCACAACACCTGGTGCGTGAAGTGGGTGCTGAGTGGTTGTCAGCTTGGTTCATTTACATCTGAAGGCTTGCAAGAAATTCGTGTGGGAATGACACTCAGTGTTAAATATTTCACTGAAAATAGCCGGGTAACTAGCCCCAGCACTACGGAAGGTGTGAACCCAGGGTGGACTGGCCGGGTGGACTGGCTGGGTGGGTGGGGTGCGCTGCTTACCTGCGCGTTGTGGTTACCTGACCGGGGGTGGGCGGCGCATTACCTGCAGGTAACTCTCACTCTGCTTGTCCCTGAGCAGAGCCCAGGCTGCAGGACCTCCTGTAAGGCCTCAGTTTTACGTCAGATTTGAATTGTACATCGGGGCTGGCGTTGTGGCATAGCAGGTTAGGCCTCCGTCTATGACACTGCCATCCCATCTGGGCACTGGTTCTAGACCGGCTGCTCTGCTAATGCATCTCCCAGCTAATGCACCTGGGAAAGCAGCAGAAAATGGCCCAGATCCTTGGGCCCCTGCACCCATGTGGGAGACCTGGGAGAAGCTCCAGGCTCCTGGCTCCTGGCTTCAGACTGGCCCAGCCCAGCCGTTGGGCATATGGGGAGTGAATCAGCAGGTGGCTCACTCTTGCATGCCCCCCCCCCCAATCTCTCTTTGCTCCCCTCTGTATAACTTTACCTTTAAAAAACAAAGTTAACAGAAATAGCCGAGTGTTAGCCTCCACCTCAGTAGGATTTAAAGAGGGTTTCAGAGAACACTGGCCGTGCAGGCCCTAGAGACAGGCAGACACACGCGACAGTGGTGCAGAGCTGTCCGGAGCTGAACCACCTGGCACTCATTCAGAGGAGTTAGGCAGGGACGGGCAGGGGTTTGGCCTCACAGCTAAGCTGCCCGTGCTCCCCGGCAGAGGGCCTGGTTTATTTCCTGACTCCGGCTTCCTGCTCACGTGCACCGTGGGAGGCAGCCTGATGGCGGCCGTGGGTGGGTCCCTGCCACCATACGAGAGCCCCAGATGGCTTTCCTGGCTCCCAGCTTTGCCCTGGTCCAGCCCTGGCGGTTGTCACCATTTGGAGAGTCGCTCTCTTGTCTGACTACTTCTTGAGTAAATAAAATGAATAAATAAAGGTGTAAAAATACCGTAAATATTTTAATTTGGCGCTGATGGATATGATTGGAAGAGCCAGATTTGAATAGTGACGCCTGAGGCGAGAGCGCCTGCCGTGGGGAGTTCCCTGTCACACCTCAGTCGATTTCTTTATTAGGTGTCACATTCCAGGAAACGCTGGACGAGGAGTCAGTCATGCTGTATTTTTTAAAATCAACTCTGGCATGTTTCTTTTTATTTTTTATAAGAAAGCTTTTATTTAATGAATACACATTTCATAGGTATGGCTTTAGGAATATAGCGGTTCTTCCCCCCTGCCTGCCCTCCCACCCCCACTCCTGTCCCCCCCGCCTCAACTCCTGTCCTACCTCCTCCTCCTCCTCCCTCTCTCATCCCATTCTTCATTAAGATTCTTTTTAAATTATCTTTATATACAGAAGACCAACTCTGTACTAAGTAAAGATTTCAACAGTTTGCCCCCACACAGGCACACAAAGTATGAAGTACATTTGAAGACTAGTTTTACAGTTAATTCTCATCGTACAGCACATTAAGGACAGAGGTCCTGCATGGGGAGCAAGTGCACAGGGATTACTGTTGTTGATTTAACAATGGACACTCTTATGTATGGCGTCAGAAATCACCCAAGGCTCTTGTCATGAACTGCCAAGGCTATGGAAGCCTCTTGAATCCACAATATCTGTCAGTATTTAGACAAGGCCAAAATCAAAGTGGAAGTTCTCTCCTCCTTTCAGAGAATGATACCTCCTTCTTTGATGGCCCCTTCTTTCCGCTGGGGTCTCACTCACAGAGATCTTTCATTAGGTCACTTTTTGCCAGACTGTCTTGGCTTTCCATGCCTGAAATGATCCCATGGGCTTTTCAGCCAGATCCGAATGCCTTAAGGGCTGATTCTGAGGTCAGAGTGCTGTTTAGGGCATTGTCATTCTGTGAGTCTGCTGTGTGGACTGCCTCCCATGTCGGAACATTCTCTCCTTTTTAATTCTATCTATTGTTATTACCAGACACTTGGTCTTATTTATATGATCCCTTTGACACTTAATCCTGTCTATATGATCAATTACACACTTCAAATGATCACTTTAGCACGTAAGATGGCATTACTGCCTCCCAGCTTAATGGGATTTGGAGTCCCATGGCAAGTTTTTAGCTTTACCCTTAGGGGTACGTCCATGGAAATGTGTGCCGAACTGTACAGCTCCTTCCTCTCACACCCCACTGTTATTTTTTACTGGGATCTATTTTCGGTTGACTTTATACACCCATGATTAATTCTATGTTAAGTAAAGAATTCAACCAATGGTATTAAGTAGAAAAAAATAAAATGAAATAGTAAGCTGTTCCTCGACAGTCAGGACAAGCGCTTTCAAGTCATTGCTTCTCATGGTGTCAGTTTCACTTCCACATTTCCTTTTAGGTGCTCTGTCAGTTATCCCAGATCAGGGAGAACATACGGTATTTGTCCCTTTGGGACGGGCTTATTTCACTAAGTGTGATGTTTTCTAGATTCATCCATTTTGTTGTAAATGACCATATTTCTTTTTTTTTCTTTTTTTTTTACCGCCGTGTAGTATTCCATAGAGTACATATCCCATGAGTTCTTTATCCTGTCTTGCATTGACGGGTATTTCGGTTGATTCCATGTCTCACCTATTGTGAACTGAGCTGCAATAAACATGGGGGTGCAGACAGCTCTTTCATTTGCTGATTTCATTTTCCTTGTGTGAGTTCCCAGGAGTGGGATGGCTGGATCTTAGACTGTCTGCAGCTTTCTGAGGACTCTCCATACTGTCTTCCATAGTGGTTTTTCCAGTTTGCATTCCCATGAGCAGTGGATTGGGGTCCCTTTTCCCCCCACATCCTCACCAGCATATGTTGTTAGAATGGCTGTCATACAGAAACCAAAAAACAGGTGAGGTGAAAGCTCATTGTGGTTTTTATGTGCGTTTCCCTGATGGCTAGTGATCCCGGGCCTTTTTTCACGTGTCTGGGTAATTTGAATTTCATCTTTTGAGAAATGTCTGTTTAAGTCCTTTCCCCATTTCTTGACTGGGTGGTTTTGCTGTTGTGAGTTCTTTGATCATTTTATATATTCGATTATTAATCCTTTATCAGTTGCATGGTTTGCAAGTAATTTCTCCCAATCCGTCAGTTGCCTCTTTACTTTCCTGTTTCTTCGCTTTACAGAAGCTTCTCATTTGATGTAATCCCAGTTGTTAATTCTGGCTTCTATTACTGTGCCTTTGGGGTCTTTTCCAGGAAGTCTGTGCCTGTGCCAGTGTCCTGTAGGGTTTCCCCAATGCTCTCTAACAATTTGATGGTGTCTGGTCGTAGATTGAGGTCTTTACTCTGTGTTGAGTGGATTTTTGTGTAAGCTGTAAGGTAAGGATTCTCCTTCATACTTCTACATGGGGAAGTCAAGTTTTCCCAGCACCATTTGTTGAATTGACTGTCCTTGCTCCAGGGAATGGTTTTAGGTTCTTGGTCGAATATAAGTTGGTTGTAGATGCTGGAACTGATTTCTGGTGTTTGTTCTGGTCCATTGGTCTGTCCATCTGTTTCTGTACCAGTACCATGCTGTTTGGATTACAGCTGCCCTGTAGTATATCCTGAAATCTGGTATTGTGATGCCTCCGGCTTTGTTTTTGTTGCACAAGATTGCTTTAGCTATTCGAGAACTCCTGTGTTTGCAAATGAATTCCAGCATCATTTTTTTTCTAGAACTGAGAAGAATGTCTTTGGTATTTTGATTGGTATTGCATTGAATCTGTTAATTATTTTTGAAAGAATGGGCATTTTGATAATGATTTTTCCAATCCATGAACATGGAAGATTTTTCCATTTTTTTTTTTGTGTTTTCTGTTTCTTACTTTAATGTTTTGTAATTCTCATCCTAGAGATCTTTGACATCCTTGGTTAAGTTTATTCCAAGGTATTTGATTTTTTGTAGCTATTGTGAATGGGATTGATCTTCGAAGTTCTTCCTCAGCCAAGGCATTGTCTGTGTGTACAAAGGCTCTTGTTTTTGTGTGTTGATTTTATATCCTGTTGTTTTATCAAACTCTGCTGTGATCTCCAGTAGTCTCCTAGTGGAGTCTTTGGCTCGCCTGTATATAGAATCATGTCATCTGCAAATAGGGATAGTTTGACTTCATCTTGACCAATTTGAGTCCCTTTAATTTCTTTTTTTTTGCCTAATGGCTCTGCCTAAAACTTCCAGAACTATATTGAATAGCAGTGGTGAGAGTGGGCATCCCTGTCTGGTACCAGATCTCAGTGGGAATGCCTCCAGCTTTCCCTATTCAATAGGATGCTGGCTGTGGGTTTGTCGTAAATTGCCTTGATTATGTAGAGGAATGTATCTTCTATTTCCATTTGGCTTAGAGTTGTCATCATGAAAGGATATTGTATTTTATCAGATGCTTTCTCTGCATCTATTGAGATAATCATGTGGCTTTTGTTCTTCAGTTTGTTATTGTGATGTGTCACATTGATTGATTTGCAAATATTGAACCATCCCTGCATACAAGTGATAAATCCCACTTAATGTGGGTGGATGATCTTTGTGATGTGTTGTGGGATTTGATTGGCCAGAATTTTGTGGTAGATTTTTGTGTCTATGTTCATCAGGGAAATTGGTCTGTACTTCTCTTTCTCCATTGCATCTTTTCTGGGCTTAATGATTAAGGTTATGCTGGCTTTGTAGAAAGGATTTTGGAGGATTCCCTCTCTTTTGATTGTTTGGAGTAGCTTGAGAATAATTGGAGTTCGTTCTTTAAATGTCTGGTAGAATTCAGCAGTGAAGCCATACGGTCCCAGGCTTCCCTTTGTTGAGAGGGTCTTTATTACTGTTTCAGTTTCTGTCTTGGTTATGGGTTTCCTATTTTTTTTAAGGACTGATTGATCGATTGATTTGAAAGTCAGTTACGGCTGGCGCCGCGGCTCACTAGGCTAATCCTCCACCTTGTGGCGCCGGCACACCGGGTTCTAGTCCCGATCGGGGCACCAGATTCTGTCCCGGTTGCCCCTCTTCCAGTCCAGCTCTCTGCTGTGGCCCGGGAGTGCAGTGGAGGATGGCTCAAGTGTTTGGGCCCTGCACCCGCATGGGAGACCAGGATAAGTACCTGGCTCCTGGCTTCGATCAGCGCGGTGCGCCAGCTGCAGAGCGCCGGTGCGGCGGCCATTGGAGGGTGAACCAACGGCAAAGGAAGACCTTTCTCTCTCTCTCTCTCACTGTCCACTCTGCCTGTCAAAAAAAATCAACAAAACAAAACAACAAAAAAAAGAAAGTCAGTTACACAGAGGTGGAGAGGCGGAGAGGGAGAGGGTTCTTCTGTCCGCTGGTTCACTCCCCAATTGGCCACTGTGGCCAGAGCTGTGCTGATCTGAAGCCAGGAGCCAGGAGCTTCTTCTGGGTCTCCCACGTAGGCACAGAGGGCCAAGGATTTGAGCCATCTTCTACTGCTTTCTCAGGCCATAGCCGAGAGCTTGATTGGAAGTGGAGCTGCCAGGACTTGAACTGGTGCTCATATGGGATGCCGGCACTGCAGGCAGCAGCTTTACCTGCTATGCCACGGTGCCGGCCCCTGTTTAGGTTTTCTGTGTCTTCATGACTCAGTTTAGGCATCTGTCCATTTCTTCTTGTATCCCAGTTTGTTGGCATACAGCTGTTTGTAGTAATTTCTGATGATTCTTTTTATTTCTGTGCTGTTGTTACATTTCCTTTCACCTCTAATTTTATTGATTTGAGTCTTCTCCTTTTTCTGGTTAGTTGGGTCAATGGTGTGTCAATTTTGTTTATTTTTTTCTAAAAACTAGCTCTTTGTTTTGCTGATCTTTTATATTTTTTGTTTCAATTTTATTAATTTGTTCTCTAATTTTAATTATTTCTTCACTGGTTTAGGGTGTGGTTTGCTGTTGGTTTTCTAGATCCTTGAGGTACATAGATAGCTCATTTATTTGGTGCCTTTCCAGGTTCTTGATATAGGCACCTATTGTGCTAAAATTTCCTCTTAACACTGCTTTTCTGTATCTCACAGAGGGTATGTTGTGTTGTCATCTTCATTTGTTTCCAGAAACTTTCTAATTTCTCTGTGGCCCACCGTTCATTCAGGAGCGTGTTGTTCAGTCTCCATGTGTTTGCATACGAGGTAGAGATTCTTGAGTTGATTTCCAGCTTCATTGCACTGTGGCCCAAGACGCATGGTATGATTTTGATTTTTTTTTAATTTGCTGATATTTGCACCATGGCCTAGCATGTGGTCTGTCTTAGAGAAAGTTCCATGTACCAGAGAGGAAAATGTGTGCTCTGTGGCTTTAGTGTGGAAGGCTCTGTAGATACCTGCTAGGCTACTTGGTCTACGGTGTCGATTAACTGCTGTTTCCTAGTTGATTTTCTGTCTGGGTGATGTGTCCATTGCTGAAAGTGGAGTATTGAAGTCCCCCGTTGCTATAGTACTGGAGTCTAAGTCTCCCTTTAAATCCCTTAACATTTCTTTTAAATAGCCAGGTGCCCTGAGGTTAGGTGCATATACATTTATAATAGTCATATCTTCATGTTGAATTGACCCTTTAATCATTATATAATGTCCTTCTCTGTGTCTTTTAATAATTTTTGTGTTAACATCTATTTCGTCTGATACTAGGATGGCCACACCAGCTCTTGTGTGGTTTCTGTTAGCACGGAGCATCTTTTCCCATCCTTTCTCTTTCAGTCTGCATGTATCTTTGTTTGTGAGATGTGTTTCTTGGAGGCAGCAAGTAGATGGATTTTCTTTTTTAATCCATTCAGCCATTCTGTGTACAGAGAGAGGAGGGAGAGGGGAGAGGAGAGACGGGCAGAGGAGAGACGGGCAGAGGAGAGACGGGGAGAGGAGAGAGAAAGGGGGAGAGAGAGGGGGAGGGGGGGAGAGAGAGAGAGGGAGAGAGAGATCTTCCATCTGCTGATTCACTCCCCAAATGACTGCAGTGGCCAGAGCTGAGCTGAGTCGAAGCCAGGAGACAGGAGCCTCTTCCAGGTCTCCCACGTGGGTGAAGGGGCCCAAGGACCTGGGCCATCTTCTGGGCTTTTCCAGGCCACAGCAGAGAGCTGGATTGGAAGTGGAGCAGCCGGGACTCCAGCCAGCACCTGTATGAGATGCCGGCACTGCAGGCCAGGGCTTTACTCACTATGCCACAGGTGCCAGCCGTATTTATTTTATTTTTAAAGAGTGGTCTCTTAGAATCAAGATTGACAGTGTTGTTGAAGTTAGTGGTTGTAACCCGGTTGCTTCAGCCTAACCGTTTTGGGGGAGGGGTTCTTCGTAGAAGATGCTTTCTGTGTGCGACTGGGTTGAAGGTGGGGTGGCTGGGTGTAGACCCTTCTCACCTTGAAGGAGGATCATCCACACTGAGAGCTCCCTTGGAGGAGTTGTCCTTGAATTCTTTGGTTTATAAGAATGGCTTTTAATGAGGCATAGTTTGTATGAGCTTCTCCATTTTAAGTTGACACTCTCTTGGATTTTAGTTAATCTGGACAGTAAACAGCTGGCAGTCCAGTTCTAGAACATTCTGTCATCCCAGAAGGTCCCAGGCACCTGTCTGCTGTCGAGCCCTCTCGACCCAGATCCAGGCAGCCACTGGTCCTCTTGTGCGTACCTCTTCCGGAAGTGCCGTGGGTGGGCTCACTCAGTGCTGTTTCCTGTTCTGGTTCTTCTCCTGGTGTGAAGTGTTTTGTTCACTGTGCTGCAGCGTTGCAGCGTGGGTGAGTGAGTGTGTTACTGTGTCGGGTTCTATTAAGCACGCGCATAGACCACATTTTACTCACCTGCTCGTCCGTGGGCACACACCTGTGGTTTACGGTGTTCTGTGTGAGCGCACTGCTAAGTACAGGAGTGTGTGAGTCTGCCTGAGTGTGTGTGCGGGCTTCTCTGAGTCAGAGTGCTCTGGTGCCTGTCTGACTGGCCAAAGCGTTTCTGCTCCCTCCCAGGCACCACCCTGCATCCTCTCTGCCCAGAGACCTGAGCATGTTAGCAGAGGTGGGTGGAGCAGGTTCTTGTCTGCGCACAAGAAAGAATTCAGACATGGACCTGGCACTGTGGTAGAGTGAGTCAAACTGATGTCTCCAGTGCTGGCATCCCAGATGGGCGCTGGTTCGAGTCCCGGCTGCTCCACTTCTGATCCAGCTCCCTGCTAGTGTATCTGGGAAAGCAGCAGCAGCTGCCCCAAGTACCCGGGCCCCTGCACTCAAGTGTGAGTCCTGAATGAAGCTCCTGGCTTCGGCCTGACCCCGCCCTAGCTGTTGGGGCTGTTTGGGAAGTGAACCAGCAGATGGAAGACCCCTCTCTCTCTCTGCCTCTCTCTGCCTCTCTCTGCCTCTCTACCTGTCTCCCCCCTCCTCCCTCCCTTCCCTCCCCTTCTTTTCCTCCCTTCCTCCCTCCCCCCCACCTCTCTCTCTCTCTGCCTCTCTCTCTCTCTGCCTCTGCGTAACTCTGACTCTCAAGTAAATGAAAAATGACTTCAGATGGGAGACGGAGATGTGCGGTCAGCAAGGTGGCGGGATGGATGGGGCGGGGCACCCTCAGGACGGGTGGGCGCCTCTCCACACAGAACTGAGACAGAAGTGCCCGGCCACTCAGACTGCGGGAAGCAAGGTCACGTGGCTCAAGGAGAGCGCACACCTGACAGGCCAGGTGGGAAGGAGCCGCGAGCTGAGCACGCAGGGTGCACTCCGAAGGGAAGTGGGGGGAGGGTCCCTCCTCTCTCCTCCCCCTCCCTCTTCAGTGGACAGAGGCTTTGCTGAGCATGACGCGGGTGGAATTCCTCCCAAGGTTTTATTCTGCAGTGTTACATACCGGGCACGCGCTTCCGACCCGGTGCCCAGGGCTTCACGGTTACCAGGCTGCGTGCAAGGCGACTTCCGCTTCCATGGGTGCTTTGTCTTCCCTAGGCCCCCGTCCACACAGGCCACTGCCTAACTTTCTACCCGCGAGCACAGCCGCACGGTGGGCAGCAGGCTGTGGCGTGGGCTGGAGGGCCATCCCCACCTGCACTGCCCAGGGCAGCATGTGGGGAGGGGACAGACAGGGCATCAGGGGCAGCGGAGGAAGGCCCAGCTCCACAGAGGCGGGCTCGGGACGGCTCAGCCTGGGGCTGGGGGTGGCGGTGGCAGCTGGCCTCGTGCCTGGGCACCGAGGGCTCCCACTGTGGGCTCAGCTCGGAGATGAAGACTGGAAACGGAAAGAGCAACAGAGCCCTTGGCCCTTCCTTGGGCTGAGAGCAGGGCTGCAGCCAGGGGCCCTCCCCGCGTGGACACAGGGTCACAGGTACGGGTGTGAGCAGGTCAGGGAGGAAGGGCGGAGAGCTGGGCCTCAGGGGCCACATGGACCCCAGGGTGACGTTGTGTCTGCGTGTGGTGAAGGCGCCATGGAGTAAGCTGCTTCCCAGGAGACGGCTGGTGTGGGAGGCCTGGTGCTGAGCGGTGGCTTGAAGTGACGGTGACAGCGACCTGTGTTCCTGTGCTGTGCGTGTCTCACGGGCATGGTGCAGTGCTTTCCGTATGGGGCAGCCCGGGGGGTAGATTGAGGGGTGCCGCCCGAGGTTCTCAGAAATCGGAGCTTCCAGGTAGCTGTCTTCGTTTCTTGTAATCCGTGGGCCCTGTGTGTGTCGTAGGCATTTGCTGAAGACCCTCAAGCTGCTGCTGCTGCTTTGCCAACCCAGCCCTAGAGGACGAGGCCCTGAGGTAGCCCAAGGTCACACACCCTGTGAGTGTCTGACAGGGGTCCACAACTGGCCTGGCGGGCTCCAAAGGCATTTTTTAAAGATCTATTTATTTTCTAGAAAATGTTGGAGAAATAAGGAGAGACAGAGATGGAGACAGGGATTGGTCAATCTTCCTCACTCCCCAAATGGCTAGGACCCAACGAGGCAGAAGCCAGGAGCCTGGAGCTCCATCCGGGTCTCCCTCGTGGGTGCAGGGACCCAAGCACTCGGGCTGTATTCTGCTGCTTTCCCAGGTGCTTTAGCAGGGAGCTGGATCGGAATGGGAGCAGCCGGGACTGGAATCGGCCCCCATATAGGATGCCGGCATTGCGGGTGGTAGCTTAACCCACGGCGCCCCAACCCTGCCCCCACTGAGGGCCTTCTTAACAGTTAAGAGGGGGCTCTTCAGCGTCCTGCTCACACCCCTGCCACATGTGCGGGGGAACTCGGTGGCCTGGGCGAGGCTCTAGGAAGGGCCCGACAAGACAGCCGAGACCCCAGCGGAAAGCTGAGTGTAATAGTCACACGGACCACGGCTGCAGGTTCCACTGAGAGTACTAGTGGCAGCTGGCCTCTGCCTGGACGCAGTGGGCTCCCAGTGTGTGCTCGGCTCAGAGAGAAGGCTGAAAACAGAAGCACAGGCCAGGCAAACAATCTGTACGGAGCAGCTGCCTGTGGAATATGCCTTGAGTGGCTTAAAACTAAGCCCCGGAGTCAGTCAACCGCGCAGCTGCTGAGAGCTGTGTGAGGCGGCTGAGTTAGCAGGGCCTGGAGCCACACCACGGAGGCTCTGCACCCTTGCAACTCTCGGCTCTCTCTGCATGGTTGCAGCTCTCCCTGCTGTCTCTGCACCCCTGCAGGCCCCTCTCTGCAGTCTGCACCCCTGCAGCACTCTGCTGTCTGTGCACTGTTGTAGCTCTCTGTTTATGCTGCCTCCGCACCCTTTGAGATCCTTCCCCACCATCGCAGCTCTCTACTGTACTCCCTGCTGTCTCTGCACCCCTGCAGGCCCCTCCCTGCTGTGTCTGCACCCTTGCAGGCCCCTCCCTGCTGTGTCTGCACCCCTGCAGGTCCCTCCCTGCTGTCTGCACCCACCCTTGCAGCTCTCTCTGCCTGCCCTGTCTGCACTGTTGCAGGTCTCTGCTGTCTCTGCACCCCTGCAAGTCCCTCCCTGCTGTCTCTGCACCCCTGAAGGTCCCTCCCTGCTGTGTCTGCACCCCTGCAGCTCTCTCTGCTGTGTCTGCACTGTTGCAGCTCTCTCTGCTGTCTCTGCACCCCTGAAGGTCCCTCCCTGCTGTGTCTGCACCCCTGCAGCTCTCTCTGCTGTGTCTGCACTGTTGCAGCTCTCTCTGCTGTGTCTGCACCGTTGCAGCTCTCTCTGCTGTGTCTGCACCCCTGCAGGCCCCTCTCTGCTGTGTCTGCACCCCTGCAGGCCCCTCTCTGCTGTGCCTGCATTGTTGCAGGTCTCTGCTCTCTCTGCCCTGTTGCAACTCTCTCTCTTGTTTCTGCTCTCCAGGTTAGCAGGTTGTTACAGACTAACAAAGACTTAAAAGGTGAATAGTATCTTAAAATAAAACGCCTTTTTGTTTCTCTGAGAACATTGAAATGGGTGTTTGGAAAGCAGAGCATCAGCGCTTTGTAGCTCTGCAGGGACTTCACCTGCAAGGTGCAGGGAGGCGAGAGAGTAACCCCGTCCCCCGGTCTCGTGGTCGGCAGTGGTCCCTGGGGGCAGCCGCAGCCTTTACGGCCTGAGGAGAGACGAGGTCCCACCCCTCAGAGCCTGGGAGGTGAGAGGGTTGCCCGTGGCGGCCACGCCTGTCCCACTCCCCTCTCTGCTTGGTGCTCACTTCAGCGGTGTGTGCCGGCGCTCGGCCTCGCTCGTCCTGCACGGCTGCCCCACGCGATGGGTTATTGTTAGGCTCATCTTGCGGAAGTGGAAACAGGATTACGGTTTCAGTTTCCGGAGGTCGGCCTGGTTAGACTGTGTTCTCACCGCTGTGTGTTCTGGCTGTCGGCCTCTTGCTGTCACCTTTTCTTAGCATTACGTGTTGATGTTTTTTTTTTTTATTTTATTTTTGACAGAGTGGACAGTGAGAGAGAGAGACAGAGAGAAAGGTCTTCCTTTGCCGTTGGTTCACCCTCCAATGGCCGCGGCTGGCACGCTGCGGCCGGCACACCGCGCTGATCTGATGGCAGGAGCCAGGTGCTTCTCCTGGTCTCCCATGGGGTGCAGGGCCCAAGCACTTGGGCCCTCCTCCACTGCACTCCCGGGCCACAGCAGAGAGCTGGCCTGGAAGAGGGGCAACCGGGACAGAATCCGGCGCCCCGACCGGGACTAGAACCCGGTGTGCCGGCACCGCAAGATGGAGGATTAGCCTAGTGAGCCGCGGCGCCGGCCCACGTGGTAATGCTAACAAGAGTGCATTAAAGGCATGAGGGGCTTGCTGCAGGGTGTGCTGTGCCCCCTTGTTGGGCATCAAATGAGCTGCTTTTACTTCCACCCCCATGATCCTGCCTGTGCTGAGGACTGTGGCCGTGGGGGTCGGGAAGCAGAGGCAGGGGCAGAGCCTCCCTGGCTCCCGTCTGCCGCGGCTCTGCACTCCAGGCCGCGGGACCACATCTCGCTCACTGCCTGCTTTTCTGTTGAAGAAAGGCTTCCGCCTTTTCAAAATGGTCCAGAAACAGAAGCAGGTTTTGTGGCAGCTGGAGGCCACCTGGAACTCCAGCCTCGGGGAGGGAGCGTAGTTTGCCACTGCTTCGCGGCCACGCCCGCTCACGCACGTCTGTGGCACCTGTCGGCAGAGCTGAACAGCTGTGGCCTGGACAGGCAAGCCCTTGCAGTCTGCACCGTGCAGAGACAGTTGGCCGACCCCTGGACCCTGCAACAGGTTGAAGAGACAGCGTGCCGAGAGGCGAGGCCAGCTCTGCCAGGGCAGGGGGAGCTCCTGGCTGAGGGCTCTGCGGACTCTGGGTTTGACCTTGGTCCACCTGTGTGACCCTGGGCAAGTCACTTAGTCTGTCTCTGTTTCTGTATCCATAAGGTGGGACAGTGACTATTCCTACCTTACGTGTTGTTGTTAGAATTATATGAGGGGGAAGCCGGTGCTGTGGGGTAGTGGGTAGGGCTACTGCCTGCAGTGCCAGCATCCCATATGGGCGCCGATTCGAGTCCTGGCTGCACCACTCACCATCCAGCTCTCTGCTGTGGCCTGGGAAAGTGGTGGAAAATCGCCCAAGTCCTTGGGCCTCTGCACCCTGTGGGAGACCTGGAAGAAGCTCCTGGCTTCTGGCTTCCAATCGGCTCAGCTGCAGCCATTGTGGCCACTTGAGGAGTGAACCAGAGGAGGGATGACCTCTCTCTCTCCCTGCCTCTCTGTAACTCTGTCTTTCAAATAAATAAATGCATTTTTTAAAAAAAGGAATTCTATGAGGAGGCCTCAAATGCTTCATGGAATGATGGAATTAAAATATTTTGACGCAAACATGTCTTGTCTTGAAATCCATGTATAGGTTTTGTTAAAGATTTATTTATGTATTTGAAAGGCAGATTTATGGGGTAGCAGGGAGAGAGAACTTAGATCCACTGGCTCGCTCCCCAAATGGCTGCAGTGGCCAGAGCTGGGCTGATCTGAAGCCAGGAGCTTTTTCCAGGTCTCCCACGTGGGTGCAGGGCCCAAGCACTGGCATCCTCTGCTGCTTTCCCAGGTGCTGGGACACAAACCGGTGCACGTACGGGACCCGGCACTGCCAGCATCAGCTTTACCCGCTACCCCACCGGGCCAGCCCTCATGAGTGGTTTTTATTACGTGCTTTTCCATGAACTCTGAAGACCTCTCGTGTCTGTTAGTCAATCGCTTACACAGTGCTTTCCATGTAAGTGTAATACAAGAAGACGGTCCACAGTCGTCTCTGTGTCCAGGACGTTTTCTCTAAGCCAGGGACAGCGGGAGCCCAGAAGTCCCCAGAATGTGGCCTCTCTAGATGGAAGCCCGTCCTGGCACAGCCCTGCTGGCCCCAGCCTAGCAGCTCCTACTCTGACCCGCCCTGCGCTCGGCTCCAGGGCTCCGCTGCAGGAAGGGTGGGGTGATGCTGGCACTGCGGTCACGTGCTGGGTCCCCCAGGTTCCACCTTGGGCCATGTGGTTCCCACAGAGGCCTCCCTCCATCTCCAGGCTCAGGCACTGCTTCCTTGATGACCCTGGTCTGGAGTGGGGCAGGACCCTGCTCTGTGTTGACGTCCTAGCAGGCTCGTCAGCCATGTCTTGGGCTGGGTGGCTGCACGAGTTGCCCTCAGTCCACATGGAGTCCCTGCAGAGCTGTGCTGGGCTTCCCGTGCCCCGGGGAGGGGGGCCCAGTGCTCAGCATACACCCCGTCCTGGGTCTCGGGTGCAGTGGGTTCCCCCTCCCTCCCAGGGGGCAGCTTTCCCTTACAGAAGTTGGAAGTGGCAGCCTCTGTCTGATAACAGTGCCCTGGGCTGCTCAGCCTCCGCCCTCCGGCCACGTGTGTGTATCCCAAGCGTCACGGGAGGTGCGTGTTCAGTGTTTGCCAGCCAGGACCCACGTGGGCACAGGGAGGTCCCAGTCCCTTCAGCGCTGCTTGGATCTGACAGCGGATCGCCCAGGGGACCGCTGAGAACACAGCGATGCAGCTGGGTGGCATCCCCCAGTTGCAGCCCTGACCCCAGGGCCGACTCAGACACCCGAGAGCTCTTGGTAGAAGTGGCAGGCAAGGGGTCGTGAGCGTCGGCGAGATGCAGGCTGGGTGAGGGCGTGCGGGGCCGCCTCTTCATCTGCTGTCAGGTCCCACGGGCCAGCTCAGTGCTAGGCTCCCGGGAGCACCCAGCAAGCACAGGTGAAGGGCCAGGAGAAGACGGTGGTGGCCCGGTGTGGGTGAGAGAGAGGGTAGCGGTGCAGAGGGTACTTCCTGTGCTTGCGCATTAAGGGCCACATTAAGTTGTTCTTGCTGTTTCATGTGCTCCAGGTTCGTCCCTGTCCATAACATGACTCACTGGCCGCATGTGGCAACACCCTCGTCCCGGGTACAGCGTCCTCACAGCATTAATCCTTTGTGCACCTGCTGTGCAGGAGCATGGGCGCTGTTTCCTGCATGGCAGCACACGGGACACGCTCGCTGAACTCTGTCTGCAGGGCAGGGAAGTCTCTGGGGATGAACACGTCACATGTGCTGCCGTGGCTGCGCTGTGTCCCCTCCAGGTTCAAAGGTCAGAGCCCTGACGTCCTGTGTCAACGCCTCTGAGGAGGTGGTTGGGGTCATAGGAGTCACTAGTGGAGTCCTGACCCGCTAGTGTGCTGAGGAGACCACCAGAGCACTCGTCCGCTCTGTCCCTAGCATGTGAGGCCGCGGGGAGGAGGCGGCCATCTGCCAGCAGCAGCAGAGCCCTCCCCAGGAGCTGCCCCTGCCGGACCTGGGCTTGGATCCCCCTGGACAACCGTGAGAACAGCAGCTTCTTTTTTTATTATTGTTTTTATTTGACAGGTAGAGTTATAGACATGAGAGAGAGACAGAAAGGTCTTCCTTCTGTTGATTCACCCCCCAAATGGCCGCAGTGGCCGGAGCTGCACCGATCCGAAGGCAGGAGCCAGGTGCTTCTCCTGGTCTCCCATGGGGTGCAGGGCCCAAGCACTTGGGCCATCCTCCACTGCCTTCCTGGGCCACAGCAGAGAGCTGGACTGGAAGAGGGGCAACCAGGACTAGAACCCGGCGCCCATAAGGGATGCTGGCACTGCAGGCGGAGGATTAACCAAGTGAGCCACAGCGCCGGCCCCAAGGACAGCGACTTCCGTGGTGCAGCCATCGGGCTGTGGTGCTTGTAGTCAGTGCGTTGCATCCGAGTAAGCAGCAGGTGCGAGGATTGACGTTTGTGCAACAGGAAAAGCCGCATTTAACCGCCTTCTGTTGACAGCAGACTCCCATCCGCTTTCTCACGGTTGTGCTGCATCACTGTGAAAGGCAGGTTGGTTTGGGTCAGAGAGGCGGCATGGACTTTCTGAAACAGCCAAGTCTGAACCCTCGCCCAGGTCTCTGGCTTTCGGCAAAGCTGCGTGGTGCCAGGGGCACTGTTCCGATTCTCTGAGCGTTAACGGCCGTATCTACTAAGTAGCAAAAGGGAGCCGAGGACAAAGTACCAGGCGCCGAGGAGAAGCGAGGGCAGTCGAGAGGGAGGGGTTGTCGTCCCGGATTTGCCTGACAGCAGCTCCTGAAGTGACAGCTGTCTGGGCAGTGTGTGGGATGCGGTGTGCTGTGTCTGCAGCAGGTTCCAGGCGGAAGGGAACCAGGAAGGCGGCGGCACACAGACCAGGCCCGTGTGGCTCAGGCTGTCTGCATGTATCCCTGTCTCACCACTGCGTGTGCCGTGTGCATGCTCATCCTCTCCAGAACCCACGTTGAAACTGAGCCGTCACTGTGGCGGAATTAGGAAGTGCACCCTTCAGGGTCCTTGGGCTCCGCCTCATGGGGTTGGTGCCATGGAAAAGGCGAGTTGGGTGTTTCTCTCTCTCTCTCTCTCTCTCTCTCTCTCTCTCTCTCCTCTGTCTCCTAACCCGAACCTTCTGCCATGGGGTGAAGCTGCCGGAAGGCCCCATCAGATGCTGGCCCCCTGACTGTACACTCCCTAACCCCCGTAAGAGTAAGAAGTACATCTGTTATTTTTAAAAATTATTTATTTACCTGAAAGAGTAACAGAGATGGATGGAGAGACCGCGAGCGGGTGAGCGAGCTTCCATTCACTGGTTCACTCCCCAAATTGCAGCAATGGCCAAGGCAGGGCCAGGCCTGATAGAACCTTCTTCCAGGTCTCCCACATGTGTGGCAGGGGCCCAAGCACTCGTGCCATCATCCACTGCCTCCCCAGGCACTTCAGCAGGGACTCCATCCGGTGTCGGGGTGCCGGCGGTGACAGACTGTGACTTGAACCAGCTGTGTCACAACAGCACCCCAAACTCATTTAATTCCCTTGTCAAAGCTTTGGAGCCCCACTGTCAGATGTCCGCACTGTGCCCACTATGTCCCCTTCTCGCTCTTCCATCCTGGTGTCGCCGCTGTGCGTTCCAAAGTGGGGTTCTGGGGTTTCATGTCTTGTACGCTCTGTGCGGTTGTGTCTCGTCAGCTGCTGTAACTTGCACTGATGGGCGAGTTTTGCTTGTTGATGTTTTTCTCCGAGTCCTAGAACTTCCATGTGGTCCTTTCTCAAGTCTGCCACATCTTTGTTTGGGTTTGGGTTCCTGCTGGGATTTCAGGCCTGACTTCAGTGTCAGTGTTGAGTGAGCTGGGGTCACAGTGCACACACAGCCAGTGGTCTTCGCTCCTGCGGTCTCCAGCTCCTGCCTTTCCCAGAGGCCTCCTCTGCTCCTTCCCGGGGCACCAAGGCCCCCTCCCTGGCAGGTGAGCTGCTGCGAGCCACCCTGAGGCCCGGCTCGCGCGGTGCCCGTTCCATGAGCCGGAGGCCTTGGGGCCACAGGTGCCCCCGGCGGTTCGGTCCCTTCTGTCCCTGGGGCTCCTGGTGTCCACTTTGGCTCCCGTGTCCCCATAAGCTGTTGAAGTAAGCAGCTCAGCTTCACTGCTCTTCTTCTAAGCTAACAGATACTCCTGGCGCACAGCTTTGCCTCTGGGCTCGGTCTAGAACTCGGCCTGCGGTGCTTCACCGCATGGATCCCTCTTTGAGGTTGGTCAGGTGGTGCTCTGATGTCTCCTGTCCAGTGGTTTGACCTCTCTCCTTTTGTATTTTTTTATTTTTTGACAGAGTGGACAGTGAAAGAGAGAGACAGAGAGAAAGGTCTTCCTTTTCCGTTGGTTCACCCCCACAATGGCCGCCGCGGCCGACGCACTGTGCTGATCCGTAGCCACTGGTCTCCCATGGGGTGCAGGGCCCAAGCACTTGGGCCATCCTCCACTGCCTTCCCGGGCCACAGCAGAGAGCTGGACTGGAAGAGGGGCAACCGGGACAGAATCTGGCGCCCCGACCGGGACTAGAACCCGGTGTGCCGGCGCCGCAAGGCAGAGGATTAGCCTAGTGAGCCGCAGCGCCGGCCCTCTCTCCTTTTTTTAAAGATCTGTTTACTTCTTGGAAAGAGCTACAGAGAGAGGAAGAGATAGAGATGGAGAGAGAGAGAGAGAGATGGAGAGAGAGAGAGAGAGGAGGAGGGAAGAGGACAGAGAGAGATGGAGAGAGAGAGAGAGGAGGAGAGGAGGACAGAGAGATGGAGAGAGAGAGAGAGATGGAGAGAGAGAGAGATGGGAAGAGAGAGATGGAGAGAGAGAGGAGGAGAGGAGGAGGACAGAGAGAGATGGAGAAAGAGAGAGGAGGAGGACAGAGAGAGATGGAGAGAGAGAGAGAGATGGAGAGAGAGAGGAGGAAGAGGAGAACAGAGAGAGATAGGAGGAGAGGAGGAGGACAGAGATGGAGAGAGAGAGAGAGATGGAGAGAGAGAGATGGAGAGAGAGAGAGAGATGGAGAGAGAGAGAGATCACCCATCCTCTGGTTCACTCCCTAGATGGCTGGAGCAGTGAGGGCTGAACCAGGAGCTTTGTCTGGGTCTCCCACGTGGGTACAGGGGCCATGTTGCGGATGGCGGTGTTACCTACGGGGCCACAGCGCCAGCCCTCGGAGACCCCTTATTGGGGAGAGTGGGGAGGGAGCAGCCAGGGTGGCTGCTGGGTATGAGGCGTGGAGCGTGGGACTTGGCCTCGGTAGAAAGCTGTGCTTCTCTGTGTCTCCCGCTTCCATGTTCCACGCGTCAGAGGCTGAGCGCGTGATGGCCTGTGTCGGGGTCCCCAGGGGCTCACCTTCCACCCAGTCGGTTGTCTCTCACTTAACAAGCAGCCCCACTTCCTGTGGCAGAGCGACTTGAGTTTGCAGAGCGAAGGTATCCTGTATGTGCTAACCCCCCCCCCCCCCCCGATAAACCGCAGTCAGGGAGCAGCAGCAGGAAGGTGGCTGCAGGAGCTGCACTGGCCTCGCGGTGTCGTCGGGCAGCCTCAGCCGCTGCGCTGATGGCCGCCTGCACTTCCGTTCTGAAGGCGCCGGCTCAGAGGCTATGCAGAAGCCAGAGTTGGGGGTGTGCCGGTCTGATGGGGAGGGATGGCAGGGCAGGCAGGTGCACGGGGGAGGGGCCCCTCGCCTGGACACACCTGGTGGTTCCACGGGGGAGGGGCCCCTCGCCTGGACACACCTGGGCTCCTGGTGGTTCCTGCAGCGGAGATGGGCGCCAGCATGGTGGATGAAGGCAGTGTCTGGGGTGTGATGGTCTTACCACAGGGCATGCGGGTGCTCGGAGAAGGTGCCCCTGGCCTGGACACACCTGGTGGTTCCATGGGGGAGGGGCCCCTCACCTGGACACACCTGGTGGTTCCGCGGGGGAGGGGCCCCTCGCCTGGACACACCTGGTGGTTCCATGGGGGAGGGGCCCCTCACCTGGACACACCTGGTGGTCCCACGGGGGAGGGGCCCCTGGCCTGGACACACCTGGTGGTTCCCGCAGCCGAGACGGGTGTCAGCGCAGAGGATGGTGGGGGCGCTGCTCTTGGCATCAGGCTCCAAATTCCTGTCTCCGAAGCATCGGGCTTCGGAATGATTGGCAACAAGCACTCAAAATGCTGCCGTTTTCCTTCAGTTTCCTCGGAGAAGCCTTCTAGGTGTGAGAGAGACTGAAGATGGCCCCGCGTGCACTGATGCTGCTCCCGTCAAGTTGTGTTGCGTGGGCACGGCCCTGTCTGGTGCTGCGCGTGTGATGTCCCCACAGCGGCCTGCGGCGGAGCTGAGCTCTGGGCTGAAGTCTTAGAGCCCGGATGTCGGCAGCTGGGCAGCTCGACCCCGATGGGAAACCGGGCAGTTGAACCTTAGGAAGAGGGCCGTCGAGGTGTCGCCATTGGTCGTGAACGTGTCAGAATTCCAACTGGAACGTCCGTAGCCCCTAAGTGGGTGGGTTTCTTGTGCCTGTGGACAGGATGCCTTGAAGCCCCGTATTTCGTGTTCCCGTTGGCGGTGGGGGTGCATTCCCGTTTCCCCTTGGTCTGTAAGGGGACTGGACAGCAGTGAGGCGGTGAGTGCCTGCGCACAGTGAGCTTGGCAGCTGTGCCTTCCCGCCGCTCCTCGCTCCTCGGAGATGCCCTTCTCGGGTCGTTCCCTGCCCGCTGTGATCAGACACAAGGGTCCTGGTTGCCTGGCAACGAGATGACGCCTGATGACTGCAGGGGCCTCGTGGGAGGTGGGAGAAGTCGGACGTTGCGAGTCTGTGGCTCTGCGGAGTGGATGCAGGTTGGGTTGTGCTGAGCGAGGCGCTGCAGCAGAACGCCGGCTCAGATACAGCTCGGGCGCGCGTGGTCAGGAAGCTCAGGGCTTGGAGAGACGGAGTCGTGTGCAAGAGGAGCGGCTGGTGCTCCAGCGGTAGTCAGCGCCTGCCGGCGCGGTCCAGCTGTCTGTCTGTCTCCCCCTCCCCCTCCTTCCCTCCCTCCCTCCCCCTCCCCCTCCTTCCCTCCCTCTCCCCCTCCCCCCTCCTTCCCTCCCTCTCCCCCTCCCCCCTCCTTCCCTCTCTCCCTCCCTCTCCCCCTCTCCCCCTCCCTCCCTCTCCCTCCCTCCCTCCCTCTCCTCCCCCTCCCTCCCTCTCCTCCCCCTCCCTCCCTCTCTCCTCCCCTCCCCTCCCTCTCCTTCCCTCTCCCCCTCTCCCTTCTCCTTTCTCCCTCTCCCCTCCCTCCCTCTCACCCCTCCCCCTCTCACCCCTCCCCCTCTCTCCCCTCCCTCCCTCTCCTCCTCTCCCCTCCCTCCCTCTCCTCCTCTCCCCTCCTCCCCCTCCCCCCTCGCCCCTTCTCCCCCTCTCCCCCTCTCTCCCTCTCTCCCTCTCTCCCTCTCTCTTCTTCTCTCTCTCCTCCCTCTCTCTCCTTCTCTCTCTCCTCCCTCTCTCTCCCTCCCCCCTCTCCCCTCCCTCTCCCCCTCCCTCCCTCTCCCCCTCTCTCCCCCTCTCTCTCTCTCTCCTCCCTCTCTCTCCTTCTCTCTCTCCTCCCTCTCTCTCCCTCCCCCCTCTCCCCTCCCTCTCCCCCTCCCTCCCTCTCCCCCTCTCCCCCTCTCTTCCCCTCTCTCCCCCTCTCTCCCCCTCTCTCCCCCTCTCTCCCCCTCTCTCCCCCTCTCCCCCCCTCTCCCCCCTCTCTCCCCCCTCTCCCCTTCTCTCCCCCTCTCCCCCCTCTCCCCCCCTCTCTCTCCCTCTCTCTCCCTCTCTCCCTCACACACACGCACGCACACGCACATGCATACGCATACGCCCTGCCCTGCCCTGCCCCGCCCCGCCCCAGCAGGTGCACAGGTGCACTTGGCCCGCCCTGCTTGGGAGGTGCTCACCTGCCCGGCCGCAGGTGCTGCTGTTTGTTGTCATTTTTATCCTCTAGGTTTCTGTTGGTGAAAAGCAGCTGAATGGTGATGGGAACCTCGGTTGTAGCTGAAAAAGCTTCATTGGAATTAATTTCTCCAGACGCTATCAGTCCCTCAGCGTGAGCCAGTTCCTCTGTGCCCGCCGTCGTCTGTCCCCCGGACCACAGCTGTGGTATGGGCTCCCGCCTGCCTCGCCTGTGCGTTCCGTGGCCCAGGCAGTGTGGCTCGTTCGCTGGCGGTGCCGTTCCGTGGCCCAGGCAGTGTGGTTTGTTCCCTGGCAGCACTGCAGGGGGGGGTGCGACTCTGAGGGCCCTCAGTTTCCGTTGCTGGGGGCATCTTTGTCCCCTCCCCTCCAAGCATCTGGGCCCCGCCCTCAGGGTGTCCCTGGTGCTGTCCCAGGGCCCCGCCCTCGGGGTGTCCCCAGTGCCCACAGGGTGCTGCCCTCGGGGTGTCCCCAGTGCCTGCAGGGTGCTGCCCTCGGGGTGTCTCCAGTGCTGTCCCAGGGCCCTGCCCACAGGGCCCTGCCCTTGGGGGTGTTCCCGGTGCTGTCCCAGGGCCCCGGCCTAAGGGTGTCCCCAGTGCTGTCCCAGGGCCCTGCCCCCGGGGTGCCCCCAGTGGTGTCGCACAGGGCCCCACACCCAGGGTGCCCCCGGTGCCGTCCCACAGGCCTCGCCCCCAGGTGTCCCCAGTGCCGTCCCACAGGGCCCTGCCCCCAGGGTGTCCCCAGTGCCATCCCACAGGGCCCCACACCCAGGGTGTCCCCAGTGCCGTCCCTCAGGGCCCTGCCCCCAGGGTGTCCCCAGTGCCATCCCACAGGGCCCCGCCCCCAGGGTGTCCCTGGTGCCGTCCCACAGGGCCCCGCCCCCAGGGTGTCCCCAGTGCTGTCCCTCAGGGCCCTGCCCCCAGGGTGTCCCCAGTGCCATCCCACAGGACCCTGCCCCAGGGTGTCCCCGGTGCCATCCCACAGGGCCCTGTCCCCGGGGTGCCCCCGGTGCTGTCCCACAGGGCCCCACATCCAGGGTGTCCCCGGTGCCATCCCACAGGGCCCCGCCCCCAGGTGTCCCCAGTGCCGCCCCACGTCCTCTTGTCCTGAGTGTGTTTCCTACTGGAGTCTGGTGGGACGGGGAGCTGGTTCCAGAGCCTGGGGTCCTCAGCAGGCTCAGGCCCCTTGTCCCGCTCCCCGGCAGCCCTCACTCCTCCCCAGGCCCCTGGTCCTGCCCTCTGACGTCTGTGGTCTCGTGGCTGGGGCTGCAGCCCCATGGATTGCTGGTGGGTCCCTGCTGTTCCTCCACACCCTTGCAGAGCCGAGGATCCTGGGTGGGAAGGGCCGGGGCCCAGCTTGGGGTCGGGGTGCACCCGGCCAGTGCAGAGCCGACCCGTCTGCTGTGGTTGGGGTTGGGGCTGCCCGTGACGGGAACTGGGCCATGCGCTGTGTGACGGTCGTGCAGCTGCCGTGTGTGGTAGGCGCCTTGAGGGCTGTCTGCTGTGGACGTCTGTGTTGTGGCAGAGCTGTGATTTAGGCGGCTGTCTCTGCGCAGGGACACTGGAGCCCCCGATTCTTTAGTTCGCTGGGCCAGTTCTTCCGCAGGCTGCAGAAACTGTCCATGCTTCCTGCAGCAAAGCAGACCACGGGCGCAGTGCACACGCGTGTGCATCCTCTGTCTCCCAAGGGGACGAGAGCTCATGTTGGATTGCATGGGTGAGCTTCCCAGCTGCTACTTGACATCATACAGCACGCATGCATGCACACACTTATGGTCATATAACACGTTACGATCATGCAACTCTTGGACACGTTTGTGACTGAGTAGCAGAAATATTTATGATCATATAACACATGTTGATCATATAACACAAATCTGTACATATTTAGGTTATGGCATTTTTGTGATCATGTAACATACATGTTTATGATAAAATGTTGACCATGGAACATGGTCACAGTGTTTATGACCATGGGCACATGTTTATGATCATGTAATATGTTGATCATGGAATATGCATGTGCATGTTTATGGTCATATAGACACGTCATTGATCATGCAGCAGTGGCACACATGACCACATGGCACATGTTTATGACCCTGGAGCACACATGCTTGCACACGGGGCGTGTGGGGTTGGGCACGGGGCAGGAATTCTCCTCAGCTCGCGGCTTTGGTAAGAGGCGGGACGCGTGTCCGCCGAGTCCCGTCAGCTCCAGCCCGTGTTTTCCTCCAGGGGACGCGTGTCCGCCGAGTCCCGTCAGCTCCAGCCCGTGCTTTCCTCCAGGGAACGCATGTCTGCGAGTCCTGTCAGCTCCAGCCCGTGCTTTCCTACGGGGACCGTGTCTTTTTCTTTCCGGTTTTAGAGGAACTTGGTTGACAAACCTCAGGTTTCCTCTGGGTGGTGGGAGTCCCCTCGGTTACCCTTTGTCTGTTGGTGCCTTTGCCAGGAAATTAGAATGTAAAATGCGGTTTCTTCCTTCCTGTCTGGTTTTGTGTTTGACTTAAGACATTCTCTGTGCTACTGAGGTTGTAGACGCCTCTTCTAAATTAATTACAGTTTCAGCTGTTTTACCCACACGCTTTATTTTTGTGTGCTGTAGCACTGTTTGTTTTTGATGGCCCGTTACTGTAGCCCGAGTCATTTCTGTGACTCAGCAGGCAGTAAAGTCCTGGGTACGCCCCCCTCTATTTTGGGCTTCTGACTCCTTAATCTGCTGGTACATTGGTGTATTTCCGTGCCAGTGACATTTTTTTTTAATTACTCATTTATTTACAGAGATTTCCTCCCGCTGGTTCCTACGGCATGTGCCCATAGCAGCAAGGACTGGGCAGGCGGAAGCCGAGAGCTGCTCTCCCGTGCGGGTGGCCGGAGCCTCAGCACTCGAGCCATCGCTGCCTCCCAGGGTGGGCGCTCGCAGGGAGCTGGAGTGGGAAGCCGAGGCAGGTGCTGGACCCAGGAACTCGGCTGTGGGACGTGGGCGTCCGCACTGCCGGGCAGACACTGGCTCCTGGCGTGTGCAGTCCGGAGACCTCGTAGCAGGATTCTGTCTGGTGGGACAACTGCTCTCTCACTATGCTTTATTTTCTAAAACTTTGTTGATACTCTTTTGTACTCTCCTTTAAGAACTTTTGGAAAAAGATTGATTAATTTTAAAGATTTAATTTTATTTGAAAGGCAGATTTAGAGGAGAGTGAGCGATCTTTTTTTAAAGATTTATTTATTTGAAAGTCAGAGTTAGACACACACACATATGTATGTATGTATATGTGTATATATATATACACACACACACACACACACACACACACACAGGGGTTTTCCAGCCGTTGGTTCAGTCCCCAGATGACCGCAACGGCTGGAGCTGTGCCGATCTGAAGCCAGGAGCCAGGAGTTTCTTCCAGTCTCCCACACGGGTGCAGGGACCCAACGACTTGGGCCACCTTCTTTCCCAGGCCACAGCAGAGAGCTGGATTGGAAGTGGAGCATCCAGGGCTCGAACTGGTGCCCATATGGGATTCTGGCACTGCAGGTGGCGGCTTTACCTGCTACGCCACAGTGAGCAGTCTTGATCCACTGGTTCATTCCCCAGATGGCTGCAACAGCCGGAGCTATGCCAGGAGACTGGAACCCCCTCTGGGTCTCCCATTGGGTGCAGGGGCCCAAGCACTTGGACCGTCTTCTGCTGCTTTCCCAGCCGCATCAGCAGGGAGCTGGACTGGAAGTGGAGAAGCCAGGACTGGAAGTGGAGAAGCCAGGTCTCAAGCTGGTGCCCGTACAGGATGCTGGCACTGGATGCTGCTACACTGCTGGCTGATAAGCATGTTTATTATTTATTTGCAAGAGAGAGCATCAGAGAGTATCAGAGCTTCCTGCTCCCTAAGTGGCTGCAAGAGCTGGGTCTGGGTCAGGCTGAGCGGTTTCTGTGAGTTATTGGGCCCCCAGTGCCTGTGTGTGTTACAGACGAAGGCGGGTTTCGGAGAAACTATGACACGTTCAGGTTTCCCCCAAAGAGAGGGAGAGGGAGAAGGAACTCCCGGGCTCGTCCCGAGCTCTGTGCGGGGTCCCCCTTCTCCACCCTGGCTTCCGTTTCTGAGGTCAGACCCCCGCGCTGGCAGCCGGCCGAGCGCAGTGCGCCCTGCGGTGATGTGCAGTCCCCCAAACTTGTGCTGCCACAGAGCCCACGGTGTCGTGCTAGAACAGCATCCTGGACTGGGCAAAGGTCGCCGCGTGGAGAATCTTCTGCAGGGACCACGTTTGGTTGGAAGGCCAGCTGAGCAGTTTTCCCTTGGCCATTTGGTTAATGGGTGTTACGTAGCGCTGTCTGTCTGTTCGAGAAGTTTCCTGAGCCTTTGCTGAGTCCTGGAACAGAAGTGGCAGCGAACACAGAGTGTGCCGAGTTAAACCTGTGACTGCAAGGTGTATGTGTCGTGCACGCACATGAAGATAACATGCCCCACACGCTTCAGGAGCACGTGGAGGAGCGGCGTGTGCCTGCCCGTCAGTGTGCCAGCTCCCACGTCAGAATGCCTGGGCTGGAAGCCGGCCCTGGCTCCTCTCTCCAGCTTCCTGCTGCAGTGCGGGTTCTGGGAGGCAGTGGTGACGGCTCCAGTAAGCGGGTCCCTGCCATCCCCGGGGCCTGGGCTCTGCCCCCTGCCCCTGGCTCGCACCCCAGCCCTTGCAGGCGTTTGGAACGTGAGCAGGGGAGGTGAGCACGCTGCCTCCCTCCCCCGTTCCTTTTCTCCTCCCTGCCTCTCTGCTTTTTCTCTTTCTCTGAATCAGATAAATGAATAGATTATTAAAAATGGTTTCTAAAAATAAAAACGCTTAGTAAATCTAAAGGCAGAGAAGAGAGGGAACCAAGAGCAAAAGAGCCGACAGTGACAGGTGACAGACAGTTCAGCCCTGGCAGCTCTTACCTTGAGTGGTCTAAATACCTCCGTTAAAAGGCAGAGATTAGGATAAAAGACAAAATTCAACTGTAACAACACAGCTTGGATATAAAGACAAAACTAAAAAAGTGTGAAACAATAGAGCAGGCTAACACCAATCAGAAGAAAGAAGACATGGCTATCGTAATGTAAAACAGAATGGATTTCATAACCAAAATATTATCTATGTAAATATTATAATTCAAGTAAGAAAGAGCACAATATTCAAGATGCTGCATCCAATCATACGACTTCAAAATAGATGGATTAAAAAATGGAAGAACTGAAAGGAGCAACAGTGAATCCTTGTGTGTAGCCAGAAGCCTCAGTGATTCGGGGGAGAATGTTCCAGGCAGTGGTGAGAAACAGGAGGAGAGTGGAGCAGGGGGCTTGCGGAGAAAGCAGAGGTGGGGGCGCCATGGCTGTCGCAGACACGGCTGCTGGGCGGGTGTGCGCCGTCTCCCTGTGTGACTGCTGAGTGTGATCAGGGTTAATTTTTAAAAATAGAACAGGGACAGGAGGCAGGCACCCGTCACGCTGGGGTCAGCGCGGAAGGTGGGGGTCAGTGCCGGGGGCAGCGTTCAGTGGAGGAACACCTGACACTCCGAGGGTGGTCCAGAGGGTTCATGGAAAATCTGAATTAAAAGGTCGTTTTATTTGGGTGCAGGAAATTTTGAAATGCTTGTGTATGAGGGGCCTGCACTGTGGCGTGGTAGGCTAGGCCTCCCCCTGCGGCGCCGGCATCCCATATGGGCACTGGTTTGTGTCCCAGCCGCTCCTCTTCCGATCCAGCTCTCTGCTGTGGCCTGGGAAAGCAGTGGAAGATGGCCCAAGTGCTTGGGTCCCCGCGCTGGTGTGGGAGACCCAAAGGCAGCTCCTGGCTTTGGACCAACCCAGCTCCGGCTGTTGTGGCCATTTGAGGTGTGAACGAACGGATGGAAGGACCCGTCTTTGTCTCTCCCTCCATCTGTAACTGTGCTGCTCAAATAAATACACACATACAAAGAAATGCATGCCTATGAGAAGAGCTCTTCAGAAAATTCAGGGAAGTGTGTATTCTGAAAAACTCTGAATTTCACACTTTCCATACCATTGAAGACGTATCAATTAATTTCTACAAACTGTAGAAAAATTCTACAAACTGTTTTAAAATTTTTTAATTTATTTGAGATGCTGAGAGCCAAGCGGTCGGGCCTCTGCTGGTTCACTTGCTGAATGCCTGCAGCGGCTGGGCCGTGAGGGGGCTGGGAGCTGCTCCGGGGCTCCCACCTCGGGGGGCAGGAGCGCGGCTTCTGGAGCCCCCCTGCTGCGCCCAGGCTCTGCACCGGCAGGAAGCCGGAGTTGGCAGGCAGAGCCAGGAGTGGAGCTCAGTGCCCTGACGGGGGACGTGGGCGTCTCACCTGGAGTCCTAACCGCTGGGCTGACCCCCTGCCCTGCTCCACCGGCTGCACGTGGCGGGTCCCCTCGTGGTTCCTTCATCGTAGGCAGCAGAAGGGCTGGTGGTGCAGCCCTGTGTGGACAGCAGGAAGGAGGAAGTGAGCTGACCGTGGCGTGGGGCGCGGAACCATGGGCACTCTGTGTGGGTGTCTTGTTAGCAGTTGCGTGCTGCGCGTCTGTACCGAGGGGAGTTTCTGTGGTTCTCTGTGGCTCAGCAGCTCGATTCTCTCTCTCAGACTTGTGGAACTGGGAGTGCTCTTTGGTGTCCTGCTTCTCTTCTTGTTCAAGATTATTCATTTGAAGGCAGAGAGAGGTTGGGGGCAGGGTGAGAGAGAGACGGATCGATCCATCTTGCGTCCACTGGTTCGTTCCCCAAAAGGCTGCTACGGCTGGGGCTGGGTCATCCTGAGGCCAGGAGCCAGGAGCTCCATCTGGGTCTCCCTGGTGGACGGCAGGGTCCAGGTACTTGAGCCATCCTGTGCTGCCTCCCGGGGTGTCCCTTAGCAGGAGGCTGGAGTCAAAGTGAAGCAGCCAGGACTGCAGCCAGCACTGATAGGAGATGTCTGTGCCGCGTGGTGGCTTAACCTGTGCCGTAGCACCGGCCGCTCCACTGTGTCTGAACTGCACGTGTTGCAACGTGGAGGCCATCATGTCAGGTGCTCCTGAGGGGACCCCAGGTCGTCTCTGAAGTCTGCTTGGTGAGCCACACGAGCAGGGGTCTGCTGCTGGGGGGAGCAGGGGCCTGCCGTGCCCCTTGGGCACCGGCCTCACACTGCCAGGCACGCGGCAGCCTTTCATTTTACTTGACCTGCCATACATGAGGGTATTTCAGAAAGTGCGTGGAAAGTATCATTAAAAGATAAATTTGGGGCCGGCGCTGTGGCGCAGTGGGTTAATGCCCTGGCCTGAAGTGCTGGCATCCCATATAGATGCCAGTTCAAGACCCAGCTCTCTGCTATGGCCTGGGGAAGCAGTAGAAGATGGCCCAAGTCCTTAGGCCCCTGCACCCACGTGGGAGACCCGGAAGAAGCCTCTGGCTCCTGGCTTCAGATCTGCTCAGCTCTGGCCGTTGCAGCCAATTGAGTGAACCATTGGATGGAAGACCTCTCTCTCTCTCTCTCTCTCTTCTCTCTCTGTAACTCTGACATTCAAATAAATAAATCTTTAAAAAATTATTTTGGTGGGAAAAAATTCAAAATCCTTGCGTCATTCATGATTTTTTGAAGACCTCTTTCATTGATGGATTTGAAAATGTTTCCCAGCAGAGGAAACTTAGCTTTTAATACCATATTTCACAAGCATGTTGAGTTACCCTCATAATAGCCTCAGCTGAAGACTTGGTTCTGACATGGGAGTCGTTAGCAGGAATTTTGGGAGGCCTTTCTGGTGATGGACCTGGGCAAGGGTGTCCTTCCGTTGAGGCCAGGGCGTGTGCCATGTTAGATTCTTAGTTTCTAACATGTGGCTATAGATTCTGTTAAGTAATTCCGCCCCCTCCAGGACAGATTTGATGTTCTCAAAGACTGAACTGCGGGAACCCGCCATCATGGTCTTGCAGGGTGATTAGAAAGCCCGGTGGCTGGCGTATGGGGTTCGGTTGTTGAAAATGGAAGAGGGCTCTTCCGTCACTGCCAAAGGTCCCCAAGCGCCCCTCCCCACTGAGTTCCTAGTATTTGGTGCTGTGTAGACGGACTTGCAGCTTGTTCCCGGTGCGGAGCCTCAGTGAGTGGGTTTGAGTGTCGCCTGGCAGCGTTGCTGAGATGTGACCCGTGTCACACGTCCACCTGAGTGAAGCGTGCAGGTGGGGGGCTGCAGTGTGTGTATCCCCAGAGTTCTGTCAGTGTTAGAGCGGGTTTCACCTCCCCCACAGGAGCCCCGTGTGCGTCAGCCATTGCTGCCGGTTTGCCCTCGCGCCCACCCCCGGAGGGGCGCAGATCTCCCCCCGGTCTGCACACGCTGACCCTCCCTGTGAGTGACTGCCGCAGAGCCTGGCGCCTGTGCCTTGGCGTGCTTCCCAGGGTCACGCGTGTTGACACGTGTATCGGTTCCCTTTGAAGCATGGGCCTGCTGAATGCTGTTCTGTTGCGTGGCCTGACCACGTCGCGTTCACCCAGGCGTTTATTGTGGGTAGCGCTCAGCTGAACATGGGGCGTGCAAGCCTTGTGCTCACGCGTTTCAGTCCCCTCCCACTGCAGAGTGGGAGTGCCGGCCTCTGGTGGCTCCGTTTAACCCCGGAGGAGCTGGCCGACTGCAGGGCCCTGTGCCCTTGTGCGTTCCCGTCAGCGGGGTGCGAGGGTCTCACCGCCTCCGCATTGGCATGGGGCAGCGTCCAGAGGACTGCCCGTTGAGTCAGGCCTGAAGCAGGGGTGAGTGCCGTGGGCTGCCCAGGATTCACTCTGGGGAATGGCGGCTGCTGAGGCTGGCAGAGCAGGGGCAGGTTTGAGGGAGTGAGCCGTGGACTGTGTCGGTGGTGACGCCCTGGGGTGGTTGTTGGGGTCTGAGGAGCAGGCATACATTTCGCTTCACAGGAATCAAGCCCTTGGAGTGACCTTCGCAGAGGACAGTCGGTCACGATCCTGAGCAGCAGGGTGCGGCAGCGGATCGCCTTTGTGCAGAGGCAGAGTCTTTCCCAGGGAGCCCTAAGCCGCCGGGTCCAGCGCTGGCTCCCGAGGGCGCGTTCAGACAGGCGCTGCACTCCGGCGGCTACAGGGACCCGGCTGTGGCGGGCGTCTCTGCCGGGTCTCCCCGGGCTGCTTACGCAGGGCCTGGGGTTGGGGTTCAGGAAGACGCCCACCTTTTTGCTCTGTAATGTCGTTAGTGATGACTCTGAGCCTCACGAAGTGTGCGCGTCCGGCCGGTATAGCCCGGGGTGCTCTCACACGACGGTCGGGGGTGGGGTGCTGGAAGAGCCTCGTGGGTGTCGGCCGACCCAGAGGCCTAGGCTTACGAGTAGTCGGCGTTGGAGCCGGCACAGTCGGCACCGGCGAGACCTGCGCCCTTCCTGCACGAGAGGTCTGTGCGGTGGCTGTCACCTGCTGGTGACAGCGGCGTCTGCATCGAGGCCCCTCCGCTCCTTGCCACGGGAGGCTCGGAGTTGAGAGTAACTAAGGCGGCAGTGTGTGTTTGTAATTGTCCTGTGTTTGAGGTTTTTAAGTTTTTTGAAAATTTATTTCAGAGGTAGAGTTCCAGAGAGAGAGACGGAGACAGACAGACAGACAGACACGGAGGGACAGACATACAAAGAGAATCTCCCATGTGCTTTTCACTCCCCAGATGGCCACAATGGCTGGAGCCAGGCCAATCTGAAGCCAGGAGCCAGGAGCTTCTGCCGGGTCTCCCACGTGGGTGCAGGGGCCCAAGGACTTGGGCCATCTTCTACTGCTTCCCCAGGTCACAGCAGGGAGCTGGATGGGAAGAGGAGCAGCAGGGACTCGAACTGGCGCCCATATGGGATGCCGGCACTGCAGGCAGACGCTTAGCCTACTATGCCGCAGTGCCGGCCCCGGTTTCTCTTGAGTCACTGTTACCACCTTGGAATTCATGGAAAGCTGGTGTTTAAATAACTTTGTAGACATGTCACCCATGAAACACAACTATTATTGCTCTTCCAAAAGCCGCAGGACCGATTTGTTGGCCTCGCCCATCTGGGCTCCGTGTCATCTGGGTCATCCCTCATTTGTCAACACAGGAAAGCGGAAGAACGTTCTTGAGAATTTAATTGAAAAAGCCAAAATGCACGATAAGCGCCGTCGGATACGGCTCGAGCCTAAACCACGCTGCTCCTGAGGCCCTCCCAGGAGCTCAGCTCCGGCTCTGTCTGCGGAGCCGCTCGCAGGCACCACGGGGCCGGGGCTGTGGGTAGCCCCGGAGCAGCAGCCGTGTCCAGAGGGTGGCGGGCCTGCCGTCGGCCCTCGTTGTCGGCCACTCAGGTTTATTGGAGTCCCAGCGGCAGCACTCGGGTGGTTTTGTGGGTGTTTGTGGACAGGTGCAGGGTGAGGAGGTTTGAGCCGTGCTGTGGCTGAGCGCCGGGTGCTGCACCTGCCCGTGGCAGCTCCCTGCTGTGTGTCCTCCCCTCCGTCTGTGCAGTGCACGGTTCCCTGCTTCCTGCTTTCCCAGTGACTCTGCGTTGGGGGTGTCCCCCGCACAGCCGGACGCCGAGGTGTGCCTGGGGGCCGTGCGCTCCCACGTGCAAGACGTCTGTGATGTGTTTCACACAGAAGACATGTGTGTTCCACGGGCTCCTTTCCGGCATGCATCCCGGTGCTGCTGGGCCGAGTTCCACACTGAGTCAGAGTGTGCATGCGGTCAGCCGGGTGTCCCGAGACAGAGGAGGGTGGGGGAAGTTGCGTGCGGATGGACTGCAGGAGGCACCCTCAGGGGCTGGCAGGAGCCTGAGCCTGCGTCGGCCCTGGGACAGCGGCTGGGAGGTGTGGGTCCCGTGTTCTTGCCGATCGGGGGCCTTGGCCGTGCCTCTCTTCCCGCCAGGTCCCCTCCCTGTCTACGGACCCAGCTTCTGCCTTGCAGGAGGGGGCGGGGCGGGGGGCTTGCTGTGTCTCGGATCTGTCTTCTCTGCACAGTCGCGTCTGAGGGACGACGGGTGTCACATGGTGTTCAGTTGAGCAGCCGTCTCAGGTCCTTGCTCATGGCAGAGGGGTGTACTCGGGTCACCTGTCAGGTTCCTCTTGTGGGGTGAGAGGATGACGAAGGGGTCGCTCGCGGGAGCAGGTGAGGACAGCGTCTCCGGTGAGCCAGGGACTGGCCCGTGGGACGAGGGGGAAGCTGTGTAGTTGGAGATGAGGAGCAGCAGCGTCTCGGCCACACAGCCGGCGGCCAGGCTCCTGGGAGAGGGCTCCCTGAAGAGGGTTGTATTGCTCACTGGGGCAGCTTGGGGATCTCCCCGGCTGGCCTGGGAGGGCTGGCGCGGCTTCAGCAGCGGGAGGGGACGTCCCCACGAGGGATGGCCGCTGCCCGGCCACCACACAGCTTGCTCTGCTTCTGTGTTTCCGCATCTCAGCGGCTCCCCAGGCCCCTCTCAACCCTGTTGTCGTCTGCCTGGAGCCCGTGGTGCTCGGGGGGCAGCACAGTGACGGTGTCGTGGGGAGGGTCCCTGCCGTCTGGCTGGATGAAGGGCTGGCACGTGTGTGAGCAGTGACAGGACTGCCGGGGCTCCCCGGGCTCTGCTTCCTCGAGGCCCGCAGCGGGGCTGGTGGGGTTGAGACCCAGACTTGCTCTCCGGCCACCAGCGGGCCTGATGAACCTGTCGGGCAGGAGCGGCAGGGGCCAGGGTCACACAGGAAGCCAAGAGTCCCCTGAGAACAGCGTGCTTTCCAGTGCGGCCGTGGGCTCGGCTCTGTCAGCTCAGGAATGAGGGAGGCCCTGGGGACCATGTTGGAGGGTGCAGCGGCCGTAGAAGGAAGCCCGTCTGCAAGGGGCCGTGCCGTGAGCGCAGGTGGTGGCCAGCCCCGCGCCTGCCGCGGCTCACCCAGTCCCCAGCGTGGGACGAGAGGAGAAGGTGTTTCCTAACGGGCCACCACGTTCCCTCGCCAGGGTCACCACAGGAAGTGTGGCTCCCCCGCGTCAGTGGGGGTGGAATCCAGACACTGGAGGGTCAGGGAGTTGGGGCGGGGGGAGGGCAGTGTTGCCGGAGCTGCAAACAGGCAGTGACCGGAGGTCAAGGGGACAGCTTGCTTTTTAGGATGTGAAAGATAAGCATTGTTGAAGGCACAGAAGAGGGGCGCTGGGGATGCTGGTGACAGAGGAACCGACGTTGCAGCCCTGGAGGCAGGTGGGAGAGGGAGGGTGAAGGAAGGACTCATGAGCCTAAGGGCGTTCATGGCCCCCGGCAGGAGCACTGCCGCCCGGGGACGCTAGGTCCTCGATGTTCCCACCTGGAGCTACAGGGACCACGCGGGCCCCACTGTTCCCACCTGGAGCCCACGGGGACCACACGGGCTCCCCCGTTTCCACCTGGAGCCCACGGGGACCACGCGGGCCCCCCTGTTTCCACCTGGAGCTCACGTGGACCACGCAGGCCCCCCTGTTCCCACCTGGAGCCATGGGGACCACATGGGCCCCCTGTTCCCACCTGGAGCTACGGGGATCACACGGGCGCCCCTGTTCCCACCTGGAGCCCACAGGGACCACGCGGGCCCCCTTGTTCCCACCTGGAGCCATGGGGACCACATGGGCCCCCTGTTCCCACCTGGAGCTACGGGGACCACACAGGCCCCACTGTTCCCACCTATAGCTCACGTGGACCACACGGGCCCCACTGTTCCCATGTGGAGCCCACAGCAGTCATGTGCCACTCTGCAGGGGTCTTCAGGTCGGTTTTGCAGGTGGGGGAGGGGCCCGGCCACTGAGTGTGACTCGCAGACCGCTGTACCAGTGTTGCTGCACAAAGTGGAGGTAGGGGTCCTCGGGCTGGTGGTGACACCACCTGGCCCCACACTCAGACCCCGGGACCAGACGTGGGGTTTGACGAGGGCCCGGTGAGGGCGCCGCTCTGAGTCTCTCCCCGGCTTTCCTGGAAGGGCAAGGTGTTTGCTCGGCTCCCTGCGGAGGGCAGAGGCCGGGTGTGGGTCTGCGTGGCAGCTACAGGAATATGCAGGGTCTACTGAGAGAGCCGGAAGCCTGTGGCACCTGTGAACTCACAGCCGGCAGCTACACTGGGTACCGGCCGCGGTGGTGCTGTGCAGGGTGACGCGTGAGCAGCCTGGGTTGACTGCGCCTGCCGTGGGCCCTGCTGCCCATCTCCCTGGAGTGGGAAGCCGCCGCTGGCTGACCACGTAGGCCTTGCAGTGCCTGCAGCAGGTCAGAGCTCCGCGCCCTCGCACACGCGGCTCCTGTTCCTTGTCTCCATCTGCCTCGTCTTTCAATCCCTCCATTTGAGACGTCTTGACCACAGCCTCCGTCCGGGGTAGCACCCCACCGCCCCCCAGCTCCCTCGTGTCTCCCAGCCGGGCCACGGCTGGCCCATGATCTCGGAAGAACTCAGCATGGCACCAGGGATCTGTGAGCACCGGCTTCTATTATTAGCGCAGGAGGAGGCGTAAAAATAGGCAAGAGCAGAACACAAGATGGAGCGCGCAGGGTGCGGTGGGAGGGGCAGGGCCCTCCTCCCGAGAGCCGCAGGGACGTGGGTGACAGAGGGCGGAGGTGGGAGGCAAGAAGGAGGGTAACGAGTTGAGTTTATTGTATGGAGTACAGTTATTCAAAAAGTTTGTGGAGTTGGAGTTACAGGGTGTTAATTGAAGTGCAAATACTTGAAATCCACACATCGTTTTGTAAGATGAATTTCCCGTGAGTCTTGGGAGACCCCTGTGTGTGGGGGGTGGTTATGAAGAGTGCTGCTTGCTGCGAGGTCGGTTAGAAAACGGGAGAACAAGGCTTCAGTTCTCGGAACTGGACTCCGCCAAGCACATCCACTGTCGGGGAAGCTTTCTGTTTGCTGCAGCCGATCGTGGGGCTCAGGATGGAGGTGTGAGGCGGTTTTCTCGCAGCGCCCTGTGACAGTGACGTGGAGGTTCCCACTTGTGTGCGTTTGGTGGGACCTGAAGCCTACTGGTCCATGTGTGCAGTTACTTTCATAGTTATTGAATCTTCGTGTCTATCTTGTTAATTCCATCTCTGATTTCAAATCAATTTCTTTTTTTTTTAATTTTTTAATTTTTTTATTTATTTTTTTTTGACAGGCAGAGTGGACAGTGAGAGAGAGAGACAGAGAGAAAGGTCTTCCTTTGCCGTTGGTTCACCCTCCAATGGCCGCCGTGGCCGGTGCGCCGCGGCCGGCGTACCGCACTGATCCGATGGCAGGAGCCAGGTACTTATCCTGGTCTCCCATGGGGTGCAGGGCCCAAGCACTTGGGCCATCCTCCACTGCACTCCTGGGCCATAGCAGAGAGCTGGCCTGGAAGAGGGGCAACCGGGACAGAATCCGGCGCCCCGACCGGGACTAGAACCCGGTGTGCCGGCGCCGCTAGGCGGAGGATTAGCCTAGTGAGCCGCGGTGCTGGCCCTCAAATCAATTTCTTAAACAGGCATGTAATAGCCTATCTTATCATTCTTCCTGTGGGAAATAGGATCAGGCTTATTAATTTGGTTTTTACAAATCTGCTCAGCACCTGTTACCTGGACAGCACCTCAGAGGGAGGCGGGTGCACCAGAGCTGCCCTTTGTTCCGGGGCTCTGCCGGCTGAGGAGGGGCTGCCTCGGGGAGACCCCCGGAATCTCGGAGGCTGAGAGAGGCCGGGAGCATTGCCTGCCTCCCTGGGGTGGGGTCAAAGCCTTGAGGCCCCTTGACCTTGGGGTTCAGTCTGGGTGTGAAAGGAAGACATGGGGCAGACGGCGTCGGACGTGGACCGACCGAACACTGTAAGAAAACAGCGTGGGTTCCGTGAGCACGTGGTGGTGACATTGAGAACCAGCACGGCTCCCCGATGACGCACGGTTGAGGAGGCACCTTGACCTGCGCCGTCGTAGGGTGCACGGGCTTTCTCCCTGTCTGTCCTCCCCAAACCCTGCAGGTATCCAGGAAGCTGAGGATCAGAAAACGCGTTCCCTCAGAGGCTCAGGCCACATCGCTGCCCCCACAGGGCTGGGGTCTGAGCACAGACGGGAGCCCAAAGCCCCCCAGGCCCTGCTGCCTCCCCAGGGACCCAGTGCAGTCCACAGCTTGACCGGGTGTCTGTCCGTGCCAGGTGCTGTGCTGGCCCTGCAGGGGCTGGGAGCCGGGGTTGAGGGCCTCTGCTGGGCCACACAGGTGCGAACCACGCGGTCCCCGCCCCTCCCCGGTGTTGCTGTCAGTGCTGTGGAGGAGCGGACAGGGACCTGGAGAATCGGGAGGTGCAGCAACTGAAGTCCATTACCAACCCCCCTGCAGCTGCCAGGTTCAGCCTGCGTGGGCCTGAGCACCCTGCAGGGGCGCTGCGAGGCGGAAGCCGGGGAGCCCGGGAGAGGGATTGTTGACAACCAGGAGAAATTACGGAAAATTCTCCCTACTGGCCTTCTCTTGAAAAGAAACCACTTCTTCCCGCAGTGGCTGTGCCCGCAGGCCAGGACGCTGGGACCCCAGGGCCGAGTGCCTGTGCTGCGTTCCTGCTGCCCGCTCCTCACTGCAGCGCTGACAGCGCAGTCCCCAGGGGACAGCAGGGGCCACCCCGGCAGGCAGCTGGGCTCCTGGCACTCACGTGGGCAGCCGGGGTTGAATTCCCAGCTCTGGAGGCAGCCGCAGCCATCCCAGGTGTCTGGGGAATGAACCGGTGGTGGTGGCTCCACACTGTCTCTACGCCAGGTAAATCAGTCAATAAAAAACTTTTGAAAATACTGAAAAACACACAAAATATAAAAATCACCCGCAGAATCACCGCTTAAAAATGCATTACACGTGAAAACCCCCATAACTTACTCCTGCAGCCCCACCCCCACCCCACCCTATCTGCCCGTGCTGCTTGTGGTCCAGATGAGTGTAGGTTCGCACACGCCGTCTTACTGTCCATTGTTGGACTCTTCTTTGTCCTGCATTTTCATTAAGCTTAACACGTCTTTGACCCCATTAATTAAGCTGTCCATCCCCCCCCCCTTTTTTAAAGAAAAGATTAATTTATTTGAATGGCAGAGTTACAGAGAAACCTTGCACTCCCCAGATAGCTGCAATGGCTGGAGCCGAGCCAATCTGAAGCCCGGGACTTCTTCCGGGTCTCCCACACGGGTGCAGGGGCCCAGGCACTTGGCCATCTTCCACTGCTTTCCCAGGGCACAGCAGAGAGCTGGATGGGAACTGGGGCAGTGGGGACTTGAACCGCTGTCCATATGGGATGCCGGCGCCTCAGGCATTAGCCTTACCTGTTCTGCCACAGCGCTGGCCCCCCATCTTTGACTTCTAGGGGAGTGGACACCGCCGGTTGCTGGCAAGCTGCGGGGGAGGCTGTGGCCTTGGTCTCGTGCTCAGTGCGGGGGCAGCGTGCCTCAGTACCCGGAGTCTGGGGGAGAAACGCGACCCGGCAGAACGCCAGCACAGATGCTAAGGGTGGGGACACAGATTTGTTCTTAATTGCTTTAATTGCCGCGTGCCTCTCCCTGGTTACACGGTGAACTTGTGGGAATCCACCCACAGTAATTGGACCTGACAGGTGGGGAGAGACTGCTACGAAGATGACAGTTCTCCGTGTACCAAGTGCAGAGTGTCCTAAGATGTTTCTTTCAATGCTGGACTCGATTTAAATGCCTCATGGCGTATGTGGAGGATCTTAGCACACTTAGCCGCACAGTGTTTGTTGTACCTTGGTCGGAGGCTCTCGGAGTGAGGCCGAGGGGAGCGTGGAGCTGTGTACACCCTCCGAGTGAGCTAAGATGTATGTGGTTACTTGTTCTTAGGCGTTCGTCGTGTTGAAAACCTTGACCACGAGGGGGCTCCTGCGTGAGCGTGGCTGGGTTTACTCCACGCTGGCTCCAGCGCCAGCCCCTTTGTCGGCAGAGCTGTTGGGAAGAGTGCAGTAAGCCATCTCAGAGCTGCCTCCAGGGCATTGCTCCATGCGGCGTTCAGAATGGGACAGGCACCTGTCTTTATTCTGTTCCTTATAGTCAGCCAGGTGTGTTCTGGCCTCAGGTCCTTTGCACCTGCTGCCCCCACACACGCAGCTCCTCCTGCTGCAGCTGGTAGCTGGACGCCACCGCCTTCCCAGGGTGCTCCGCCCACTGTCTGTCACGTGGTCTGACTTATGTCCTTCGGGACACTTGTGTAGTCTGTCCTTGTCATATGGGTTTGCTTTTTGTTTTAATGTTTTATTTATTTGAAAGGCAGAATGACCGAGAGAGACACGTAGAGAAAGAGAGATCTTTCATCCACTGGTTCAATCCCCAGTGCCTACCACAGCCAGGGCTGGGCCAGACTGAAGCCAGGAACCAGGAGCTCCCTCCAGGTCCCCTCTGTGGGTGGCAGGGGCCCAGGTACTGGAGCCAGGCGCTCTGATGGGGAGCGTGGGTGTCCCCACAGGGAGTTACCTGCTGCGCCTCTGCTTACTCCCGGAGGCAGGCGCCTGCCCAGGTGCACAGCAGGGTCCTCACAGATGCCCGTGGGGGGAGGACAAGGCTTCCTGACGCTTCTCGCCCACATCCGCTCCCTGCTGGTTTTCCCAGTCGGCACAGAGGGTGCTGAGGGCTCCTCTGGGAGAGTCCCTGTGCTGTTGGACTTATGACTGCGGCCGTGAGGCGCAGAAGTGGAAGCCGTCCTCTGCGCGGGCGCTCCTCTCTGGCTCCCGGACCTGGGCTTCCCGTTGCTTGTCTCTGCCGCAGTTCCGGGTCAGGGTCCTGCGGTGGGCTGCGCACCTGCACTAACTCACTGCACAGGTGTCTTTAGTGGCAGCATGGAGCTGCAGGATTCCGCGCGCGTGTCTGTTGGCTGGAGTTTGGACTTCGGATGTGTCCCTCCCTGCACGGAAGCGCGTGTCTTCTGCTTCGTGTCCAACATGGAGGCTCACTGTTGAGCTGTGGTTTTGTTTTTCATTTATCTGTTTGAAAGTCAGAGTTAGAGATCATCGCATCTGCTGGTTCACTCCCCAGGTGGCTCCAGGCCTTCCTCTGGGTCTCCCACGCGGGTGCAGGGGCCCACGCACTTGGGTCATCCTCCACTGCTTTCCCAGGCGCATTAGCCGGGAGCTGGATCGGAACTGGAGCAGCCAGGACTCGAGCCAGCGCCCATATAGGCCGGCAGAATCACACGCAGTGGCTTTACCCGCCGAGCGCAGCGCCGGCCGCAGGGCTGTGTTTCGGCAGACCCTGTGCTGTTGTCGCTCTCGCTTGGTTGTATCCTGGCTTTCAGCTGCCCTTGGCCTGTTCCTCACCCATGAGAGGTGTGAGCACAGCTCCGCCCTCCCTCGCAGTCACCGCTTTCACTTCCGTCACGCTGGCGGCGCTGTTCTCGGCTCCCTGAGTCCGCCCTGCGCTTGGTGGGTCGGGGCAGCGGCCGAGCACCCCTCGGCCAGGGCCGCAGAGGGATGGTCTGCACGTCCTCGTGCTGCCGGCCTGGGCCCAGGTGCTCGACTTCCATGCCCTGGCTGGGTTCTGGTGGAAGGAAGCTGACCCCTCCTTTCCTAACAGGAGACGGACGTCACCCTAGGTTGTCATAGCAACCCCTGAGCGCCCCCCCCCCCCCAGGCGGCTCTGCTCGGGGGTGCTCACCGTAGCCTTCCGGCCCCTATGTCCCCACGAGATGACCTCACGGAGCCAGGGTCTCGGGAGAGCGGAGCTCAGAGCCAGGCCGCTCGTCGCCTCTCAGGACCAGGGTTCCACGGTGCTGAGCTGTTCACATACTAACTCCAGCACTGAGCACACTGTGAAATCCGGCCTCATTGTTTTAGTTCCCTTTGAAGTTGCTGTTTTGAGAGGTGTGCCCGGTTCGTGAGGGTGTGTACATGGAGGGGACACTGGGTGCCTCCTGCTGCGCCCGTGGCTTCCTCGGCGCTCAGCTGAGCACTCTGATGATCGTCAACTCTGAAACGGAAGGCGTGCACGCCACCGCACGCATCCCTGTCGTCACCCCCTCACCCCCACGGTGGTGCTGGATACCCCAGCATCTACGGTGCTGCTGCTGCCTAGCCTCCTGGTGCGTGTGGCATGTGTGTAGCATGTGTATGGTGTGTGCATGGTGTGTGCATGGCGTGTGCATGGCGTGTGTGGCATGTGCGTGGTGTGTGCGTGGCGTGTGCATGGCAGGTGCGTGGCATGTGTGTGGTATGTGCGATGTGTGCATGGCATGTGCATGGCATGTGTGTGGCGTGTGCATGGCGTGTGCATGGTGTGTGTGACATATACATCGTGTGCATGATGTGTGCATGGCTTGTGTGTGACATGTGTGTGGCATGTGCGTGGTGTGTGCGTGGCGGCACCGTGAGCATTCCTCCGTCCCTGGAAACTGGTTCCTTTCTCTGCAGCCGTAGCTCCCTCCTGCCTCCCTCTCCTGTGTTCAAGTGAGACTTCACTGGGGACTTGGGCCGGGTGCAGTTCCCCAGACGTTGTCTTAGTTACCACCAGACCCTGTGGTGCAGCCGTGAGTTAGACTTGCAAGCTCAGGCCCAGAGAGGGTGAGTGAGGACAAGTTCATGGAGCTGGCTTGTGACTTGGTGCATTCGAAAACAGCTCTTCTTTCCAAGCCTGCCCAGCTCACTGCCCTGTGCCACCCGCACGCCTGTCTGGGCCAACGCTGTGACGGTTCAGTCTCCATGCAGGGGGTTATCCCGGGGCACAGGCGTGAGAGGGCACCGGGCATCTCTGCTCTGTGCTGTCTCTGCATTGTGAGAGCAGCAGGGCCTCATGTGCCGTGGATGGAGCCAGGTCCTCATGTGTCATGAGTGGGGCAGGTCCCCGTGTGTCGTGAGAGGTGCAGGTCCCCGTGTGCCATGAGTGGAGCCATGTCCCTGTGTGCCATGAGTGGAGCCAGGGCCTCGTGTGTCATGAGAGGTGCAGCATGGAGCCAGGTCCCCGTGTGTCATGAGTGGGGCCAGGACCCCATGTGCCGTGGATGGAGCAGGTCCTCGTGTGCCATTGAGTGGGGCCAGGTCCTCATGAGTCATGAGAGGTGCAGCGTGGAGCCAGGTCCTCGTGTGCCGTGAGTGGGGCCACGTCCCCGTGTGTCATGAGTGGGGCCAGGGCCTCGTGTGCCATGAGAGGTGCAGCGTGGAGCCAGGGCCTCGTGTGTCGTGAGTGGGGCAGGTCCTAGTGTGCCATGAGTGGGGCCAGGTCCTCGTGAGTCGTGACAGGTGCAGCGTGGGGGGAGCCTCCAGCAGGCCTCTTCCCCTCAGCAGGCATCTTGGTCTGCAGCTGCGTCTGCCACGTGCCGTGCACCCCAGGCCCGGGTCAGTGTGCACCCGGGAGGTGCGTGTAGATTGGGAGAAGCCCAGTTAGCAGGAGAGTGAGGGCAGGCCTGTGCTGGAGAGGGGGGCCCGTTGTCCTGTCGTGGGGGCTGTTCCTGAGGCTGCGAGGGGCAGCTGGCTGGGCTGACCCCGGACGCCGAGGGCCGATGAGCCCGTGCGAGGTGTTGCTCTGGGGCTGCACGCCGGGCACGTCTCCGCAGTCGCGGGCAAGCCCTGCCCTGGAAGGTGCCAGACCACACCTGTGCCCCACAGGCCCGTGGCCAAGGACCGGCTTTGCGTGCTGCGTGCCTTACATTTCTCATCCACTGTGGACAGATTCTTTGACACAAATGCGGTGAGAACACATTCCCAGAACAGTGGCCTTTCAAAGACAGCGTGCACGGTGCAGGCTGTGAGATTTTACTAGAAGATTCACCAGCAGTAGAACATTTCCGGAGTGCCGCGGCCGTGCCACGTTGCTGCAATTGCTGGCCTCAGCCTGGTCTCTGCGGTGGGGTGACCCTCGCAGACCAGCACTGTGTGCAGGCGCACTCTGAGAAGCTGGCCCAGGGCCGACGCTGGTGGTGCTGGGTGGCTCACGGGCGGGCAGAGGTTCCCTGGGGGCCGAGACGCTCGCTGTCCACTGTTCTCACGGACGCTCCGGCCTTCAAACGTGACCTGCCGGCTTCAGTCCATTTTCCCCTAGTCCTGGAGCTGAGCCCTGAGCCCGCCCGGCGTGGCCGTGGCGCTGCGAGGGTCTGGCCAGCACCACGGCACCGAGGCCTGCTGTCTGCTGCGTGGCTGCATATCCACTGGATCAGTTCCTTTCTGCATCTGTAGTAAATTGCCGCTAACTTAGTGTCTGAGAGAGAGAGCCCCTTCTCTCAGGGTCTGCAGGCCTCAGATTCGGGATGGTCTTGCAGGGTAAAGGCTGTGGCGGGGCCGGTTCCTGCCAGGACCCATTCTTGCCTCTGCCGCTGCTGCCGGCCACGGCGTCCCCTCCTCTGGGCCCTCCCTGCCGGCTGTGTCTGGCATCGTGGGGCATCTTCCTTGTCTGCCACCCAGTCTCCCTCGGCCTCCCTCTGTGACTACACGGAGGGCCCCCACCACAGCAACCCCAAGCCGTGTTCCCACCCAGAGGGCCTCAGGTGAACAACACCTGCACGTTCGGCCAAGTCCCTTTGCTCTACCAGGTCACACCCACAGGTTCTGGGGACCCGGAGCCGGAGCCAGAGCTCTGTGGAGGATGTTATTCCAACTGCCACCACTGGGCGTGGGAGTTCATGCCACCGTCCACCACTGGGCGTGGGAGTTCATGCCACTGTGGCCTAACCTACTGGAAATCCTGCTTCTGTGGTACACTCCACACATGCACACGCACGCGTGCACACACACACATGCACACACACACGCACGCACACAAACGCACACACGCTGCACCGGGGCTGATAGTGTGGGCTGCCGTGGCCCTGGCGCCCCTGGGCAATCTGCCTCCAGATGCCCTGCTGAGGATTCCGCAGAGGACCCTGCCTCTCGCTCAGGGCAGCCCTGTAGGCGCCGGGGCTTCCAGCACAGGCGAGGAGAGCGGTCCTCGAGGGCGTGAGGGTCTTCCCTGCCAGGGCCCCTGGCAGCTGGAGGGGCAGCTGTGAGCCATCCCTGGAAGGCTGGTCCAGAGCCAGAGTCCGTGCCCCCCGGCAGCCTGCCTGTGGGCAGAGGCGGGCCCGGGGTGCAGGTGCAGGTGCGTCCGTCTCCCGCTGGGACCTCTCCACTCGGGGCTCTTCTCCAGCCTGGCCCCAGCTCCGGCTCCTTCCCTTTCCCAACACCCCGAGTCCACACTTCACTGTGCCGGCGGCCACGTGTAGCCTGCGCCTTCCGGGGGAAGGCAGCCGCTGTGTGCCCTGTGCCGTCCCCGGCCACGGCAGCCACGTGCAGCTTGTACCTTCCCCCTGAGGGCAGCCACGTGTAGCTTGTACCTTCCCCCTGAGGGCAGCCACTGTGCACCCAGCACCTTCCCAACGAGGGCAGCCACTGTGCACCCAGCACCTTCCCCACGAGGGCAGCCACTGTGCACCCAGCACCTTCCCCATGAGGGCAGCCACGTGTAGCTTGCACCTTCCCAACGAGGGCATCCACTGTGCAGCCAGCACCTTCCCAACGAGGGCATCCACTGTGCAGCCAGCACCTTCCCAACGAGGGCAGCCACTGTGCACCCAGCACCTTCCCCCTGAGGGCAGCCACTGTGCACCCAGCACCTTCCCCCTGAGGGCAGCCACTGTGCACCCAGCACCTTCCCCACGAGGGCAGCCACTGTGTGCCCAGCACCTTCCCCCTGAGGGCAGCCACTGTGCACCCAGCACCTTCCCCATGAGGGCAGCCACTGTGCACCCAGCACCTTCCCCATGAGGGCAGCCACTGTGCACCCAGCACCTTCCCCACGAGGGCAGCCACTGTGCACCCAGCACCTTCCCCATGAGGGCAGCCACTGTGCACCCAGCACCTTCCCCCTGAGGGCAGCCACTGTGCACTCAGCACCTTCCCAACAAGGGCAGCCACTGTGCACCCAGCACCTTCCCCACGAGGGCAGCCACTGTGCGCCCAGCACCTTCCCCCTGAGGGCAGCCACTGTGCGGGGAGCAACTCGGACTAGACTGTTACTGGAATTAAGACTTATTCTATGCATCTGCTCTCCCACAATATGGCGCTGGGAGAGGAGCAAACAGCTTCTACCCAGCTGCCTCTCACCAACTTGACAAGCTGCAGGACCTGCTCCTGATTGGAGGAGAGCAGCGTGCTCAGCGTGTGGGTAGCAGAGCACGGATTGGTGGAGAGGACTATATAGGAGGAGAGAGACGGCATGGTGGTGTGGGTTGGTTGGAGAGTGCGTTGGAGAGTTCGCGGGGAAGTTCGTTGCTTCATTCTTTCTCATTTCTCTCTACTCATTCTTGCTTTGGGAGTTCGCTGTTTACTTATTCTTACTTTACTATAGAAAAGACTTGTAAAAAAGGGGAACAACAAGCGTCCGGTCCGGTGCGGCTCCTCCACGTGCGGAGGAGCAGCAAATGGTGCCGTGACTCGGATATGAAGCCTAGGCAGGGTTTAGTGTCGTTCCTCCACGAAGAGGGGGAGCGACATAATGGTGCCGTGACTCGGATAGGAAACTTAGGAGGGAAGAAGTGGGAAGAAGTGGGAAAATACCGGAGAGAGAGACTAGCAAAGAGCCTAGGGAAAAGCCGGACGGAAAAGGTGCCAGAAGAAGCTATCGAAAGCCTAGGCATAGACTCGGATACGGACTGTGGGAAAGAAGTTAGGATTGGACGTTAGGACTGAAAGCGAAAGTGAAACCTAGAAGAAACTTAGACTCGGATACGGACTGTGGGGAGAAGCCAGGAGAAATGAGAGGGGAATATCGTTGGAAGAAAAGTTAGGAAACATACCGGGTAGAGAAAAATATGTTAGGGAGGATGAAGCCGCGGGGGCAGGCCAAGGCGGAGATGTAAGCTAGCTTGGAATTCTTCAAGTCAGCCTGGGGAGCAAAAGGCGAAGAGCTAAAACTAGAGGCGGACGCGTAAGCCAGGTTGGAATCCGTCAGATTAGCCCAGGGAGCAAAAGACGGGAAGGCAAACCGAAAGGCGCAGACGTGAGCTAGGTTGAATTCGCCAGGTTAGCCCGGGGAACTTAGATTGAATACCGGTGGTGGAAACATGAGCTAGGCTGTGTGACTCACGGAAGCTGCCGCACGCAGAGAGAGCGCGCGGGGCGCTAATAGAACGCGGGGCTGGTGCGAAGGCCGTGGTGCGGGCGCAAAGGGCGGAGACCGCGGAGCGCGCGAAAAGCCGCACAGAGCCGGGAAGCCGCCGCGGGGCGAGGCGCCGAGAAGCAGCCTCGGGGCGGGTGCCGGGAAGCCGCGGGGATAAGAGAAACAGAAGTTTAGAAGTAAAATGAGAGAAATAGGAATGCTGGCAGATAGAAGTAAAATAGGAGAGATAGGAATGCCCGGAGATAGAGAAATAGAGAAAAATAAGGCCTCCCACAACACGGCAATGAGAGAGCTTGGATTCGGTCTGCCTGATTAGTAAGACGATAAGCACCTGTGGGCGGCTGCAGGTCACCGAAGACAGGCACATCATTAACACCAATAAGTCTCCCCACAATACGGCAATGAGAAGGCTTGGATTCGGTTTGCCTGATTGGTAGGGCTTGTAAGCACCTGCAGGCAGTTCTAGCAGAGCAGAGCATGCGCTGCAGGGCACCGAACACAGGCACGCATCAGCGCCTAAAAACCTCCTCACAACATGGCGAAGAGAGGACCCGGATTCGGTTTGCCTGATTGATAGGACTTGTAAGCACCTGTGGGCAACTCTAGCAAGCAGAGCAGAGTGTGTGCCGCGGGGCACCGAAGACAGGCGTGTATCAACGCCAAAAATAAAAAGAAAGGGGGATCTGTGGGGAGCAACTGGGAGCAACTCGGACTAGACTAAGTTACTGGAATTAAGACTTATTCTATGCATCTGCTCTCCCACAATATGGCGCTGGGAGAGGAGGAAACAGCTTCTACACAGCTGCCTCCAGTTCAGCCAATAAACTGTAGGACCTGCTCCTGATTGGAGGAGAGCAGCGTACTCGGCATGTGGGTAGCAGAGTTGGGATTGGTGGAAGAGGACTATAAAGGAGGAGAGAGACAACATGCACCAGGAACATCTATCCGAATAACACCTGAGCAGCCCCCGAGAGAGCCGGCCGGTGGTGTGCCGCTCCCCCGCGGAAGTGGGGAAAGTGGCAGGGGGAACCGCCCTTCCACGGAGGTGGAAGGGGCGGTAGCCAACCCGGGAAGAACCAGCAGCAAACCCGGGGAGGGCCGAGCAGACGAAAGAACAGCGCAGGGTCCTGTGTCATTCCTCCGCGAAGAGGGGGAGCGACACCAATGTGCACCCAGCACCTTCCCAGCGAGGGCAGGCCAGGCAGCCACTGACTTGGTGAGGGCCCAAATCCTCCTAGCCACCTGGCTGGCTGTGCTCAGGCGGGAAGGGAATTGGCACTGGCACGCGCTGGCCGAGTGACTTGTTTGCCATGCTGGTTGGTGTCATTCATCTCCAGGGGACTTCCCCTCTGTGTGGCTGCCCCGGTGCCTTCCAGAACCTTCCGTGTGCAGTCCCCAGGCAGGGCAGGCGGTTGTCCCTTTGACAGCACAGCACGTTCTGAGCCTTGGCGGAGCGCTGCCCAGCAGAGTGGGGAACGCTGGCCGTCCGGAGCTCTGCCTGGGGGCCCCAGCCACCCCCCGGGCTTCCTGAATAAGGCTGTTCTGATCCCCGGGGCTGGGACCGGGACACTCCAGGCAGAGGCTGTGTCCCTGGAGTCACAACCTAGCCTTGCTCTGCCCTGCCTCCGGGAGCTCTGTGCTGGGGCGGGGAGCCCGGCCAGAGCGGACCCACCCCGCTTGCAGCACCTGGACCCGTGTCCTGGAGTGAGTCTGGGTAATTGCCATGCTATCGAAATACGACTTGGGGGGCCAGCACTGTGGCAAGCGGGCAAAGCTGCTGCCTGCGGTGCCAGCATCCCATATGGACACTGGTTCGAGTCCTGGCTGCTCCACTTCCAATCTAACTCTCTGCTGTGGCCTGGGAAAACAGTAGAAGATGGCCCCAGTTCTTGGGCCCCTGAACCCATGTGGGGGACCCAGAAGAAGCTCCTGGCTCCTGGCTTCAGATCAGCACGGCTGTGTCCATTGTGGAAATGAACCAGCAGATGGTAGCCCCCCTCCCCCCACTTCTCTCTGCCTCTCCATAACTCTGCCTTTCAAATAAAAAAAATAAATCTAAAAAAGAGAAATACATTTTGATAATAAAAGTGTGCATGTGTTGCTGCATGTCCTGCACAGAGGTAGCACTGGGGTGCTGTCCTTTTTGGGAGAATATTTCTTGATTCACAGCACAACTGGACCAGAAAACATGGAGTGTCCACCTACCCCTCCTCCGCCTCCGCTGTTACCAACGCCCCACCAGAGCGGCGCCCCCGCTAGTCGGTGAAGCTACAAAGCACACCGTTGACATCTGGGTCCCTGCAGGGGGTGGTCTGTGAGTCTGGACGAAGGTGTGACCTGCTGGGCCCTGCCTGTCCGTCCTTTCCTGTCCCTGACCCTGGCGACCACTGACTGTGGAGCTGCCTCCCTGGCTTTGTGCCCTCCAGAATGTTCTGTGGTGTGTCACTGGCGTGCAGCCTTCCAGGCTACTGTACACGCTGCTTCCTCCGGGCTTCCCGGGGCTCCCTGGCGGGCTCCGTCCGGCTCTGAGCTCCGAGTGTGGACGCACCACAGTTCGCTCGCTCGCTGCACTCCTGGTGGACGTCTGGGTTGTGGCAGAGCTCCGGAGTGGTGAGGAAATCTGCCCGGCCCACAGGCCTCGTGTGGACACGCGTGCTCGCATCTGGTGCACCGGGGTGTGCGCCTGCTGGGTCCTACAGAGAGTGTGGCTCGTTTCCTCAGAAAACTGCCCAGTGGCTTCCAAGGCAACCAGCACTTGGCGTTTCCACGCGCAGTGCCCAGGAGACGCGCAGGGATGTCCAGCGTGGGGTGAGGAGCACTGTGTGTGCACTTGTCTGCGGTGTCTTCCCTGGGGCGTGTCAGGATCTACCAGCTGTTCAGTCGGGGTGCTGTGTGGACACTCCTGGGGGTACTTGCACAGGAGAAGGCAGTTACGAGGTCTAAGGCAGTGCCCGTCGTCCACCATTGGCTCAACTGTCACTGGGCCACACCACTATTGGCATCTTTGTTCTGGTGTGGGTGGACGTGGAAGTGTGTCTGGTGGGCTGATGTGTGAGTGACTGGACGTGGCAGGTGTGTCTGGGCTGTTGTGTGGAGTGACTGGACGTGGCAGGTGTGTCTGGGCTGTTGTGTGGAGTGCACAAGGCAAGTGTGAGTGGTGGGCTGTTGTGTGGAGTGGCCATGGCAGGTGTGTCTAGTGGGCTGTTGTGTGGAGTGACTGGATATGGCAGGTGTGTCTGGTGGGCTGTTGTGTGGGGTGGACAGGGCAGGTATGTCTGGTGGGCTGTTGTGTGGAGTGGCCGTGGCAGGTGTGTCTGGGCTGTTGTGTGGAGTGACTGGACGTGGCAGGTGTGTCTGGGCTGTTATGTGGAGTGCACAAGGCAGGTGTGTCTGGTGGGCTGTTGTGTGGAGTGGCTGTGGCAGGTGTGTCTGGACTGTTGAGTGGCTGTGGCAGGTGTATCTGGGCTGTTGTGTGGAGTGCACAGGGCAGGTGTGTCTGGGCTGTTGTGTGGAGTGATTGGACATGGCAGGTGTGTCTGGGCTGTTGTGTGGAGTGACTGAATGTGGCAGGTGTGTCTGGTGGGCTGTTGTGTGGAGTGGCTGTGGCAGGTGTGTCTGGGCTGTTGTGTGGAGTGACTGAATGTGGCAGGTGTGTCTGGGCTGTTGTGTGGAGTGACTGGACGTGGCAGGTGTGTCTGGGCTGTTGTGTGGAGTGATTGGACATGGCAGGTGTGTCTGGGCTGTTGTGTGGAGTGACTGAATGTGGCAGGTGTGTCTGGTGGGCTGTTGTGTGGAGTGGCTGTGGCAGGTGTGTCTGGGCTGTTGTGTGGAGTGACTGAATGTGGCAGGTGTGTCTGGGCTGTTGTGTGGAGTGACTGGACGTGGCAGGTGTGTCTGGGCTGTTGTGTGGAGTGATTGGACATGGCAGGTGTGTCTGGGCTGTTGTGTGGAGTGACTGAATGTGGCAGGTGTGTCTAGTGGGCTGTTGTGTGGAGTGACTGGACATGGCAGGTGTGTCTGGTGGGCTGTTGTGTGGAGTGGCTGTGGCAGGTGTGTCTGGTGGGCTGTTGTGTGGAGTGACTGGACGTGGCAGGTGTGTCTGGGCTGTTGTGTAGAGTGGACGTGGCAGGTGTGTCTGGGCTGTTGTGTAGAGTGGACGTGGCAGGTGTGTCTGGTGGGCTGTTGTGTGGAGTGGCCATGGCAGGTGTGTCTGGTGGGCTGTTGTGTGGAGTGGCTGTGGCAGGTGTGTATGGTGTGCTGTTGTGTGGAGTGCACAGGACAGGTGTGTCCGGTGGGCTGTTGTGTGGAGTGGCTGTGGCAGGTGTGTCTGGGCTGTTGTGTGGAGTGGCCGTGGCAGGTGTGTCTGGGCTGTTGTGTGGAGTGCACAGGGCAGGTGTGTTTGCTGTGTGCAGTGCTGCTGTGCGTGTCCTCGAACCTGTCCCTGACCGCACTGGCGCGTGCTCCCCGTGGTGCTCCCCGGGGAGTAGATAGGCAGTGTCGCCGCGCTCCCGCCCCGTGCCTGGTGTTGGGGAGTCGGCACTCATCGTGCTCATTGATCCTGAGACGCGTCCCGGGTTGGACAGTGAGAATTGCGTGTCTGGTGAAGAGACATCGGACGCAGCCCGAGCCTCCGGGCCTGTGCCGAGGCCACGCGCCCTCTGCTCCGTGGCTTCACCTTTGCCGCGAGCCCAGGGCAAACCGGCTTTCCTCTTCACCACATGTGCAGCTAGCTCCCCGTCCACTCCACGGTCACCGGAGCGTCCCCGAGCGTCTCGTGCAGTATGAGCTGTGGGCCGTGACCGTGATTCACGTCCTTGTCCCAGAAACGTCTTCGCTGCACCCTCTGCCTCCGCTGCTTCTCGGGAAATCCGGCAGGCGTCGGCGTCGCTGTCCCCTGCGGTGTGCCGCGCGCCTTCTCCCTGGCTGCTGCCTCTCTGCCTTCAGCGGATCCATGAGACCGCAGCTCCGTGTGGGCGCTGACGCTGTGGCGCGGCGGGTGAAGCTTCCGCCCGGGCCGCCAGCCGCCCCTGTCGGAGCACCAGTTCCAGTGCTGGCTGGCCTGCTTCCGGTGCAGCCCCTGCTACTGTGCCTGGGCGGCTGCAGATGGCGGCTAAAGTGCTTGGGCCCCTTCCACCACCGTGGGAGACCAGGTGGATTCGGGCCCAGTCCTGGCTGTCACAGCCATTTTAGGCGTGACCCAGCGATGGGAGATCATTCAGTCTCTCTCTTTCTCTTTTTTTCATTCTCTCTCCTTCCCTTCCTCTCTCTCAAATAAATAGGATAATTAAAAAAAAAAAAGAAATGCACTTAGATACAGTTTTCTTCATATTTATGTTGTTTACAGTTTGTTGGCCTTTAAAAATTCTTTAAAACATTCATTCATTCATTCATTCAGGAAGCAGAGTGTAAGAGAGGAGCAGGAGAGATGGAGAGAGAGGGAGTCCTCCACCTGCTGGCTCCCTCCCCAAGTGGCTGGCACGGCCGAGCGGGGCCAGGCAGAAGCCAGGAGCCAAGAACGCCGTCTGGGTGTCCCACGAGGGTGGTAGGGACCTGAGTACTTGGGCCGGCACCTGCAGCCTGCCCAGGTGCGTCAGCAGGGAGCTGGATTGGACGCCGAGAAGCTGGGACTCAGGCCGGCACTGCAGTGTAGGATGCTGGCGTCGCCAGTGGCCGCTGGCCACGCTGTGCCGTGACGCCAAGCCCTGTGAACGCACACCTGTAAGCTTTAGTTTCAGGAAATTCGGAACACGTCCATCTGCTGTCTCCTGTCCTCTCCCCTCTGCACCGGGGCTTCAGTGCCAAGAGGCCAGACCTCACAGATGGCAGCCCACTCGCTCCTGGGTCTTCCTGGGTCCTCGGGTTGGGTGATGGCCAGCGACCCGCCTTCACGTCCGCACACTGGCTTCTCTGATGGGGCTGTTCCGCGGCTCGCCGCCTCCAGTGGGCACTTGCCTTAGTACTTCCTGCTGCTTTAAAGCTTTTTAAAACTGCTGAAGGTGAACAAGTTTCAGGCATCTCGTGTGTACAGATACAGAAGCAGGTGCTCCCCTCCCTCCCCTCCCCCTGCCTCCTTCCTTACATACTCTTTCTTTTAATTCTGACAATTACATACTTTCAGTCTGTTTTATAATCATAAGGTTAACCCTCTGCTAGGTAAAAAGTCAGCAAGAATAAAGGGAAGCGAGCCCCGTTCCACAACAGTGGACAAGCGCCGTGAACAACACTCAGGTCTGCAGGCGGCAGTGCGCTCACACACGGTAGATTCCGGTGCTCTGCTAGTTACCACAGAGCAGGGGAACAGGTGGTATCTGTCCAGTGGGGACTGGCGTCTGTCACTGAGTATAAAGGTTTCCGGTTGCATCCATTTTGTTTGAAAGACAGTACTTCATTCTTCTTTATGGCTGAGTAATAGTCCATAATGTATATGTTCCGCATTTTCTTCATCCTGTCTTCCGATGATGGGCATTTGCGTTGATTCCATGTCTTAGCTGTTGTGAATTGAGCTGAAATGAACGTGGAGGTAGAGAACTCTTTGATATCCTGATTTCATTTCCCTTGGGTCAGTTCCCAGGAGTGGGATGGCTGGGTCGTATGGTAGGGCTGTATTCAGATTTCTGAGGAATCTCCAAACTGTCTTCCACAGTGGCTGCACCGGTTTGCATTCCCACCAACACTGGATTAGGGCGCCTTTCTCCCCACACCCTCGGCAGCATTTGCTGTTTGTTGATTTCTAACCTGGGTGAGGTGAGACCTCATTGTGGTTTTGATTTGCATTTTCCTGATGGCTAGTGATCTGAGCATTTTTTCATGAGTCTGTGGGTCATTTGGATTTCCTCTTTGAAAAATGTGTTTAGGTCCTTTGCCTGTTTCTTAACAGGATTGTTTTGTTGTTGGGTTTCTTGAGCTCTTTATAGATCCTGGATATTAATCCTTGATCAGAGGCATAGCTTGCAGATGTCTTCTCCCATTCTGTCGGTTGCCTCTTCACTGGGCAGAGTGTTCCTTCTGCAGTGTAGAAACTTCTTAGCTTGATGTCATCCCACTTGTCTATCTTGGCTTTTATCACCTGTGCTTCTGCGGTCTTTGCCAAGAAGTGTTTGCCTATGCCAGTGTCTTGCAGAGTTTCCCCACTGTTGGCCTCTACTAATTATTTTAAAATAACTTTATGTATTTGAAAGGCAGAGTTAAGGGCAAGGGAGTGAGGGAGTGAGGGAGGGAGGAAGGGAGAGACAGAAAGAGAGGTCTTCCATTCTGCTGGTTCACTCCCCAAATGGTCTCAGTGGCCAGAGCTGTGCTACTCAAAAGCCCAGAGCCTGGAGCTTCTTTCAGGTCCTCTCGTGGGTACAGGGCCCAAGCACTTGGATCATCTGCTGCTACTTTGCCTGGAGTATTAGCAAGGTGCTGGATTGGAGGTGGAGCAGCCGGAACTCGAACTGGCACTGCAGGTGGCACCATAACCCACTATGGCACAGCAGTGGGCCCCATCCTCTAGTAATTTAATAGCATCAACTTGCAGATTTAGATCTGTGATGCATTTTCCATAAGGTAGAGGTCTTGTTTATAGTCTTGCACATGGAGGTTCAGTTTTCCCAGCAGTGTTGGTTGGAGAGACGGTGCTTTCTCCAGGGATTGATTGTAGCTGCTCTGTTGAAGAGAAGTTGGTTTTAGAAGCGTGGGCTGGTTTTTGGAGTGTCCTTTCCATTGGTCAACATGTCTGTTTTTGTGCTGGAACCAAACTGTTCTGATAACTGCCCTGTAGTATGTCTTGAAATCTAGTATTGTGAAACCACTATCTTTGTTAAGATGGTTTTAGCTATTCAGAGTCTCGTGTTTCCATATGAATTTTGTACCATTTCTTATAAATCTGAGAAGAATGTCATTGGCATTTTGATTGGGATTGCATTGAAATGTGAATTGCTTTGGGTAGTATGGACATTTGATATTAATTCTTTCAATCCACAAACATGGAAGATTTTCCCATTTTTCGCCATCTTTCTTTAATGCTTTGCAACTTTTATTGTTGGCATCTTTCATCTCCTTGGTTAAATTTATTCCAAGGTATTAAAATATTAAAATTTTTTGTGGCCATTGTGAATGGGACTGAATTTACAAGTGCTTTCTCAGCCATGGCATTGTCTGTGTATATAAAGGCTATTGATTTTTGTGTGTTGACTTTATACCTGCCACGTGGCCAGACTCTTCAGTGAGTTCCAGTAGTGTCTCAGTGGAGTTTTTTGGTTGTGCTATATATAGAATCATGCCGTCTGCAAACAGGGATGATTTGATTTCCTCCTTTTGAAACTGTGTCTCTTTGATTTCTATTTTTGCCTAATGGCTCTGACTAGAACTTCCAGGACTATATTGAATAGTGATGGTGAGGGTGAGCATCCTTGTCTGGTACCGGATCTCAGTGGGAATGCTTCCAACTTTTCCTCATTCAATAGGACACTGGCTGCGGGTTTGTCATAAATTGTCTTGCTTGTGTTGAGGAATGTTCCTTCTATGCCCAATTTCCATAAGGTTTCATCATGAAAGGGTGTTGTATTTTGTCAGATGCTTTCTCTGCATCTGTTGAGATAATCACATGGTTTTTGTCCCCCAGTTTGTTACTGTGATGTATCAGATTGTGTGCTTTGTGTGTGTTGAACCATCCTTGAATACCAGGGATAAATCCCACTTAGTCTGGTTGAATGAACTTTGTGATATGTTGTTGGATCTGATGAGCTGGAATTTTGTTGAGAATTTTTGCATCTATGTCCTCTAAGGATATTGGTCTATAGTTTGCTTTCTCTGATGTATCTTTTTCTGGTTTAGGAATTAGGGTGATGCTTACCTCAAGAAAGGAGTTAGTGAGAATTCCTTCCCTTTTAATTATTTTGAATAGTTTGAGAAGGACTGGAGTTGCTTCGTCTCTAAATGTCTGGTGGAATTTGGTAGTGAAGCTGTCCGGTCCCAGGCTTTGTTGGGGGTGTGTTTATTACTGATTGAGCCTCCATCTTATTCACTGGTCTGTTCAGGTTTTCTATGTTTTTGTGACTCATTTGGTAGGTTGTGTGTGTCTGAGAATCTATCAATTTCTTCTGGATTTTGCAATTTGTTGGCAAATAGCTGTTTGTAGTAATTTCTGATGACTCATTTTATTTCTGTGGTGTCTGTTGTTACGTCTCCTTTTTCATCTCTGATTTTATTGATTTATATTTTTTTTTCAGTTAGTTGGGCCAGTGGTGTATGAATTTTGTTTATTCAAAAAAAAAAAACAAGCAAGGTGAGCCTGCGAGTGTGAGGGTCCTGTTCCATTTGTGGTTGTCAGCAAGGATGTCCCAGCAGGATGAGTGGACTCCATTGTGGTCATCACACCCATTGCACGCCTGCCCTCCTGCCCCAGCGTTAGAGCTGTGGGTGAGCAGCCCACGCTGGCCCCACTTTAGACCCTCACTGCACTGCCCACTGGTGGCTCTGTGGCTCCAGCTGCCTGCGCTTGAGCCAGGGAACAAAGTGACCCTCCACTGACCTTTCTGGCTTTTTATGATGTGTTCTGGTAAACGCCCATGCACCGGTTACCGTGCGTGCTGGGGAGCTCATGGACCTGGGCATGCAGTGCATCCTCTCACTGCTGGTCACTCCCTGGCTGTGGCTGGGGGATGCTGGCGCCCGTGTGCGTTGTGACTGCAAGCAGATGACCACATGGCACACATCGTAGTGGATGTAGAAGCAGAGGGCAGCGGTCAGAGTGTCAGGTGCATTCGGAGGACCTGGCCATCCAGGTGGCCGGGTGGTGGGGTGCAGCGTCCCCGGGTCAGCTGCCATGGCCTGCAGCGAGCATTGCCCAACCCTCATCGGTGCTGGTGCCGTCCCCTGAAAGCCTGGGGCTCCATGAGGAGGCCTGTGCTCGGGTTATGGTGCCTTGCGGGGCGGCTGGAGAGGCGGTCTGGTGGCCCAGTTTCTGCAGTCCATCTGGTGTTGGTGTTGAGGGTCCGAGCTTCTGAGCTGGCCCTGGCCTTGCTCGTAATAAAGACTTGAAGAGTCCTGCTCAGGCTGTCAGCTGCCGTGCCGTCGTGTTGTCCTGATGCCTTTTCCTCACTTGTGTTTGTGTTTTAGTGTCTGCTACATTTTTAAATATATTTTTGTTGGTAAAACTCGAGCCATCATGTCACCAAGGGTGAGTGTCTGATGTGACTTTTGGAAGCAGACTTGAGGGCCTTTGACTCTGGAAATAATCCGGGCACATATCACATGAACCACGTGGGTCATGCAACAAGGTTACTGAATTACACACTTCTTCCCACTGATGCTAAATGAAGCTTTTATGTCATAATAAGTCATGAGAATGTCCATCCGTATATGTAAGACTGGGTATAAAATCATGCTTTTATTAGGGAGTTTGTCGTCTATATATACCAGTATGTACCTGTAAGACTGGTTACAAAATGATATTTTTATTACACAATAAGTCATACATATGTCAAACCATATATTTAAGATTGGGTAAAATGATGCTTTCATTATGTAGTAAGTTGCATGTATATCCATATATATCAGTAAGATAGCATATAAAATGGACTTCTTTATTATATGTTAAGTCGTATATGCCCATACATGTCAGCCAGGTTGGGTACAGTGACACTTTTTATTTAGATAAGAAGTCATACAAATACCCACACATGTCTGTAAGATCAGGCCAGTCCAGGCTTTGTTATTTTCCTCGATGTCTCTGCCAGAACCACGTGTTGCCATAGTTACGTCGCTGTGTTCCACCTGAGATCCTACAGTGCAGACTACTCACAGCGGCTGCTTGCAATCTCCTGAGCCACGAGGCAGCGTGGTCCTTCCACGAATCTGGGGCTTATTTCAGTACAAGAAGGTGTAGACTCCAGCACACTTACGTAACGCAACTAAGAGAAAACAGAGAGTGAGGTGACGATGAGGGCAGAGAGCAGCACCCAGCACACCGAAGTGATGGTCAGAGCACGGGGAGCACTCGCACACTGAGGTGATGTCAGAGCACGGGGAGCACTCAGCACACTGAGGTGATGTCAGTACACAGGGAGCATTCAGCACACTGAGGTGATGTCAGTACAGGGGAGCACTCACACACTGAGGTGATGTCAGAGCATGGGGAGCACTCAGCACACTGAGGTGATGTCAGTGCATGGGGAACACTCAGCACACTGAGGGGATGTCAGAGCACGGGGAGCACTCAGCACACTGAGGTGATGTCAGAGCACGGGGAGCACTCAGCACACTGAGGAGATGTCAGTTCACAGGGAGCACTCAGCACACTGAGGTGATGTCAGAGCACGGGAGAGCACGGGGAGCACTCAGCACACTGAGGAGATGTCAGAGCACAGGGAGCACTCAGCACACTGAGGTGATGTGAGTACACAGGGAGCACTCAGCACACTGAGGTGATGTCAGTACACAGGGAGCACCCAGCACACTGAGGTGATGTCAGAGCATAGGGAGCACTCAGCATACCTAGGTGATGTCAGAGCACAGGGAGCACCCAGCACACTGAGGTGATGTCAGTGTATGGGGAGCACTCAGCACACTGAAGTGATGTCAGCACGGGGAGCACTCAGCACACTGAGGTGATGTCAGAGCACAGGGAGCACTCAGCACACTGAGGTGATGTCAGTGTACAGGGAGCACTCAGCACACTGAGGTGATGTCAGAGCACAGGGAGCACTCCGCACACCTAGGTGATGTCAGAGCACAGGGAGCACCCAGCACACTGAGGTGATGTCAGTACACGGGGAGCACTCAGCACACTGAGGTGATGTCAGTATACAGGGAGCACTCAGCACACTGAGGTGATGTCAGTGTACAGGGAGCACTCAGCACACTGAGGTGATGTCAGAGCACAGGGAGCACTCCGCACACCTAGGTGATGTCAGAGCACAGGGAGCACCCAGCACACTGAGGTGATGTCAGAGCATGGGGAGCACTCAGCACACTGAGGTGATGTCAGAGCACAGGGAGCACTCAGCACACTGAGGTGATGTCAGTACATGGGGAGCACTCAGCACACCTAGGTGATGTCAGTACACAGGAGCACTCAGCACACTGAGGTGATGTCAGAGCATGGGGAGCACTCAGCACACTGAGGTGATGTCAGTACACGGGGAGCACTCAGCACACTGAGGTGATGTCAGTGCACGGGGAGCACTCAGCACACCTAGGTGATGTCAGTACACAGGGAGCACTCAGCACACTGAGGTGATGTCAGAGCACGGGGAGCACTCAGCACACTGAGGTGATGTCAGTACACGGGGAGCACTCAGCACACTGAGGTGATGTCAGTACACGGGGAGCACTCAGCACACTGAGGTGATGTCAGTGCACGGGGAGCACTCAGCACACCTAGGTGATGTCAGTACACAGGGAGCACTCAGCACACTGAGGTGATGTCAGTACACGGGGAGCACTCAGCACACTGAGGTGATGTCAGTGCACGGGGAGCACTCAGCACACCTAGGTGATGTCAGTGTACAGGGAGCACTCAGCACACTGAGGTGATGTCAGAGCACAGGGAGCACTGAGCACACTGAGGTGATGTCGGCGACACGTCAGAGAAGCAGGAATACAGTGAGGAATCTGAGGAAAGACCCACGGAGGAACTGTGACAGTGTGAACGCCACCGGAAGTGCTGTGCGGGACGCAGAATTGAAGGGGAAACGCAGAAATGGCAGAGGTCGGAGATAGGGGAGGAAGCGGAAAACATGGTGGACAGGCACGGGAGACCCAGGCAGCACGTACGCTGGGCTGTTACGTGATGTGTGTCCGTGTGTATGAAACACGCGTGTTCCCTGTCCGTGCCCGCAGACTGCACTGCTCTGGGACGCAGGAGTCTGTGACAGTGAGAGCCACGTCCCCTGTGCTGTGTGGCATCGGTGTGGATTACTGCACAGGGGGACAAGTGTGCCGCATGGGAGAGAAACCTCGGCTCCCAGGCACAGAGACCACGTGCTGTGGGTGGGTGAAACCCAAGTGGGCTCCAGACTTGGCAGGCGATGCCTTAAGCCAGGAGACGGGAGGGAACCCGGATGGAGCAACCCAAAGAAGAAAACCCAAGTAGGTGTTCTGTCTGCGGCCACCTGACTTCCGGTGCAGGAGCCACGGAAGTCACCTGACACGCTGGGCCACAGGACCCGATGTCCCGAACCCCTCCCCAAGGACCTTCTGGCAGCCACGGGAGGGAGAACCGCTGGTGTGAGGCTGGGGAGGCTCGTAGGACCTCAGGGTGCATCCTGTGTGCGTGACCCTGCTTTCCCAGAATTCCACGAGCGCTCCTGACCACACATGGCTGTCATCCTGTGGATGGGATTCCATCTCCCTCTGCGTGGCTGTGGAGTTGGGACCCCCAGGGCCCCTGCCCCGGGAACCCACACTCGGGTACTGCCACGTCTCCGCCGCAGGGTGTGTATCGCTGGGTCTGCTTCTGGTAGTGACTGGGATTCTTCCTGTTTTAAATGCCCAGAAAGCACATCAGCCTTGCTTAACTGGAAAAAAGTGAGGCCATTCCTGGCTTACGCAACTGAGAAGTGCGGGTGCAAGTGTGGCTCAGGTACAGTGTGGCCTGGTCCTCCACAGCAGGTGCTGCCCAGGTGCATCATGGTCTGGTGCTCCGTGGCAGGTGTGCTCAGGTATGGTGTGGCCTGGTGCTCTGTGGAGGGTGCTGCTCAGGCATGGTGTGGCCTGGTGTTCTGTGGCAGGTACGGCTCAGATACGGTGTGGCCGGCCTGGTGCTCTGTGGCAGGTGTGCTCAGGTATGGTGTGGCCTGGTGCTCTGTGGCAGGCACAGCTTGGGTATGGTGTGGCCTGGTGCTCTGTGGCAGGTGTGGCTCAGGTACAGTGTGGCTTAGGTACGGTGTGGCCTGGTGCTCTGTGGAGGGTGTGGCTCAGGCATGGCGTGGCCTGGTGCTCTGTGGTAGGTACAGCTCAGGTACTGTGTGGCCTGGTCCTCCACAGCAGGTGATGACCAGGTGCATCATTGTCTAGTGCTCCGTGGCAGGTGTGGCTCCGGTGTGGTGTGGCCTGGTGCTCTGTGGCAGGTGTGGCTCAGGCACGGTGTGGCCTGGTGCTCTGTGGCAGGTGCTGCTCAGGCACGGTGTGGCCTGGTGCTCCGTGGCAGGTGCAGCGTGGCCTGGTGCCCTGTGGGACTGCAGTGGACCTGACTCCTTCCCTTCCCCCCTGCTGTCCGGGGTGTTGCTGGCGTTCTCACGTGGTGTCCAGAGGTTGTGAGCAGCAGCCTGGCCGTGTTCCCTTCACACGTGCAGTGAGAGCAGAGAGAGGACAAAGAACAGCCCTTTGTCAACCTTGCTGAGAAACCCGAGGTTCACCTGGGGTCAGCTCGGCTCCCCGCCCACTCCTGACCACGCCCTGCAGCCCGGCGTCAGTGCCTGGCCCATCCCCGTCTGCCCACTGTCTTCTCGGGAGCCTAGTGCCGGCCCGGCAGGAAGCCAGCGGCCCTGAGGAGGAAGGAGGGGCGCTCTCCGTGGGGGGATTCGAGAGTGCAAGCTTGGCTGCGCTGCCCCCGTCGGCCGTGGGGAGTGGTGTGCAGGGCCACCCCAGGCTGGGACAGAGCCAGCGTCCTCTGCCCTGTGGGAGCAGCCCAGGCTCTGGGTGGCCAGCTTCCCGCTGTTCCCTCTCTCACCTCTGCCTGTCCTCAGCTCTCTGTGTGGGGCCTCCTCTGTGAGGGACGCCAGGATTTCACTGCTTCTCCCGGGCGCTGGTGTTGCTCTCTAAGCCCCTGCTCCAGTGCCCTGTGGCCCCGTGTGCCTCTCGCGTGACCAGAGCTGCCCCAGACTCAGTGTGTCCAGTGCGGGATCGTCCCCACTCCCCGGCAGGACTCTTGTGTTGTGGCCGGGCCCGTGTGTCGCTCGCAGGGAGTCCTGCTCCTCCGTCTCTCTCCTTCCTTCCACCTTCATCTCTCTGGGTTCTGTGGCCCTCAGATGGCAGCGAGCAGCAGTCACCGGGGAAGTGGTCCGTGCACACGTTGCTGGGCCCACCCAGTTTCTGATCTGGGTGGGGGTCTCCGGGGGCCGGGGACGAGCTGGCTGCAGCTGAGGCGAGCTTTCTAACGCACGGGCAGGACCGTTCACCTGCGACGGGGCTGGGCCTCTCTGTGGCAGGGTGCCGAGACCACGTGGGCTACGAGTGCCTGCCCCAGACACTTTCCCGGGGTTGGGTTCCAGCCCGACTGGCCAGGGAGCCCATGAATCCCACACGTGTGTGTGGTCAGCGCGTAGCCCCGTGGATGGCCTTGGAGCGCTGGCTCTGCCTGTCCCTCTCTTCCCTCAGTTGGCCTGAGGGAGGAGACCGGCCGCCTCCCTCGGCCTGTGGCCCCAGGGCCATCGTCCGCCCTGCAGTGCCGTGTCGGAGTTCCCATGTGTCCGTCTGTTAACTCAGATGGGCTTTGCCTTCCTGACGTGACAGTGACTGTCCCCATCCCGGGGCCTCCCTGGCTGCGTGTCATTGTCCCCGTCAGACTCGCATTTCCTCTCTGGCGAGTTTCTTGCTGGAATTTTCGCCCAGGTTTTTGCCTTTTTTTTTAATCGATGTTGAATGTTCTGGCTGCTAACATTTGTTTTTCTGTATTCTAGGATTCATCTCTCAGGCTGTGGTATATCTTTCTTCTCCTTAACTATGGTGTTCCTGCCTTTTGCTTGGGGTTTTGGTGATTGGGAATTGCAATTTTGAAGTCAGATAGTCATCTTTTCTTTGTGCTTTGCTGCCCAGCGTCTCCGTGTGTGTGCTCAGACATCAGGCTGCCGAGTTCACGCGTGTCGCAGCAGAGAGGGGCGGCCTCTGGGCACCTGGGGCTGGGAGTGGTTCTCCACCTGCATGTGTAACAAAAACAGACCATGAGGAAACACTGGATGGCCTTGGAGGGCGGATCTGTGTCTCCCTCTTGGCTGTGCGGTGATCCGGTACTTAGAGGTCAGGGTCTGGAGGAAGGGGTGCCCCTGCGGGTCTGACGGCTGCGTCTTGGGGTAGGGGCTGGGGTCGGGTCCTCCCACAGGCAGGTGCCCGCCGGTGTGCGTCGTGCTGGATGTGTGCTGGAGTCCATGCAGGGCTGACGGCAGCCCCACCTGCCGGCGATGGACCCATGGGCCTCAGCCCGGCTGCACGGAGGACATTGGCAGAATGCTGATGCCCAGGCCATCCTTGGAGAGTGCAGGACTCCTGGCGCAGGCAGCCCGGCCTGGACATGCATTAGGAGTCCCTTGGGTGTTTGCAAGGTGACGGCCACATGGAGACTTTCCCAGAACAGAGGTGGACGCAGGAAGGGGAGGGACCATCAGGACCTCTTGGGCTGGAGCTGCCCGGGGTGTTGGAGGTTTGCAGAGAGGCAGAGCCTGGTGCGAGGGCAGAGCCAACAGCAGGTCCTGGCTGAGGGGATGGAGAGAGAAGAGCGGTTCCAGGAGCGTGGCGTGCAGAGGCAGGGGGCCCAGGCTCACTGTGGGGACGCTGGGGCTGCAGGGCCGAGGCATCCCTCACGGAAGCCCAGAGCGGGTGCGGGGCCCCTTGAGGCGGAAGCCAGCACAGCCCTGTTGACCGAGAGTGCCAGAGAAGACAGGAGCGCGCCGGGCCTGGGAACGGGCTGGCGGGGGAGACGGCACTGGATGAGGTACATTTCCAAGTCTGCCAGCCGCAGGTGGTCGGGTCGTTTTGGGAGAAGCCTCTTCTGGCCCACACCTGGTCCCATTCCTCAGTGGGAACGGATCTTGATTCCTGAAGGAAAGTGCAGCTGGCCTGAGCTCCGTGCGGGTGCACACGTGTGTGTGCAGTGCGTGTTTGAGAACGCACGGCACTACACGTGGTGGGCAGCAGGGATCCCAGAGGGGTCACTGCACTGGGCAGACGGCCTCCGAGCTGGTGCTGGGTGAGGTGGAAGGTACGGACACCCCGAGGCGCACACGCAGCCCGGTGGGCAGACTCCCAGGGTGTGAGCAGGGTCACAGGTGCGGAACCCTCTGGTTGGCAGAGTCAGAGTGGAGCCCGGGGCGGCGTGACGGAAGATGCACGTGCCGCCCGGAAGCAGCACGCAAGCGTCCATCGCAGCAGAGGAGGAGCAGTGCCGGGAGCTGTGGGAGGGAAGTCTCGGCTCCAGCTCCGCTGCCGAAAATCCAGGTGGTCTCAGGCCGCTGAGCTCAGTTCCACAAAGCCCCTCCTGGGCGCCTCCGGGACGCTGTAGAGAGAATCAGAGAGACGAGCGCCTGCAGCCCAGGACTCGGACTGCCCGGAGCAGGCGGTGTGGGCCGCCCAGGTTCATGGCAGAGGCATTAAAATGGAAGCTTATTTTGGTGCAAAGAGGTTTGGAAATTCTTCCATGTTTTTTATGAACTCTTTGAATGCCACTCACGCACATGGATTTGCAAGTATTTTTGTACTGAAATAAACGTGCACAAACTAGTTGAAGCACTCTTGCAGTTTCATGGCCAATAGAACGGGTGCTTCTGCCAGGGTGGGGTTGGCTGCGGGAGCAGGCCTGGGGCATGAATGGGAGGCCAAGACCCCAGGCCAGGGAGGGCTTCTCAAGCCACCCCCTCTTTGTTCTGAATTCCCTGCCTTCTTCTTTTCTGAGGAAACGTCTGGAAGTCAGTGCCGAGCTACCTAACACAACTGCTCCCACTGAAACGGCCAGGCGCCGAGGCACTCAGCCCTGGAGGGTGTGGCTCCGTGGCAGGTGGATCACCCAGCCTGACTCCCTCAGCTGCCCATGGCCCTGTCCCCCTCTGTCCCCGGCCCCGTCCCTGCTCTGCCCCCCTGCACCTGCCCACGGCCTCATCCCTGCTCTGCCCCCTGCACCCGCCCACGGCCTCATCCCTGCTCTGCCCCCCTGCACCCGCCCACGGCCTCATCCCTGCTCTGCCCCCTGCACCCGCCCACGGCCTTGTGTCTCCTCTGCCCCCTGCACCTGCCCACAGCCTTGTGTCTCCTCTGCCCCCTGCACCTGCCCACGGCCACTGCAGTGTGGATGCCGGAAGCTTCCTTGAGCCCCCTGGGGTCTGACCTGAGCCGCCCGGCCCCTCTGTCACGCGCTCGCCAACCCTGCCCTCTGCCTGTGTGTTTTCCCTCTGAGCCCCTCTGTGTCCCTGCCTCGGGGCCTTCGTGCAGGCTGTCCCCTTGCCCACCTGCCTTGATGGAGCGCTGCTGTCTCCCCCTCCCTCACTGCCGGGGTCTTCTCCTCCCCCCAACTGCAGAGTCTCAGGAGAGTGTCTGTGAGGCCACGCTGCCCAGCCAGCGTGAGTGTGGACACTCGCGTGTCAGCAGAGACCCCTCAGGATGTATGCGTGTCCACAGCTGCAGGCTCCCCAGGCTGTGTCCCCGCTCCAGGGCAGCCACGGGCACCTGCAGATGCTACCAGGTCGGCTCCTTGCTCTTTTGCCCTGAGAGCCAGCTCATCGGCAGACCCATGTGCTCTGTGTGTGATCTGTGTGTGAGTCTCCGTCGGCTGCGGGTGCTGCCCAGTGCAGGTGACCGTGTGTGGCCCAGCAGCCTGCCTCATTAGGACCCCGTGTCAGGGGAGAGGCTCGCGTGGGTCTCTGCATTCAGCCCCAGCCTCTCCTCTTCTGCTTGTCACCTGTGACCTCAGCTGTCCCTGGGAGACGTGGCCATGTCCTGGACGGAGCTGGAATAATCGCGGGTCTGTGCCTCTGCAGAGAGACACGTCCCCGCCTTGGGAGAAGACGACCTTGGCTGGACCCTGCCGGTGTCAGCAGGTGACCGCCTGTCCCTGAGCGAAGCTGCTGCTCAGTGAGCTGGCGAGAGGCAGGCAGGAGGTGTGCGGATCCGAAACAGCCCGCCAGCTGCTGTCTGTGCAGGTGCCTGCTGCCGGCTCCCCGGCTGGCCGCTGCCTGGGCCAGTCCTCCGAGCAGGGACAGCTTCCAGGCCGCTGTGGGACCTTGGTCCCTTGGAGTTAAGGTCACATGTTCTAGAGCAGGACCAGGAAGAAGAAAGGAGCCACGAGATAGACGTGGAGTGAGGGACAGGACTGGGGCAGGCAAGAGAGGCCCCCGTGCTGATGTGACAGCCCCCGGCGGCCAGGCGGCGTGCGTGGGGCTGGAACAGGAGAGCAGGAGGCAGGGCGTGGGGAGGGCCCTGCTCTGCCCACAGCTCACGGTGCCCCTTGCTGCTGAGCTGGGGCAGGTGGAGGTCAGAGTGTTGTGCCAACAGCGATGTGGTGTCTTCTGGCAGATGCCACGTGGGACAGTGCCTGGCATGGTGCTGGGACCGCAGACGTCCTCGGCGGGCCGGTGCCTGGCTGCTGCAGGTGCATGGCACTCACAGAGCAGACGCTGTCTCGTGCCAGGCGAGTCCCCCGTGGTTTTGGACACGTGACGCCCCCAGCAGGCCCCTCTCGTGAGCTCTCGGCTCTGAGCGCTTTTCCGTTCATTCCTTGTGAACGTCTGGGCGTTTATCACTTCAGTCGTGAACTGATTTTCAGCCCCTGAACCACTCCTTGAGCAGCCTGACTGGTGGAGGAGAAGTTGTGCCCGTGGGCCTTCCGTGTGCCTGGAGGTCTCCCATGTGCATGGAGGTCTCCTGTGGGGGCTTCCGTGTGTGTGTGCATGGAGGTCTCCCATGGGGGCTTCCGTGTGTGTGTGTGTGTACATAGAGGTCTCCCATGGGGGCTTCTGTGTGTGTGTGTGTGTACATAGAGCTCTCCCATGGGTGCTTCTGTGTGTGTGTGTGTACATAGAGGTCTCCCATGGGGGCTTCTGTGTGTGTGTGTGTGTGTGTGTGTGCATGGAGGTCTTCTGTGGGGGCTTCCGTGTGTGTGTGTGTGTGTACATAGAGGTCTCCCGTGGGGGCTTCTGTGTGTGTGTGTGTGTACATGGAGGTCTCCTGTGGGAACTTCCGTGTGTGTGTGTGTGTGTATGTGCATGGAGCTCTCCCATGGGGACTTCTGTGTGTGTGTGTGTGTGTGTGCGCATGGAGGTTTCCTGTGGGGGCTTCCGTGTGCATGGAGGTCTCCCATGCGGGCTTCTGTGTGTGGGTGGGTTTCCGGTGGGGGCTTCCATGTGTGTAGAGGTCTGCCATGGGGGTTTCCATGTGTGTGTGTGTGCGCACACATGGAGCTCTCCCATGGGGACTTCTGTGTGTGTGTGTGTGTGCATGAAGGTCTCCCATGAGGGTTTCCGTGTGTATGTGTGTGTGTGTGTGCGCGCGTGCATGAAGGTCTCCCATGGGGGTCTCCGTGTGTGTGTGTGTGTGCGCGCGTGCACATGGAGCTCTCCCATGGGGACTTCCGTGTGTGTGTGTGTGTGTGTGTGTGTGCATGGAGGTCTCCCGTGCGGGCTTCTGTGTGTGGGGGGGTCTCCTGTGGGGGCTTCCTTGTGTGTAGAGGTCCGCCACGGGGGTCTCCGTGTGCACGTGCATAGATCTCCTGTGGCGGCTCTTGTGCGTAATCGGTACTTCTGTTTTCTCTCCTGAGACAGCACTGGCTTGCCTGAGCACCCGTGCGTCTGGAGTGAGAATCCCCTGTACCACTTCGCACGGGGCAGAGCTTCCAGGCCTTTCCGGTGGCTGTTCCGTCATGCCGGGCGCTGTGAGCTGGGCCCTGGGCGGCTGGCTCCTGTCACTCGGGCTGTGCAGAGCGGCGCCAGGAGGGTTTGCCAGCCTCTCACCTGCTGTTCTTCCTTTAGCAGGTGTCGTCTGCGGAGGTGCGCATCGGGCCCATGAGACTGACCCAGGACCCCATCCAGGTACGTCCCCGGCTCTCGGGAGGGGCCGGCTGCACCCCTGTCCCGTGGCAGGTCCAGGTCGGGAGTAGGGGGGTCTCCTTTTCAGGGCAGGTGTTTCTGTGATCAGTTGGAGGGGCTCTCTGGCCTGAGAGCAGACAGTAATCTGCAGCCCGCACTCACCCACGTGCATGGTACGTGCGCACCTGTGTGTGTGTGCGTGTTTTCCTTCGTGTCGGCCTGGAGGACTCTGGTGGTTTTCTGGGAGAGCTGGAAGCCGCCCCACCTGGAGTGCAATAGAACAGGTAGATGGCGTGGCAGGCCGTGAGGGAGACGGCGCACGCACCAAAACTCTCGTCGGCTGAGCAGGCAGCGAGGGGCCTCTGCGGGGGGTCACAGCTCTGCCTTGAGGTGGCTGTGGGGCCACGTGTGGATCCTTAGCCCTCCTGCCCGTGCCCTTCCTCAGGGTGGGACGGCCAGCGCCGCCTCTTGGGGGCTGTGAGGTGGCCACAGCCCTGCCTGGCGGTGGGAGTGCTCAGTGCGCACCTGCTGCTCTCTGGGTAGAGGAGAGATGAGAAAATGCTGCCCTCGTGTCCCTGTGACGTAAGCCAGGGCGCCTCCCGGCTCTGCCGCACGGCGGGAAGCCAGGGTTCCAGGGCCGCCGGCGCAGCCGCCTGCCAGGCAGACCTCGCTCTCACAGTCTCAGCCCTGTAGCTCCCACGGCCCCTTAGTGAGAAGCACGTAGCAGATGGAGTAGCAGAGGGAGTGTGTACGCTCCTAAGGAAGTTGAAGTCTGCATTTAAGTCGTCCAGATGCACCACCTGTTTGTCCACACGGTGGCTTGTGCGCACCTGGGAGCAGGGCCTGGGAACAGGCAGCCGACACGTGGGTGAGGCAGGAAACCAACCTAGAAATGTGCTGTGCGATTCATGAGCGAATGGAAAAAGAAAATGACTCTACGTGCTTGCTCAGAACGGGAAATGCAAATCTGGAGAGAAAGGAGAAAACAAAAGGAAAGATTTCACTTGGGAAAATCAGATGAAAACAAATTTAGGAGCAGAGAGAGCGAGGGGAAAATAAACAGAAGCCACAGCGATGTGTGTGGCTTGCAGGCAAGCGGAAAATTCCAGTCCTCTTTCTGGGTGTGTGCTTTGTGCTCGGATTTTGAATAAAGGCAGAGACAGACAGCGAGGTTGTTAGCTGGCAATTTTCCCAGGGCAGTTTCCAGATTGCTCCTTGGGGTTGCTGTGGCTCTCAGATCCGTGGCGCTGAGCCAGAGCTGTGCTCTGGGCAGCCCCGCTCATGACTGTGATGGTGAGGAGAGCTGGACTTTAAAAACAAAAAACAAAAAACAGACATTTTATCCAACTGTCAAATACTTCAGGTATTTAGTGTGTGTGTGTGTGTGTGCACGCGCGCATGCACCTGTGCCCACACCCACTTCCATCAGATGTCAGCCGTGTGCCCTGGGTGTTTCCAGTGTTTACAGACTGTGTGTGTTTATGTACGTGTGTGTGTGCCCACACCTGTGCCCTCACCCACTTCCATCAGGTGTTGGCCGTGTGCCCTGGGTGTTTCCAGTGTTTACAGACTCTGTGTGTTTATGTACGTGTGTGTGTGCCCACACCTGTGCCCTCACCCACTTCCATCAGGTGTCAGCCGTGTGCCCTGTGCATCCCACGTCTCACACACGGAGTCGTCCCCGTGCCAGCGTTACCCCGTGATGGGCGTTTGTATGTCCGCTCTCTGTGATGAAGCCAGGGGGAGCGTTTGTCCTGCTGGCAGCGTTGAACTTCATCTGAGAGGCTCTGTGCTGGGGGTTTGTTCCCTCTTTTCACCATCCACGGGCGTCGTCTCTAGGCCTGCACGATGAAGGCAATTGGTCGTCTTCTAAGAGTTCTACAGCCCTGTCTCTGACGTGCAGCCTGAGATCTGGTCCGAGTTAGGGTCTGCAGGTGGAGTGAGGGGGAGGTCCCACTCCGCTCTGCTGCACGCAGTGTCCGGTTGGGCCAGCACCACTGTGGAGTGTCGCTCCACTGGAACATCTGGGTTCTTTGCTGGGCTCTGGGTCTCTTCCCTGATCGTCACGTCTCTCCTTAACGCCAGCTCCACTTCGTCTTGCTTCCTGAGCTTTATGGTACATTTGAAAACGGTGATGTACAAATTCGCAAGTTTTTCCCTTGGTTTTCCAGGTCAGTTTGGCCCTCTGGGGTCCTTATGTATAGGAATTTTAGGCCAGCTGTGCTAGCCCTTGTCCCCAGCTGGGAGCCGGTGACGCCTGTCCGTTCTGCAGGGTCTCGTGTTCCCCGACCGAGCTCAGCTTGCTGACGTGGGTGATTGTCTTTGGATTTTCCAGATACTGGAATTTGTCATCTTTCTTTTATTCTTCCTTTTTAAAGATTTACTTATTTATTTGAAAGGCAGAGTTACAGAGAGGCAGAGGCAGAGAGAGACAGAGACAGAGAGAGAGGTGTCTTCCACCCACTGGTTCACTTCCCTGATGGCTGCAATAGCTGTGCTGATCCAAAGCCAGAAGCTTCATCCGGGTCTCCCATGCGGGTGCAGGGGCACAAGCACTTGGGCCCTCCTCCACTGCTTTCCCAGGCCACAGCAGAGAGCTGGATCGGATGAGGAGCGGGTGGGACTGGAACCGGTGCCCATATGGGATGCTTTACCCGCCACACCACAGCGCCGGCCCCATGTCCTCCTTTTTCTTCCCCTCCAATCTGAAAGTGCTTTTCTGCTTGCCTGACTGCACTGGCCAGACAGTGCAGAGCGAGGCGTGTGTCGTGGTTCAGTGCCCCCAGAGCTTTGCCAGAGGGTACCCGTCTGTACCCTTCAAGCAGTGGCAGCCTTCTGGTCACTTCCAGTCCTTGGTGGTGTTTGCTGTTCTGAGTCGTTGGCAGCTTCCTGCCCTGGCGGAAGAGCGACGCTGTGTTCCTGCGACTTGAATTCTCATTCTCGTGACCCGTGACTGCTGGGGAGCTCTTTCTGGTTCCGTTACTGGCCACTCCTCTATTTTCTTTTGCAAAGTGCGCGAGCAGCAGCTGGGGCTGGCTCAGGCCAAAGCTGGGAGCCAGGCCCTGAACCCGGGTCTCCCGGGAGGGTGGCGGGGAGCCGGTCCTCCGAGTCCTCCCCACTGCCCCTGAGGGTCTGCACCAGCAGGGAGCCCGGGGGCCGAGCGGAGCCGGGACTGGAGCTCGGGCTCCGCGGTGTGGGATGCAGCACTGTTGCTGTCCAGCCACCCCTCCGGCCCCTTGTCGGATTTTGAGAGCGTTCTCTCCAGTCGGTGGTCCTGCTTGCATTTTCAGACTCCGGTTCTTGACGCACGGAAGTTCCCATCTTCCTGAAGTCCGATTACCAGCCTTTCCCTCAGGCTCTGACCCGCTCGGGGTGGAGGTGCTCAGTCCTGGGTTCCTTGTCACTGAAGTGCACCTGACCTGCCGCCACTGGGGGTTGTGCTCGGTGCCGCCCTGGGGTCACCCCACCCGAGGCCCTGCCGAAAATGGTTGCCTGGTTGCTGCCAGCTCCCCTCATTACGACTGCTCCTCCTCCTCTTCCTCTCCCTGCTCCGACTGCTCTCGCGCCTTGCTGCCCATTCCCTGATGGTTGTACCTGTTGGCTGGCAGTGTTTGGAAAATGTGTTGGTTGGAGCCAGAATCATATGTGTGTATGTGTGTGTGTATGTGTGTATATATGTGTGTGTGTGTGTGTGTGTGTGTATATATAGGCTCAGCTTTGCTCATTAGCTGCCCAGCCTTGTGTTCCTGCTGACTGCCTGTTGGTCCCGGGCCAGGTGTCTCTGGATCCTTTTCCTTGTTCTCTTCCGTCCATCAGGGGTACTGCAGCGGGGTTCCCGTACCGAGACACCAAGGCCTGTTAACAGGAAGTGGTCTCTCATTTTGCCCGCGTAAGGCCCAGGTGGAATTTCTTATCCGAAAGCCCGAGCCCACACCAAGAGAGGGGTATTTCTTTACACATTTTAGCTTCTTTGTCTCCCTTATCTGGCCACACACTTACCTTTGATGGGATGTTCTAAGCTGCACATGTGCACATGGTTACTGATGACGCTGGGTCCACACTCACTGAGCTGAGTGACTGGCAAGGGTTAACACCACTGCTCTGCCCTGGCAGGCGGAGCCTGGAGTGGTTACGGGGAGCAGGTGGGGCCTGCAGGTGGGGCCTGCAGGTGGGGTCTGCAGGAGGGGACTGCAGGTGGGGCCTGCAGGTGGGGCCTGCAGGAGGGAACTGCAGGTGGGGCGCTCTCTCAGGCAAGCAGGTAACAGCCACACCTCATTCCCGGACGGGATCCTCCCTTTCTCTCCTGACCTTGGGAAGCCTCTTCCCCAGCTTTAATCACATCCGGTGGAAACCAGGTTTAATGGAAAGACCAGGGCCTTTGCCAGAGAACCAGACCGGCTTTCTTGGTTAGCTTTTTCCCTGCAACGTCTGTTACTGTTTTTCTTCTTCAACTCTCTCTTTGCACTTTTTTCCAAGATTTTGTTTATTTATTTGAGAGGCAGAGTTATGGACAGAGGGAGAGACAGAGGGGTCTTCCATCTGTTGGTTCACCCCCGACATGGCTGCAACAGCCAGGGCTGAGCCGACCAGGAGCCAGGAGCTTCCTCCAGGTCTCCAGGCGGTGCCGTCTTCTGCTGCCTTCGCGTGCCATAGCAGAGAGCTGGATTGGAAGAGGGAAAGCCGGGACACAAACGGTGCCCGTGTGGGCTGCCAGCACCACAGGCAAAGGCTGAGCCCGACTCTGGCTATACGCTTTCAAGAATCCTGTTGTAAGCAGCCCGTAGCTTTACTTCCTAACATCTCGTCCATCATCCCCGTCTTCTAACAGGCAAGCTCAGACTGGTGGCGCTGGGTGCGACTCCTGCACATGACCTGGTTTGGTTTTGTGTTTCGTGTTGAATGCCTTCTCCTCTTTTCCGTAGTGGTCCAGTTGGCAGAGTTTGTGAAGTTGCATTTTAGGTTCTGTGCAGCTCTGGGAGCTGGAGCCTGCTCGTGTCTCTGTAGTCTGACGGCTGCGTCGTGTGCTCATGGAGGGAGCAGTCAGACCCTGCCTTTCCAGCAAGACGCTGTCGGCACCGGATTCACCCGGCCCTTGCCGGCTGCCTGGCTCAACTTGGTTGTCTGTAGTTTGGAACTGACTGTGTTTGCTGCCTTGAAATAGGAAAAATGTCGTATCTGTGTTCACAGCCCACAGAACACGACTGTAGATAAAAACTGACCAACCCCTCCCGCCTGGGGCCAGGGCTGGAAACTGCCCACACGGCGGTGTGCCCAATCCCGGGTGGCCCCAGTGGGTGCTGGGGGCCAGAGTCTCTGTCTAATGTGAGACGTGGACTGTGAAGAGACAAAGACAACACAGCACAAAGCCAAGGGCCTCACACGGACTCCGGGTCCGGATCTTGGGTCCTTCCCGCGAGCCAGCCGACTACTGCCTCACGGAGAGGTAGAGCAGGTGTGGGGTCCTCCGACCACAGAGAGCTTGGAGGAGCTGCACCCCCAGTGGGGCCCTGGCTGAGGCTCGCGGATGGCGAGGCCCTCAGACTGACATGTCAGGGTTTGTTTAAAGCTCCAGCCGTGTGCCAGTGGTTTCGTTTGTGTTTTTTCTCTCTTGGAGACGAGCATTTACTTGGTTTCCGCGTGGAAATGATGAAGATACTGGTTAGCCTTCTCCACCGGAGCTGTTCAGGCTCGGGAGGAAGTGGCTTCGTCCGAAGTTTCCGGATGTGGCTGCATTGGAAGCCCTGTGGCTGGGGTCCGTGGGGGAGTTGGCTCCGTGACGTGGGACACGGGAGCCGCACGCCCCACGCTTGGCCGGCAGGAGGAGCATCTCTCCTGGGGGTGACCCCCGCCGATGGCCCTGTCGTCCAGTCCCGGCGAGAGACCCAAAGCAGGGGAGGTGCATTGAGGCCAGTGGTTCCCGTGACCCGACTCCCTTCCCGGGCCCTGCCTGTCTCCAGCGCCTCTGCTTGCCCAGGGTCCGGGCTGCACGTGTACTGCTGGGCCCTCCCGCGAGGTGGCCTGGGAATCGTCCTGCTCGGGGCCGTCGTCCCCTCTTCATGATCTGCCCTTCTGTGTCGTGTGGGTGTGGATTTCTCTAGAACCTCTGCATCCTGGGGCCTTCGTGACTTGGAGCCCGGGGCCTCATGGGAGCCGATGTCCGTGCAGTGAGCGACACGAGGGACGGTGATGAGCTCTGTGCGTGTTCGGACTCCGTAGCTCCCGCGGCCAGCAGCTGCCTTCCTGTCCGGCCTCAGTGCCGTCTCCATGGCCCAGCCAGTTTCGTGGCACCACGAGTCGTTGGGAATTTCGGGCCCACGTTTTCAGGGGCTGGAGAGAAGCGAGAAGGACTCGGTTGCTTCAGAGATCGCGGGGCCCCGGAGTCGGGCAGCACTCGGCTGACGTCCTGGCAGCCGTGTGGCCGTGCCTGTCTTTCCTGTCCAGGCTTGGAGTCCGGCGTGTGAAGCGGGCGTATGGCTGCCTCCACAGAGCTGCTAAAGGATTGCCAAGTGTGACCGGGCTCGGGTGTCTTTGGAGTTCTGAGTGGCGCCGGGGCCCTTGCTCTCTGCGGCAGCGTGACGGCCGCACGCTCTCAGGACATTTGAGTAAAGTTCCAGGCCACTGTGTGCGTGTGAAGAGGCCTGCCCCTGGCCACTGGCCACTGCTTCGTGTTCCGTGGCCGTGTCTCACGGTGGCGTGTGTGTGGTCTGGAAGTGGACGCTGAAGGCAGGTGTGGATCCCTGGTGGGCTGTGCTGACACGCCCTCCCTCCGAACAGTAACTATAGCCAACACCTGGGCTGCCCCCTTCCGGTTGGGAGGCGTAGGCCTGGCTTCCCTCTTTCTCATCATTCGCCTTCTACTTTAGCTGCCCCAGGCAAGCCCCGCCACGGCTTTGCTGTGGGCGTCGCCAGCTGCTGAGCTCGCCTGTGGGCTGGTGGCTGCAGTGGTCATGACCCGAGCACCCCTGCGCTGCCGGCACCCGCAGTCCTGGTGCCACCCCGGCACCTCTGCTTCGCTCTCTCAGGCAGCCACGCACCCCCCACTCCCACCCCATGCACCGTTTGAGCCCAGAATGAGGGATGAACTCAAGCTGTGGTCCTGAGACGTTGCGGGTGGAGCCCTCCCTGAGGGCGAGGGGGCACAGACATCACGTCACGGGACGTCCGAGGAGCTGTGCCGCAGGCCTCACTTCGCCCGTTCTGAGACGCGCGGGGATGTCCCGGCGTGGCTGAGTGACAGCACATCCCCACAGCCCCAGCACGTGTCTCACACGGCGCTCACGTGGCTTTTCACCGAAGCGTTGCAGGAAACACAGGCTTTGCTGCCGGCTCTTCTGCCCACACGTCACTGCTTACGTAACAGCGACTTAGGACGCCAGCTTGTCCGTCCTGGGCCTGCTCACCGCCCCGCTGTCACTCAGCTCACGTACAGACAGCAGAGCACGTGGTGGTGCGCTTCCTGGCTCTCGGTGGGAGCCCCGCATGACACTGACCAGTGTCGCAGGTGGACCGCGGCCAGGCTGAGTGAGCAGCCGCAGCATGCGTGCAGTGCCCGGGTAGTAGAGCTGTGTGGCCTTGACGCAGGCGCGAGCAGAGGTGGCCGAGACGCAGCCGCCGTGGGAATGCTCAGGCCGCCTCTGCGCTGGGATTCCAGACGCGCCGCCAGGTCACGCTTAGTGACCTTGAACTCTACCAAAAGCTTGGGTCAGCACCCGGGACGGAAAGAGTGACGTCGTCACAGAGGAAGTGGGGTCAGCACGGCTCCCTGTAAAATACAGACCAGGGGCGCTGTGTGACACGGAGGCCCGGAGCGTGCGGTGTCGGCCGCTGGTGCACGGTTAGGCGACGGCTCCCCAGGCACAGCAAAGCCGGGCTGCTCTGGCCCGCGACTTTCACCCAGGAGGTGGCGAGTGCTGTCCAAACCACCCTCGGTACGTTTTCCCAAAGAATAGAGCATTGCGGTTCTCAGTGTTTCTAACTGCGCTGTACGGATTTAGTTAGCTTTGTGGTTTCTTTGTTAACCAATGAAAAGAAAGTCAGCGCTGGCGCAGACTCAGTAGAGACCACAGGGCCGTCACAGTGTCGGCCAGTGTCGACTCAGATCGCCGTGCTTGGGGCACCGTTGTGTTCTGACCCTGGGCGGGGCAGGGCTGCCCCTGAGAGACCCCGCCTCACGGCTGCCAGCTTCAACCCAGGTCACTTCTTTGACTTCTGTGCGCTGACAAGGCGCAGGGGACGTGGCCTGTCCCCTCCACCGCTCCAGGGCTTCAGCTCACAAAGGCAGCTCCCCATGCTCGACTGAGGCAGAGCGAAAGCCCGTGAGAGCGTCAAGCGTCACACGTGGCTCACGCGAGTGCAGACAGCACCTGGGTGCGACGCCTGCCCGGCACACGGAAGCCTGCGTCTCGTCTGGCACCTGGGAGGGGCAGGCGTTGCACGCGCTGTCCCGGTGTCCTGCCTCACAGCGGGCTCACAGCCTCTCTCTCCAGGGATTTGCAGTGGGGGCAGGGCCTGGGGCTGCTGCAGGAAGACCCTCACCCTCTGAGCCCAGGGACCCTCCTTGTCACCTGCCCCAGCTTGGGCTGACGGCACAGCACTGCCGTCTTGTCTGAAATATACAAGGGTCTTCAGGAAGTTCTTGGTGGCGTGGGAAACTGCCCAGATTTTGGTAGTTTTTATGGCAAAATATGCTGCGCTTTCCATCCATCAGGGAAGTGTCTGGTGAAATCCCGGTTGTTAAGTCTGACTCTGCCTGCAAGGCTTTCTCATCTGTGCCCCAGGCCCCTGGGAGCGTGGCCCCTCTCAGCCCTCGTCACCCAGGCTCCCTTTGGTCCCTGGAACCCTCTGTCCCGGCGGGGGCTCTGAGGCTGCACCTGCCACGCTGCTCCTCCCAGCACCACCTCGCTCCCGCGTCTGTTCCCCGCATGCACCTGGCCTGTGCCGCTCTGACCGCCGACTCCGTCCCGCCCCCCGCACCTGCTCCCGGCCGCTCGCTGGGCCCTGCTGCTGCTGCACTGCGTGTCCACTGCCCTCCCACCCCTGAGTGGTCAGCCTGCTGCTGTGTCTGCTGCCTGGTGTGTGTCCCTCTGCCCCTGCAGGGCCTGGCATCCTTCGCCCGTGTGGCACACAGCAGGTGGCCCAGGAGGTAACCGCTGGGTGACGTTGACGGACTCTGGAGAGGGACACTGAGTCTCAGGAGGACACGTCAGACAGATGAGGTCAGCAGTGTCTGTCCCAGGGCCCGGCAGGGCAGCAGAGCTGTGTTCTTCCCATGGGAGTTATGTGTAGGGGCCCAGTGGCGTCAGGGACGCGAACGTCTTGCTTGGAAATCATCACTCAGCGTATGATGAGAGGCGGGAGGTTCTGTGCCTACAGACCGAGTCTCCCACGTCCGGGGCTGTGGCTTCTGGCACAGACCTGGCGTTTCTCACTGTGGCTCGTGTGCCGATGCTGTGGTCTGAAGGCTTTGCTCCTCCTGTTCAAGTCCGCACTGCTGTGTGTTCGCTCCTCTTGCGGGGCCACCTCCCGTTTCTTCCTGGAAGAGAGAAGAACGTTGCCCGAGTGAGGCCCGTCCAGAGCGCCGTGGGCCGCGGAGCAACAGAGCCCGGCCCGGTGAGCCCCGGGAAGGGGCTGCCCCGCGTGCCCCTTGCGTGTGCTCGCCGGCCCCCCGCTGAGGAGAGCGTGTCAGAGCCGCTGAAACGTGATGGTGGAGAAAAGGGAAGTGAGTCCCAGTGCCGAGCGCGTGGTGCGTGTGGTGGACTCCGCCCTTCAGCCGAGCGGGGAGCTGCTGGTGAGGCTTGGTACCGAGCGCCCGCCTGCCTTGTTCTGAAGGAGAGCTGTTTGCTTCGCAGGTGCATACGGGTGGGACGACCGTACCCGGATTCCCACCGTGAGCAGCAGAGTTAGGGAGGTGGGGAGGGGTCGACGTGTGCCCTGGGCGGGCGCCAGGTGCTGCGTCTCTGACCTTCTTCTTGTCCGTGCACTTGCCGGTTTCTGTCACTCGGTATTTTCCAAGTGGGATGGTGGTGGCGGGACGAGTTTGGTTTGTTTCCGCGCTGTGGCTGATGCTGCCGTTGGCTTCAGAGCCCTTGGGATGACTGCCAGCCCTTGTCTTCCCAGGCACAAGGCAGGAGAGGGCGCTGGAGCATCTCCGGTGTTTCCTCAATGCTGAGCACTGCCCTGTTTCGCCCCCCACTGATGGCTGGGTCTCTGCTCTCCCGGCCAGAGGGCTGTGCTGCGTTTCCCAGAAGGCTCAGCAGGTGCAAGCTGAGCAGAGGCAGGAGGTGCCGGCCTGGCCTGGGCTGCAGGGAGGGCGGCGAGGCTGGGACTGAGACTAGAGAAGCCAACTGGAGTGAGCCAGCGCCCCGCTGCAGGCAGTGGGAGGGCTGGCTCTGCCTTCCCGGGGTGGGAGGGGGATGCAGGGAAGCGTGGACAGCACGGCTGCTCTCTTTCCGGCGCCTGGGCTGCGGCCCAGAGAAGCAGGTTCTCCTCCTCCTCGTTCTGTCGCCTTCCTGCTCCTTGTTTGGCAAAGGTTGAGTGTTGGCTTCGTCTCCAAGGTCGACTTCCCTTCCGTGGCTGCGTCGTCCTTGGCGTTTTGGTGCTGCGGTCTGAGACTGCAGGGACGTCAGCCGACACCACCTGCCCGGGGTCCAGGCACGTGCACGCGAGTCGCCTAAGTGTTGTTGATGGTTTTACTCATAACAGGCTCCTGGGGCTGCAGCTAGTGACGGTCACCCGTGATAACAGCGCCCAGAATACCCTGTCCTGCAGGCCAGAGGGGAAATGACCTGTGCAGAGGCCGCGTGGCCAGTGCAGCTGGCACGGGCGTGAGTCTGGGAGGCCCCGCAGGCGCCGCTCGTGGCCGGAACGCCGCGGGCTGTTGCTGACGGCCACCGTCGGGACACTGTGTCCTGTGTTGCAGGTGCTGCTGATCTTCGCGAAGGAAGACAGTCAGAGCGCCGGCTTCTGGGGGGCCTGCGACAGGGCCGGCTACACGTGCAGCGTCGCCCGCACGCCCGAGGCAGCCCTGCAGTGCTTCCTGGACAAGCACCACGAGATCATCGTCATCGACCACAGGCAGACGCGCAGCTTCGACGCAGAGGCCGTGTGCAGGTGCCTCCGTGGTCCAGTGTGCTCACGCGTGCCCATTGGGGGGTGCCTCCGTGGTCCAGCGTGCTCACACGTGTCTATTGGGGGGTGCCTTCCATAATCAGTGTGCTCACGCGTGTCCATTGAGGGTGCCTTCCATAATCAGTGTGCTCACACGTGTCCATTGGGTGTGCCTTCTGTGGTTCAGCATGCTCACACGTGTCTGTTGGGGATGTCTTCCATGGTTCAGTGTGCTCACACGTGTCCGTTGGGGGGTGCCCTCCATGATCACTGTGCCTCACAGACATGTCGTCTTGGCGGGTGCCTTCCATGACGTATGTTTCACACGTGTCCACTCAGTAGCGGTGTTCTGTGATTCAGTGTGTTGCACACAGACCTGTTTAGCACCATAAATGTAGATTTGCTTGCACAGAGACTTCAAAAATTCACGGAAAATGGAGTTAGGGATAAATTTTGAGGTGCGCACGTAGTTTCTCAGAGCACGTATTGATCTTCGTGGTTCCATCTGCGTGACCTGTTGGAAGGGATCGCCTGGTGCCTTTAGTTCCTACGGGGGTGTGAAGACGCGGGCTGCTGCCTCCACGCGGTGCTCCGTGAGAACCGTGGCTGTTCCTGCCTTTCCCGTTCCGCTCGTTTGGGCTGCACGGGGTTTGGAGCTGTGAGCTGGGCTCACGTGACATCGGGGTGTGCCCCTTCCCACCCCGGGTGTTGCTGGTAGACAGCACTAAAATCCATTCAGTTCTTCTTTTTTTAAATTTATTTATTTATTTTATTTGAGGGGCAGAGTGGCAGAGAGAAACCGTCCATCTGCTAGGTCACTCACCACGTGATGGCAACAGCTGGGGTAAGGCCAGGCCTAAGCCAGCAGCCTGGAACTCCTTCCTGATCTCTGACATGGGTGCGGGGCCCAAGCCCTCGGGCCGTCCTCCGCTGCTTCCCAGCACGTGAGCAGGGCGTGGATCGGAAGTGGAGCATCCAGGGCTCGGACCGGCGCCCACGTGGGTGCAGCTTCACCCAACACACGCACCTCTTGTCACACAGGCAGAGTTTGGATTGGAGCTGTGTATTTTCATCTCATTATTCTGTTCCAAAGTGAGCATCAGAAATGTGTGAAATGTGGATTTTGCTTTGCTTGACACAGACCGGCAGGGAGGGGAGGCAGCCACACTGCAGTGGGGAGGGTCCCTGCCCGCGTTCACAGGAGGCCCCGCCCTGACGGGAAGCACCTGCCACTCACAGGAGGTGCGGTCCCGGTCCGTGGCAGCTGACCAGGCCTCTGAGCAGCCGCTGAGAGCCGCCCTAGGCATCGCGCATTAGACGCTGGAGTGGACCGCAGTCCAGTCCCTGTGGAGCTGGAGCGTCCGGAGCGTGGGGCAGGGGAGTGGAAGTGGAGACGTGGCGTCTCGGCCTTCGTCTCCTGGGCGGGACTTAAGGTGGGAATTAGAGTGACAGCGGCTTCTGCCCCATGCCCTGACGGTTTTCAGCTTCCCAGGGCGCATGCTTGAACACCAGCCGCACGTCCTTTAACGGTCTAGTGGACTCAGCGTTCGGGGCTGTTTTGTATTGGGAAATCTGGTTAAGCGGGTTTTGGAGTGGAACTCGGCCCCATAGGACTCCATGTCTCTCATGGCCTTCGCCGGCCACTCAGGTGGCTTTGCCATCTGTCCCGACCTGTGCACACACAGAGGACAGTCTCAGCTGGGCCTCAGGCCGTCCGTCTCGTACCTGTGGTCCCTGTGCACACACACAGGACGCTGTCAGCCGGGTCCTGGGCCATCCGTCCCGTCCCTGTGCACACACACAGGACGCTATCAGCCGGGCCTCAGGCCATCCATCCCATTCTGTATACACAAGGAGGGTCTAAGCCGGGTCCTGGGCCATCCGTCCTATCCCTGGGCACACACACAGGACGCTCTCAGCCAGGTCTTGGTCCATCCGTCTGTCCCTGTGCACACACACAGGACAGTCCCAACGTGTCCTGGGCCATCTGTCCCGTCCCTGTGCACACACACAGGACAGTCCCAGCCGGGTCCTGGGCCATCTGTCCCATCCCTGTGCACATACACACAGGACAGTCCCAGCCGGGTCCTGGGCCATCCATCCTGTCCCTGTACACACACATACAAGACGGTCCCAACCAGTTCCTGGGCCATCCTCCCATCCCTGTACACACTCACAGGAAGGTCTCAGCCAGGTCCTGGGCCACCCGTCCTGTCCCTGTGCACACATACAGGATGGTCCCGTCCGCGTCCTGGGCCTTCCGTCCAGTCCCTGTGCACACACACAGGAAGGTCTCTGCCGCCTCCTGGGCCATCCGTCACGTCCCTGTGCACACACACAGGACGGACTCAGCCGGGCCTCAGGCCATCCGTCTTGAACCTGTGGTCCGTGTGCACACACACAGGAAGGTCTCAGCTGGGTCCTGGACCGTCCGTCCCTTCCCTGTGCACACACACAGGAAGGTCTCAGCCGGGTCCTGGGCCATCCGTCCCGTCCCTGTGCACACACACAGGACGCTCTCAGCCGGGTCTTGGTCCATCCGTCCATCCCTGTGCAAACACACAGGACAGTCCCAGCGTGTCCTGGGCCATACATCCCATCCCTGTGCATGCAAAGGAAGGTCTCGGCCGCATCCTGGCCATCCGTCCCATCCCTGTGCACACACAGGACGCTCTCACCCGGGCCTCGGGCCATCCTCCGGTCCCTGTGCACACACACAGGACGCTCTCAGCCGGGTCTTTGTCCATCCGTCCGTCCTTGTGCAAACACACAGGACGGTTCCAGCGTGCCCTGGGCCATCTGTCCCGTCCCTGTGCACACACAGGAGGGTCTCAGCCACGTCCTGGGCCATCCGTCCCATCCCTGTGCACACAGGACGCTCTCAGCCTGGCCTCAGGCCATACGTCCCGTCCCTGTGTACATCAGGACAGTCTAAGCCGGGCATCAGGCCACCTGTCCCGTCCCTGTGCACACACATACAGGACGGTCCCAACCGGTTCCTGGGCCATCCGTCCCGTCCCTGTACACACACACAGGACGCTCTCAGCCGGGTCCTAGGCCATCCGTCTGGTCCCTTGCACACACACAGGAAGGTGTCAGCTGCCTCCTGGGCCATCCATCACGTCCCTGTGCACACAGGACGCTCTCAGCCGGACCTCAGGTCACCCGTCCCATCCCTGTGCACACACACAGGACGCTCCCAGCCGGGTCCTGGGCCATTTGTCCCGTCCCTGTGCACACACACAGGATGGTCCCAGCCGGGTCCTGGGCCATTTGTCCCATCCCTGTGCACACACACAGGACGTTCTCAGCCGAGCCTCAGACCATCCGTCCCGTCCCTGTGCACACATAAGGGACGGTCCTAGCCGGGTCCTGGGCCATCCGTCCCCTCCCTGTGCACACAGGACACTCTTAGCAGGGCCTCAGGCCATCCATCCTGTTTTGTGTACACATAGGAGGGTCTCAGCTGGGTCCTGGGCCATCCGTCCCCTCCCTGTGCACACAGGACACTCTTAGCCGGGCCTCAGGCCATCCATCCTGTTTTGTGTACACATAGGAGGGTCTCAGCCGGGTCCTGGGCCATCCGTCCCGTCCCTGTGCACACATAAGGGAAGGTCCCAGCGTGTCCTGGGCCATCCTCCCATCCCTGTACACACTCACAGGAAGGTCTCAGCCAGGTCCTGGGCCACCCGTCCCGTCCCTGTGCACACATATAGGATGGTCCCGGCCGTCTCCTTGGCCATCCGTCCCGTCCCTGTGCACACACACAGGATGGTACCAGCGTGTCCTGGGCCATCCGTCCCGTCCCTGTGCACACACACAGGATGCTCTCAGTCGCGTCCTGGGCCTTCCGTCCTGTCTCTGTGCACACACACAGGACGGTCTCAGCCGGGCCTCAGGCCGTCCGTCTCGAACCTGTGGTCCCTGCGCACACACACAAGAAGGTCTCAGCCGGGTCCTGGACCGTCCTTCCCGTCCTTGTGCACACAAACAGGACGCTCTAGGCCAGGCCTCAGGCCATCCATCCCGTTCTGCGTACACACAGGAACGTCTCAGCCGCGTCCTGGGCCATCCGTCCTGTCCCTGTGCACACACACAGGAACGTCTCAGCCGGGTCCTGGGCCATCCGTCCCGTCCCTGTGCACACACACAGGAACGTCTCAGCCGGGTCCTGGGCCATCCGTCCCGTCCCTGTGCACACAGACAGGACGGTCTCAGCCGGGTCCTGGGCCATCTGTCCCATCCCTGTGCACACAAACAGGACGGTCTCAGCTGGGCCTCAGACCATCTGTCCCGTCACTGTGGTCCCTGTGCACACACACAGGAAGGTCTCAGACGGGTCCTGGGCCATCCGTCCCGTCCCTGTGCACACACACAGGAACGTCTCAGCCGGGTCCTGGCCCATTGTCCCGTCCCTGTGCACACACACAGGAACGTTTCAGCCGCGTCCTGGGCCATCCGTCCCGTCCCTGTGCACACACACAGGACGTTCTCAGCCGGGCCTCAGACCATCTGTCCCGTCACTGTGGTCCCTGTGCACACACACAGGAAGGTCTCAGACGGGTCCTGGGACATCCGTCCTGTCCCTGTGCACACACACAGGACGGTCCCAGCCAGGTCCTGGGCCATCCGTCCTGTCCCTGTGCACACACACAGGAAGGTCTCAGCCAGGTCCTGGGCCATCCCTCCTGTCCCTGTGCACACACACAGGATGGTCTCAGCCGGGTCCTGGCCCATCTGTCCCGTCCCTGTGCACACACAGAGGAAGGTCTCAGTCAGGTCCTGGGCCATCTGTCCCGTCCCTTTGCACACAAACAGGACGGTCTCAGCCGGGTCCAGGGCCTTCCGTCCCGTCCCTGTGCACACATACAGGACGGTCCAAGCCGGGTCCAGGGCCATCCAACCCGTCCATTTGCACACACACAGGACGGTCCCAGCCGGATCCTGGGCCATCCGTCCCGTCCCGGTGCACAGATACAGGATGGTCCCAGCTGGATCCAGGGCCGTCCGTCCCGTCCCTGTGCACACATACAGGACACTCTCAGCAGGGTCCTGGCCCATCTGTCCCGTCCCTGTGCACACACAGAGGAAGGTCTCAGCCGGGTCCTGGGCCATCCGTCCCATCCCTGTGCACACACAGGAAGGTCTCAGCCGACCCTGGGGGCAGATGCCCTGTTTCAGAGCCGAGTTTCCCGCTCCCTGCAGTGGAGGACGTCTGGCTTGATTGGCGGAGAAGAGGTGACGACGCCAGTGCACACGGGAGTCACGTGTGCAGAGACCCTCAGCAGACTGCTCGGCTGCAGACACACACTCCCCACTCCCTGAGGCTGGGGGAGGGGTGGCACACATTCCAGCAGAGTGCATCTGTCACTGTCGTGCGCACCCTGGATCCCGGCTTGTGGAATAGACTCGACCTTGACTCCCAGGGACCCCGTGGTCTCTGCAGCTGGGGAGGGGTCTGGGTCCCTCTCTGGGGAGGAGAGAGGAGGGAGACAGCTGCAGGAAGCAGTGGGAGCAGCAGCCCCCAGACTGCGCTCAGCCCACCCTGCGAGTTCCCTCTTGCTGCCTCGAGCCTCGTCCCCGGCCCTGGAATGTGGCCGCCGGGCCCTCGACGGCGTCCTGGGGTCAGGGAGGCAGAGGAGGGTGAGGAGCGCGGTGCCTGTCCTCGGCTCAGGCTCCTGCAGCCCCCGGCATCGCGTTCCGGAGGTGCCGGCTGAATGCCTGCTCCGAGGGGTGCCGAGACGGGTGAGCCACGCAGCTGTGCAGGGCCCGCCGGGCATGAGGCCTGGCCCGGAGCAGCGCTTCCAAACGCCGTCACTCACAGACCCCGCACCCCGCACCCCCAGCCCCAGCCGGTAGCTGATGCTTTTCCCGAGCCTGCAGCCGCACAGGACACGGTCCCGAGGAGCAGGAAGTAGAACAGGCACCTTGCGTGTGAAAGGTCAGGGCATTTTGGGGTGAAGAGTGTGCACCAGGGACGGGCACTGCGGCACAGCGGGTTAATGCTGCGCTTGGGACGCAGTGTCCCACATCGGAGTGCAGGTTCCAGTCCTGGCCGCTCCGCTTCTGATGCAGCTTCCTGCTAACCCTCCTGGGGGGCCCCTGGATGGAGTTCCTGGCTCCTGGCTTGCGCCGGCCCTGGCTGTTATAGCATGCTGAGTGTGACCCGGCAGGTGGACGACAGCTCTCGTTTCCCAGCAGAGCAGCGGGAGTGCCTGCCTGTGAGAGGAGCGCGGTGCAGGCCCCGCCACCGCTGGCCGGGGGACGGTTCTGCTCCTGCCTCGAGGCCCAGAGTGAGCAGCGTGCTCATTGCGGGGGGCTCAGGTTCCTACACCTCAGACCCTGGCTCCCCGTGGTCCAGCAGTGACAGCCCTCCCTGTCCCGAGGCGCTGGGTCCTCTCAGTTCCCCGTGGTGGCCCCAGCACAGCAAGTGTGGCTGCACGGCGACAGCCTGTCTGTTGCCCTCCCCGATGCTGTGCTGTTGAAAGCTAGGCACAGACAACAGGAGCAGGGACCAGCGCCGGCTGCCCTTTGTCCCCTGGCGTCCCCTGCGCCTCTGTGTGCCCCTGCCGGTGAGGGCTGTGGCCGTCCCACTCAAGTCAGCGTCCTGAGCCATCTGACCCGACCCGAGCAGCCCCCCATGAGGAAAGCGGAACCCAGCTCTAGGACACAGCACCGCCAACCGTCGGCCAAACACATGGAACTCCAGCGGATCGGCCTGTTTGTTTAAAGGGGAGGACGGGCGGGTCTCACCTTGGGTGATGGCCTGGGGGATTCACAGCGACCGCTCTGCCGTGCCGAGGCTGTCCTCACGCCCTGTGCTGCTCTGTGCCTGTCCTTACGCTCTGTGCTGCGCGTGTGTCCAGACGTTCCCTCCAGCGAGGGATCTGAGCCTGTGCCGTCAGGGCCGGCGCCGCCCCCGTCTGACTGGACCCTTCTCCTTGCAGGTCGATCCGGGCCACAAACCCCTCGGAGCACACGGTGATCCTCGCGGTGGCGTCCCAGGCGTAAGCGCTGGCTCACCCCCCCCCCACCCCCGCCCCCGGCCGGGAGGGCGTTCCCTTGCAAGCCCTTGTCTCCTGGTGTCTGAGCTCACGGAGGACGCACGGCCCGGGTGCCTGGTGCCCCGGTACCAGCGTCCGAGGTTGCCGGGGGCTTTGCTTGCGGGGTTACCGCTGTTCCCATGCTCACCCAACTTCAGGGGGAAGGCGTTTGCTGTGGGGGGGGCGTCTGGGAGGAACGTCCTGTGGGGGTTTATGGGAAGGGGCTTACTCCACACGTGGGCGGGCACAGGGGTGCCTGCGTGAATGAGGGCAGCAGCGGTTATGCCGGGTTGGATGGGACAAAGGGACTCGGGGCTGAGGCGCTGCTCTCCGGGTTTGTGGTAGGAAATGAGGAGTCAGCAGAAGTGGGGGGTGCAGGAGGCTGCAGGGGTCCAGCTCTTCGTGAGAAGCAGAACTGCTGAGGTCCCCTGATGGCTGTTGTGAGCTTCAGAGAGGAGACCACTCGACCAGGACCCGGGGCCCGTGGGCTTGGCCCCGTTGCTGCGCTTGGAACGGGCGCGGGTTCTGCAGGGGGCAGTGGGGAAGGCAGAACACACACAGGAAGGGGCAGGGCCGCTCCAGACAGGGTCCCACCGTCTGCCCAGCAGGGGGTCGCACTCCCCCGCTCACCCCTTCAGGACTCCTGCCTGCACTCCCCTCCCCTCCCCTCCCCTCCCCTCCCCTCCCAGGGTCTCCTCCTGGGAGCTCCCTGTCCTTGAGCCTGAGCTGCCCTGGGCTGGGGTCCAGAGAAAGTGAGGGAGCCGCCCACGGTGGGCGATGAGACCCCAGGGCGGTGACTGGGGGAGCTGAGACGTGCGGCCAGCCGCCTCCTGCCCTCTCTCCGGGCTCTGGGTCTTGGACACAAGGCGTGCCAGGCCACAGGGGCCAGGAGTAACGCTCCCGTGTTGCTCCTCTAGCAGAACCACGTGCCTTCCTTAGCCAGTGCGGGTTACGGGATCCCCTTTGCCTGTGCTTCCCCTGTTAGAGGACAAGAGCAGTGAGTACAGATGAGCGGCAGCCCCCTCCCCCCATCCTGCCCTCCCTCACACCTGTCTCTGTACCCTCTCAGTCTGGCTCTCCGGGCAGTGGGACCTGGAGCTGCTGCAGGGAGGCGGGGAGTGGGGGCAGCCTTCCCTGCAGGCAGGGGTCTGTGTTAGGAGTTTTCCGCCTGTGTTCTGTCTGTGTTTCTACCCAACCCTTGTCTTCCACTGCTGCTCCCTGATGTGGGGGTGTGTCCCCCATGTTAGCCGTGAGCTGTCTCGGGTTCTTTCTCACTCTGGCGATGGCCCAGTGACCCACGCTTGCACCTGCACTCAGACTGAAGTGGTGAGACTCGGCCCCAGGCTCAGTGGAAGACACCGTCTCAGGAAATAGTCTGCAGGATATGTTTTCCTTCGCCCCCCCGGACCCCTGCGACGCCTGGCTTGCCTCTGGCTGAGGGGCCCTGACACTGTGGGGAGTGGGACCCAGCTCGGGCCTGGGCTGGGACCTATGCTCCCAGCAGGCTTTGCGGCAGCGGTGTCAGGATGAGCGATGCACCTGCCGTGTCCCTTCCGGGGCCTGCTCCACACACTCCCTCAGCTGCTGTGTCCTCCAGTGCGGTGCGTTCTGTGCATCTCGGAGGCAGGCGTGGGGTCCGAGTCCCTGGAGGCAGCCCTGCCCCACGTCCCGGCCAGGAAGTCACCTTGGGGGCCAGCGCCCTCCCCGGGTTCCGGATGTGGAGCTGGCTCCTGTCTGCTGAGTGACGCTTCTGCTCTGCTGCAGATCCGATGACCACGAAGAGGCCTCTGTCCTCCCTCTCCTCCACGCGGGCTTCAATCGGGTACGTACGACCCCCACCCCTCGGAGGACTGTCGGGGGCCCGAGCCCCGGGGCTGCGAGGGAAAGGTGCTGCCCACACTTTCACCTTGTCCTCTCGTAGCCTCCCTTGCCTCACAGCCCACGTGTGATGCCACGTAAACTCACCTTACCGGTCTCGGGCCACATCTGGTAGTCCCACCATCATCTCGCAGTTGTCCATCCAGTCGTGAGCTGTGACAGGGGTGTATGTGTGTGTGTGTGTGTGTGTGGTGACACTGCATGAGTCCTCCAAGGCAGCACTCGGGGCTGGTGTGCACAGGACCCAGCCAGAGCTGACGCACTGGGCACAGCCCCGTGACAGCCAAGGACATCCTGTGACCTGGTTCACGCCGTAGCCCCCAGCAAAGGACGGGCTGCCGAGTGACAGCTGTGAGAGAACACCAGTGTAGGACTGGTTATGCCCAGGAGGTCGCCCAGGAGCTCGGTACCTGTGCTTTCTTGGGTCCCGCCACAGGTGCTGGCCTGGAGGCAAAGCTGTGTGTGTAGAGATGGGAGGGAATTTTGAAGGAAGTGGAAGGGGTGGGAACAGGTTACCAAAGCATGTGTGTTCAAAGGAAGTATAACTTAGAGTATGAAAACAAGCTCCCCTTGTACAAGACCTGCTTGTTTAATTAAGAGGCACTGTTACAGAGAGAGAGGGGGGGGCTTTCGACTGCCGCACAGTGGCTGGAGCTGGGCTGACCGAAGCCAGGAGCTTCCTCCTGCTTGGGTGCAGGGGCTCGAGCACCCAGGCACTTGCGCTGCTTTCCCAGGCTGTAGCAGAGAGCTGGACGGGAAGTGGAGCAGCCGGGACCCACGTAACAGGATGCCTGCACTGCACCTTGGCTTGCCCTGTGTGCCAGGGCGCGGCTCCAGATAACAGGTTCTTGGAGGGGAGGCCCTGGCTTCGAACGTGTGAACCCTGCACGGCAAGTGTTTCAGTACTGCCGTTAGAGAAGGGAAAGGCCCCCTTTGGAGCACAGCGGGGCAGGCCCACGGCTGGCTTGGGCAGCATTTGCTGTCTGACGACTGATGTCACGCGCGGAGAACTCCCGGCTCAGACAGATGTCCACACGGAGAACTCTGAGTGACGCCGACGCCCAGTGTGGACACGGAGCGGCTGAGCCCGCAGACTCCCAGCCGGCCGCTCACGGGCTGCCCTGCCTGTGTGGCTCCTCTGCCGGAGGTTCGGGACTCGGAGACGGAGATGCGGTGCAGTGTGTTCACAGCGGTGCCGGCGTGCCTGGCGGCTTCAGAGAGCTGCTGTGGGTGCTTTAAGCAGCGGTGCCCCGCAGCCTGCGCTGACCCCGGCCCTCGGCTTGTAGACCCTGGAGCAGCAGATAGTGCCGTGCTCGGCTGTGCTCCCGCGTGGGCCTGGCTCTGTGCTCGTAGTCCCGGGCGGCCCTGTGCGTTTCTGGGTGGGGCTGAGTGGCTCTGGTGATCCGTGTTCGTGGCCGGTGGGTTTGGAGGCGGCATAGTTTGTAGGGACAGCGTCTGGGGCAGAGGCTGAGGGCCGGTGCTCCTGATGGGATTTAGCACAGCAACTGTGTTTCCTTTCCACGGCTTTGCAGCCTGTGCACCGCTGAACGCAGCATCCGCCACGCAAAAACAGCCCCCCGTGGGGGTCTGGGGCCCGGTCAAGGCCATGGACCAGGGCAGCCGGGTGTCCCTGCAGCGGCTCTGCCTGACCGCTGAGCCACAGGATCGGCGTGCTGAGCGCCACGCGGCTTTTCTCCTTTTTTAGACGTAATCCTGCCTTGGCAGCTCTCTCCCCGAGCGCCGTCCAAATGTGCCAGCCGCTCCAGCCTTGGTGAGGTGGCTCCCGTTGTATCACGGCATCTGCGAAGCCCGGCCCTGGATTGGCAGGCAGCGGGCCAGCGCTGCAGGCTCTGGTCCTGAATGCGATCCAGGAACAGCCTGTGCCGTAAAACACGCCATAGTGACTCCCTTGAAGCTGGCCGAGCCGCACACACAGGGCTGGCGGTGCCAAGGCTGCGCCCGGCTGGGCCCGTGAGAAGCCGGCGCCGCAGCAAAGTTTGCCTCTGTCTGTCAGGCCTGGGGGTGCCTCTCCCTCTGTGGGAAACGATGCTTACGGCATTCGGCGAGGACGTGGGGGGCTCTGCCTGGGTGCGGGGCCGGCTGCGGCAGCTGTGGGCGTGGCTTGCCTGCACGGGCTCCGAGAGGAGGAAGCCGGCCACGAGTGACCGTCTCTGAGGCCCAGTGCCAGGAGGGCGTCTTCCCTCCGGCCGCAGGTTTTGCTGTGTTCTCCGTTCTCATGGCGAGGGGCGTGGCTCCCAGCACCCTGGCTGCCAGGGCTCCCAGTCGTGCCGAGGGCAGAGACCCCGCACATCGCTGCGGCTCCGTGTCTCTGTGAGGCGTCGGCTGGCGACACTCAGGCGTGGTACGGTTGTGCTCGCTGTCCTCTCCAGGACCCACGTCCTCAGCGCTTGAGCCTCCCGGAGGATGGCGTGGGGATCGCACACGCCTAAGCAGGCCTGCTGCAGACGGGCAGCCGCCTATACGGTACCCACAGAGCCCAGGCCAGCGTGAGTGCAAAGTGAGCGGTGGCGTGGCTTGGGGGTGGACACGGACACGCACCTGTCTCCGGTGCAGGTGCCGCTTTCGGCCCGCACGCTTCCTGCTCACTGTTGGTGAAGCCGTGTCTGGGGACCCCACCGGTGGAGGCCCGCTGGCCGTGCAGGTCGCCTGTCTGGGAGCTTGGCTGGAACCTCACCATGTTTATCCTTGCTGTGGATAAGGGGAGCGAGTCTCCCTCCCTGTGTGGTAGGCTTCCCGCTTCCCCTAGCACGTCCCTCACCCAGACGCCGGGGACCAGAGGCCCAGGGACGGCGAAGGGCTATGCAGGAGTCCGTGGGGGAAGCCGTCGCTCCTGATGTGTGGGGTCTGAGAGAGTGTGAGTGCGACTCTGTGTATAGGGGTGTGTGTGTGTGTGAGTGCATGGATGTGAGCGTGTGTATGTGTGAGTATGGGTGTGTGGAATGTGAGAGTGCGAGTGTGGCTGTATATGCGGGTGTGTGTGTGAGTGCATGGAGTGTGAGCATGTGTATGTGTGTGTATGGATGCGTGGAATGTAAGAGTGCGAGTGTGACTGGGTGTGTGGGTGTGTGTATGGGTGTGTGGAGTGAGTGTTGCGAGTGTGACTATATGTGGGTGTGTGTGTGGGTGTGTGTGTATTTGTGGGTGTGTGGAGTGTGTGTGCGAGTGTGACTGTATATGCGCGTGTGTGTATATTTGTGGGTGTGTAGAGTTTGAGTGCTTCTGAGAGTCTGTATGCACTGCTGTGTGGGACTTTGTGGAGGGTGTGAGTGTGTGAGTATATTGTGAGTGTGTATTTGTAGGTCTGTGCGGGCTGTGTATTGCATCTCTAAGTCTGGAGTATGTGGGTGTGTGAAAGTCTGCACTGCTGTGTATCTGAGATAATGTGTGTTCTATGTGTATGAATGCGTGTATTGTGAGTGTGCATAAGTAAGTCTGTGGGTTGTGTGTGAGTATTGTGAGTGTGTATCTGGAGTATGTGAGTGTAAGGGTGTATTGTGAGTGTGTATGTGAAGTCTGTGTGTGAGTATTGTGAGTGTGTAAGTCTGGCTGTGTGAGTACTGTGAGTGTGTATTGTGGAGTGTGAGTGTGTAAGAAGGTATATCTTATAAGTGTGGAGTATGCATATGTGTGAGTGTGTAACAGTGTATTGCGAGTGTGTGTGGAGTGAGTGTATTGAGTGTGTAACAGTGCATTATGAGTGTATATGGTGTAAATGTGGGGTGTGCGTATGTGTGGAGTGTATGTAAAAGTGTATTGTGACTGTGTATCTTGGGAGTGACTGTTGGGTGTGCGTGTGTGTGAGTGTGTATGAGCGTGACTGTGTGAAGAGCGAGCCCCACTGCCCCTGGCCTGCTTGGTTGGAGGAACCCTAGCAAGTGCGTCTGCGCCCAGCCCTGGTTCTGCGCTCTGCTGATCTGGAGACAGAAGCAGGCGACCCGACAGTCAGGAATCCTCTTCTTGCAGTCAGGAATCCTCGTCCCACACTAAGCAAAAAGCAAACTGAACAGTTTGCTTAGCCACACGCTTAGAGAGTTTGGCGTGATGTGTGTTTGTGTAGATTGAAATGCAAGCCTAAGAAGAATTGTCCTTCAGTCTGTTTCCTGACTGCTTATTACCTGCTGTTTTTCCTGACTCCACCGTTTGCTGTGAAGTTTTGTCTTGTTCATGCTAGAAAGGTGCTCCGTTTACGGTATTTCCTGCTCTAGTAATACAGTACATGGTGGTAGGTGCAAACAATACTTGGGGGTCAGCACCAGGTTAGACCACCACCTGGGACGCCCCATCCTACACTGCAGTGAGTGTGTGTGTGGTGTGTGTGGGTGTGAGTATGCGTGTGCCCATCCTACACTGCAGTGAGTGTGTGCGGTGTGTGTGGGTGTGAGTATGCGTGTGCCCATCCTACACTGCAGTGTGTATGTGGTGTGTGTGGGTTTGTGTGAGTACGTGTGTGCTGTCCTACCCTGCAGTGGTATGTGTGGGTGTGTGTATGTGTGTGCCCGTCCTACCCTGCAGTGGGTGGTGCCCGTGCACACATGTCAGCCCGCCCATGGTGCCCATGTACACACGGTGTGAGCCTGCCCTTTGTACCCATGCACATGAGATGTCAGCCTGCACCTTGTGTCAGTGCACACCACGTGTCAGCCTACCCCCATACCCGTGCACACCAGATGTCAGCCTGCACCTTGTGTCAGTGCACACCAGGTGTCAGCCCGCCCAGTGCCCGTGCACACCGGGTGTCAGCCCGCCCCTTGTACCCGTGCACACCGGGTGTCGCCCCGCCCGTCATGCCCTTCCCCGCCTCTGATCCGGGGGTTGCCTTGTCTCTGGCCTCTGCACGTAAGTTCCACTCCCTTGTGGGGCGCAGCGCAGGAGTAACAGCAGAGGGCAGGTGTGGTTTTGTGAGTCACGTCAGTGCCACAGGGAGCCGGGAGAGGTCTGCGGACAGCGCAGCTGGGGGCGGTTTTCGCCCTGGTGTGTTTATCCCAGGGACGTGTACCCGGCCTCTGTTGGGGGCAGGGACGTGTGCGGCGTCGCCTGCCCCGATGTCCCGGATGCTGGAGCACTCGGCCAGCTCCTGGTTCTGTCTGGAGTTCTCACGCAGCAGTCAGGGAACCCGCAGGGCAGCGCGCGCTCTGCAACTCAGCGTGGCCGCGTGCCCCTCACTGCCCCTCTGCTTTCCTCCCAGAGGTTCGTGGAGAACAGCAGCGTGACCGCCTGCTACAACGAGCTCATCCAGATCGGGCACGGGGAGGTCCGCTCGCAGTTCAAGCTACGGTGAGTGACGGGGCGGCGTGCACGCGCAGCGTCCACACGTGCTCTCAGTCCACAGCGCTCACACGCATGACGTCCACATGTGCTCACACGCATGACGTCCACACGTGCTCCCATGTCCACACATGCTCACAGTCCACACGTGCTCACCTGTCCACATGTGCTCACAGTCCACACGTGTTCACACATCCACAGTGCTCACAGTCCCCACATGCTCACACGCATGACGTCCACACGTGCTCACATGGCCACACATGCTCACAGTCCACACGTGCTCACAGTGCTCCCATGTCCACACGTGCTCCCATGTCCACACATGCTCACAGTCCACACGTGCTCACAGTGCTCCCATGTCCACACATGCTCACACGCATGACGTCCACACGCACTCTCAGTCCACAGCGCGCACACACGCTACGTCCACACGCGCTCTCAGTCCACACGCGCTCTCAGTCCACAGCGCTCACATGTCCACACATGCTCACACGCATGACGTCCACACGTGCTCACATGGCCACACATGCTCAAAGTCCACATGCTCTCACATGTCCACACATGCTCACAGTCCACACACGGTCACCTGTCCACACACACAGTCCACACGTGCTCACAGTCCACAGTGCTCAGTCCACAGTGCTCACATGTCCACACGTGTTCACATGTCCACATGTGCTCACAGTGCTCACATGTCCACACATGCTCACAGTCCACACACGCTCACATGTCCACACATGCTCACAGTCCACACGTGCTCACACGTGTGACATCCATACTTGCTCACACTCCACACGTGCTCACAGTCCACACGTGCTCAGTCCACAGTGCTCACATTTCCACACGTGTTCACATGTCCACATGTGCTCACAGTGCTCCCATGTCCACACATGCTCACATGTCCACACGTGCTCAGCCCACAGTGCTCACATGTCCACACGTGTTCACACATCCACACATGCTCACACACACAGTGTCCACACATGCTCCCATATCTACACGTGCTCACATGTCCACGTTTGTTCACACATCCACGCGTGCTCACACATCCACACATGCTCACACACACAGTGTCCACACATGCTCACAAGTCCACACGTGCTCACAAGTCCACATTTGTTCACACGTATGGCGTCTGCACATCCCCACATGTCCACATGTCCTCACGTGTCCACGCGTCCAAACGTGCTCACAGGTGACGGCGAGTGACACCATGTGACACCAACAGGAGGCGCCGGTTCTGTAGTCACCAGGCTGATGGGTGCTGTTCACAGCCGAGTCCCGGGGTGTCGGCTGTTGGCGGGTAGCGGTAAACAGTGGGGTCTGTGCCGGGGCTCCCTGGGTGGCGTGGGATCAGCTGTTAGTGTTTCCTCCTTTGACTGAATTTTCCATGATTTGCTGTTATTTGGAACCTTGCAGCTTAGGGAAAGGTTTCATTTTGTACAGTTAGGCTGGGTTGGTGCAAGCTCGGAGGCTGCTTCCTGGGGCCGTGCCTGGACTGTGGGCATGGGGCAGCCCGAGGTGCGGGTGTTTGTGGTGCTGCCAGTGTTGCTGTGCACCTGCCGGCTGTCTCCCGGGGCCGGCGAGTGGCTTTGCGGTTATGTGGCGCTGTAGCCTCCGCCCACGCTCTTGACCGGACGGGCTTTCCCGGGGCCCGGCTGGGGCAGGATGCCGGGCTCGGTTCCGTCTGCCTCAGGGCCCACCTGCGTGTCAGCGTCCTCGCTCCTGCCTGGGCTGTGCAGGCTCCACCCTGGCCTGCCGATTGGACCCTGGAGAGCCGGGCAGGGGGCAGCTCCTGTCGCCTGTTCCCAGCAGCTCCAGGGCTGGCGGAGGCCCAGCGGTCCCTGCCCCGCCTGGCGCTGCCCCCGGGAGCCCGGTCGGCTCTGGCTCAGCACAGGAGGAGGAAGGGGAGTGCGTGGCAGCTGTGAATCCTCCCTTGCGCGTTATTCTTGCGCTCAGAGGTGCCGAGAGCCGATTCAACTTGTCCTGCGTCCTTGGAAGCCTGCGGATCGCAGGAGCCCAGGACCGGGGAGGGGGCGCTGTCGCCTTCCAGCGGCTCCGAGCTCTGAGCAGTCGCACGGGGACAGCAGTCGCTTTCTTAGGTGGAAACTGTGAGAAAAGGGTGTCGGAGCAGTGGGAACTCGGGGGTTTTAAAGCCTCCGGTGAGGAAAGTTGCCGGAGACTTCAGTGAACACCCAAGCCTCTTTGTACCTGTGTGTTTATTGGCTTCAGCAAACTTCATAGATGTTTCTAGAAAACAGCATCGCCCTTCTTCGGTATCCTGTGGCTTTAACCCTCGTGTCCTGTGGCTGATGCCTGGGAGTCTCTAGTTGTCTGAGGGCACCAGGACTTGGTGAGTTCGCGTAGGTTTTTCGGTCATAAAGAGAGTTAGAAAGAGAGGTTTGCAGTGTTTTCTGTCTTCCCCGCGCATTGGCCAGAGTGGGGCACCAGCAGTGCGACACCTCACTGTCAGCCAAGTCCCCCACCCTGGCGGGAAGTGTGACAGCGAGGGAGGGCCGGGTGCCGCAGGGCCGGGCTCAGCGACGTTAGGGGCCCTTGTCCAGCCTGAGCGGGGCAGAGGCAGGCCTGGCAGTGTGCGGTCAGCCGCGAGCATGGCCAGCAGGAGCAGGTGGGCGTGCTGCTGGCATCCGCTCAGACGCCGGGCGCACAGGCCTGCTCGGGGCCTCCTGGGCTCAGGCCTGTTTGTGTCCAAGCTCCCGACACCTGGGGGCCTACGGCTCCTCGGCCTCACTGCCTGGAGCTGCTTTGGAGAGCTGGGCTGGCAGTTGAAGTCCTAGTGAGTCGGCTCACCCTGTGAGTGCAGGCCAGTGTAGACCTGAGCTGGGACGGCCATGGCCCGGGAGGGAGGGTTTGCCTGGTGCACCAGTCCTCTCGCCTGCTGTACCGGCCTCAGCTGTTGCTTTTGGGCTGTTCTGACGCCGTCTCACCCAGGCCATCTCCCTGGGGTGTGCGTGTGCAAACGTGGGCGTGGCTTCACTCTGCCTGGTCTGCCACACCCTCCCTGGGCTCTTAGGGCATTCAAGGACACTGGGGCATCCCCCCGTGCTGGTGGGGGCAGACAGCTGCGGCGTTTCCTGCGGACTGGAAGGTGAGGCTCCCACGTCCGCAGTGCCAGAATAATTGTGGTCTGATCTGCAAAGCTGTTCGCGACAGTCCCACCCCGGCTGCAGCTCAGTGTGTGCCGGCACTGCCGTGTGCACAGGCAGCCTGCGCCATGGGCTGGCGCCCAGGGCTCAAGGTAGACACGTGTGTGCGGACCGTATTTTTATTTCACTAGGGTTGTAGGCGCCGGATCTGTGCTCCCATGTGAAGGTTGCATGACGTACAATGGCTTTCAGAGGCGCAGGAACTAAGCCGCGTGCCCACGTCTGTCTGGTGAGCTCTGCTGGACAGCGGGATGCGTGAGACAGTCTGTGGTCACCTGGGCCAGGTGATGACCGTTTCCCTCCTCGTGTGCCTGCGCCTCTCTCAGGACAAGACCTCGTGGACCTACAGCACAGGGGATGCTTGGGCCAGAGCAGTGCTAGCTGTTCCACCTGTGAGTCGGTCAAGGAGCTAGGCCCGAACCGCCGTGCTCACTTTACTCCAGGTCTTAAGGCAGCCGCAGCCCTCAATGTTAGAGATAATCAACACTTCGACTGGGCAGAGCCCTGTTCTATGGAACACAGCATCGTTCCGTATCGGCAGGTGTCTCCAGGAGCTTGGTCCTCACCGGGGCCCTGTGTGGCAGCCAGCGTTAGAGCAGAGGCAGCCGACTGCATGAAGAGACCAGCCCCCGGGTTCGTGCTCCAGCCCCTGCACCGTGACCGAACCCCCCACCCCGGCCGCGCACCCCCCACCCCGGCCTCGCACCCCCGACCCCGGCCTCGCACCCCCCACCCTGGCCTCGCACCCCCCACCCCGGCCTCGCACCCTTGCCCCAGCCCCCTGCACCGTGTCCCAACCCCCCACCCCGGCCGCGCACCCCCCACCCCGGCCGCGCACCCTTGCCCCAGCCCCTGCACCGTGACCCAACCCCCACCCCGGCCTCGCACCCTTGCCCCAGCCCCCTGCACCGTGACCCAACCCCCACCCCGGCCTCGCACCCATGTCCCAGCCCCCCACCCCGGCCTCGCACCCCCCACCCCGGCCGCGCACCCTTGCCCCAGCCCCTGCACCGTGACCCAGCCCCCCACCCCGGCCGCGCACCCTTGTCCCAGCCAGCGGTGGTGCGAGTCCAGGTGCTGTCACACCTCCCGCCTCGTGCACCCCGGACTGTGCTGCAGTTTGGACCATTTTCAGAATCTTCTCCCGCAGGCTACCACTTTGCCCCGCCCATTCCTTGTTCCAGGTGGCCCTGGTGTGTGTGTGTGTGTGTGTGTATGTGTGTGCATGTGTGTATCTCTGGGCACACACGTGTGTGTGCATGTGTGCGTGCTGTCTTGATGCCGTCCGTGTAGAGTACTTAGGAAGGGACGCGGGATCTGTCGCCCAGCCTCCCGGCCACAGCCGAGACGAAGAGCTGAGAGCCTCGGGGGCTCTGAGCCCCCAGAGCGCCCAGTGTGCTCGCGTGCATCCGCTCCCTGTCGTCACATGGGACCGTTTGTGGGCCTCACGCCCCGTGCCTGGAGAATCCACGTCCCCCCTGGGACCACGGAGCCCCCGAGAGGGCGCAGGACGGGGGCCGCCGTGCCCGTTCCCCGTGAGTTTCTACGTTTGGTCACCTTTCCTTCCCGGGGGCTTCTGTTCTCAGTTTTGCAGCTTCTTCACCCAAAGGCCACAAAAGTAGACGTGTGAGAGGCAGACTTAAGTGGTTTCCAAGAACAGGAAATTAGCAAGCGTGGGTTCTTATGCCTGATGATGTGAAAAATTAATGCGAGCGATTAAGCTCCGCACTCCAGGACAGGGCTGGAATTGATGGCCTCGCTTCGGGGTGGGTTTCTTTGAACAGAACACCAGATGGAAGAGACTGGAAGCCCAGGTAGACTCGGCGCTGGGGAGTGCTTGTCCCTGGGAGCAGTCGTCCCCGGCCACTCCGGGATCCCGGGTGCTCCGTGCTGTTGGCGTCAGTGACGGTCGGAGGCTTCGTGAACGGCCGTCAGGAATGTTGACAGGAGGTTCTGGGGGTTGCATTTAGGGACTCATGTCAAGGCAGTCTCTGTGGTACGAGAACAGGGTTCTCTGATGCACCTGTTCGTGTCGTGGTGGGGACTTGGGGTGCTCCAAGTAAAAGGCTTCAGCAAGAGAGGGTTCACCGCTTGGTGAAATGTGCCAAGCGCCCATCGTCCAGCTCTCCCGGGGAGCTCTGTGCCCCCAGATGTGTCTGCCAGCCGGCAAGAGCTGGGCCCAGTTTGGACCGGGTGCCTGCAAGTGCTTCCCATGAGCCCTTGCTTCCTCCCGTGAGGCCGTGCGGGCAACTCTGGAGTCTGGTCAGGTCTTACTCATTGTCCTGATTTTGCAGATGCAGGGGTGGGAACGGGGCAGTGCCCAGTTCACATGGCTGGACTTGAGCAGTTTACTTAGTTTTACAAAAGATTTGTCTACTTCAAAAGTCACAGTTAGAGAGGGATCTTCCATCCTCTGGTTTGCTTCCCAGATAACCCCAATGGCCAGCACCAGGCCAGGCGGAACTCGGAAGCCAGGAGCTTCATCTGGGTGTCCCACGCGGGTGCAGGTGCCCAAGCACTTGGGCCATCCTCCACTGCCTTCCCAGGCCACAGCAGAGAGCTGGATCAGAAGTGGAGCTGCCAGGACGTGAACCCGAACCCATACGGGGTGCCAGCACTGCAGGTGGTGGCTTTACCCCCTGAGACCCTGGACAATTTACATAAACAGGAGCTGCACCCGGGGTGTGGGCTGCGGGCAGGCAGGCAGTGTTCCCTGCTCTGCTCACCGAGTCCCGAGCCCTTAGCGGGCAGGCGTCTCACCGTGCGACCACGCGGACACTGGTCTTCCCCGGCCGAGACCTCGGCTGCGCACATGGGCCGCCAGGCCGCCTCTGAGGACGTCGGGGCGGCGTCTCGGGTGTGCGTACCAGTAACGATCGGCGGCGGCTCACTTTTCACCCAAGACCTGAGGAAACAGGAACACTACTCGGAGTTCTCATGGACAGTATCGAGGGCCAGGTGTCGAATCCTCGTGGGGTCTCTGGGCTCCGTGAAATGCCTCACAGAAGCGGTTTCGACCCTTAGACACCCGTGAAGTGCGGATGGTTGTGTGCATTTCATAGATGAGCACAGGGCCAGTGAAGGCGAACTGCGTGGTCCCGTAACTGGAAAGAGGCAGCGCCGCCCCCGGGAGTAGTTAGGCTTCCTTTAGGACGAGGAAAAGCAACCTTGTGACTGCTTTACAAGAAACGTGAGTCCATGGCCGGCGCCGCGGCTCACTAGGCTAATCCTCCGCCTTGCAGCGCCGGCACACCGGGTTCTAGTCCCGGTCGGGGCGCCGGATTCTGTCCCGGTTGCCCCTCTTCCAGGCCAGCTCTCTGCTGTGGCCCGGGAGTGCAGTGGAGGATGGCCCAGGTGCTTGGGCCCTGCACCCCATGGGAGACCAGGAGAAGCACCTGGCTCCTGCCATCGGATCAGCGCGGTGCGCCAGCCGCGGCGGCCATTGGAGGGTGAACCAACGGCAAAAGGAAGACCTTTCTCTCTGTCTTTCTCTCTCACTGTACACTCTGCCTGTCAAAAAAAAAAAAAAAACGTGAGTCCAGGGAATCGGCCGCCTCTGCTCCTCCTGTGGTGTTGGGACGCCTTCGTGGGATTCTTTGAATAAGTCACAGACGCTCGCCGCACGCTTGTTGTTGAACAAGGGGCTGCGTTTGTTGAGAATCTGACTGCAAAGTTCCAGCAATGGCGAGGAACGGCCCGGGCACATGGCCCGGCAGGGGCTGCATGGGCGCCGAGCCTGGACTCTGCCTGTTCCCCTGCGGCTGCGCCGGGCGCGTGGCCGGGAGCCAGGAGCCCCGGGAAGGAGGAAGTGAGGAGGCGTTGCTGCGTGCGCTGTGACGGGCAGGCGGCCTCCCGGGGGGGTGGGGGGGGTGCTGATGAGCAGCTCCTTGTGGACAGGACTTCTCCGTGAGCATTCTGGACCAAGGGCACCATGATAGGGCTTCCAGGACTGTCTCCTCCCCTCGGCTGTCCTGGGTCACGGCTGAGGTTGGCGCAGCACCTTGGCAAGGTCTGGAAGAGTGTGTGGTTGACCGTCCGTCTTTGGGTAGCGTGTTCACAGAAGTATCTTCTGGTGCCGGCGCTGTGGCGTAGCAGGTGAAGCCGCCACCTGCAGTGCTGGCATCCCATATGGGTGCTGGTTCGAGTCCCAGCTGCTCCACTTCCCATCCAGCTCTCTGCTATGGCCTGGGAAAGCAGTGGAAGATGGCCCAGGTCCTTGGGCCCCTGCACCCGCGTGGGCTCCTGGCTTCGAATCAGCACAGTTCAGGCTGCTGCGGACACCTGGGGAGTGAACCAGTGGATGGAGGACCTCTCTCTCTCTCTGCCTCTCTTTCTCTCTCTGTGTAACTCTGACTTTCAAATACAATGAATAAATCTTAAAAAACAAGTATCTGCTGCGGCTTGTGGGTTGAGGTTCAAAGACTGCTCTTTCCCCCCTTGTCTGTTTAGGCTCACTGTCCCCAAATCTCTTCCAGGGCGGGGGGAGTGTTTAAGAACAGGAGTGTATGGCTCATGGTTCTGGACTGCCAGCAGGTTCCCAGGTGTCCCGCGAGGACTGGTGGCACAGGTGGACTGCCGCTGTGTGCTCGCATGGCTCCTGAGCAGGGGCGCCGGCTGTGTGCTCCCATGACACCTGTGCCAGGCCCTGGCTGTGTGCTCACGTGGCTCCCAGGCGGGGCGCTCACTGTGTGCTTCCGTGGCGGGGGGGGGGCGCTCACTGCAGCCTCTTGGATGTGGTTTCACGTGGAAACCACGCGGCATCGTCAGCTCCCAGGGCTCCTTCTCAGTGCTGTCCTGCGGGCGTGAGGTTCCCACACGGACCCTGGAGCAGGCCCCGCATTTAGGCCACAAGAACAGCAAGTGGCAGGACTTTAATGAATCCAGCATTAGTTGATCTGTCACACAGCAGACGGAATGCAACTTTGTAAATGTGTTTTAGTTTATTGAGTTTTTAATAGGTTCCGTAGAGTTCATGGAATTCTGAGAATGTAATGATGGTTTTTAGGAAAGGACTAACGTCGGTTTCTGTTTTTGCTTTTTGCACCTCTCAGGGCCTGTAATTCGGTGTTCACCGCCTTAGACCACTGTCACGAAGCCATAGAGATAACGAGCGACGACCACGTGATTCAGGTAGGACGGGCCCCGCATCCGCTCCAGGCGCTTCCTGCGCTGCGGGTCCTCTAGGGAGGAGAGGAGCGCGTGGGAGGCAGACTGCAGACTGGGCCGAGAGGCGCCTGTTCGGTACAGAACAGAGAGGCTGCGTTTGCATCGGGCCTGCCATTCCCCGCGGAGACGGGGGAAACCTGAGAAAGCCCGTGAAGACGGGTGTGCAGAGCAGTCAGTCACTATGGAGTGAACGCCTACAGACACCCATAGACACCCACGGAAGCCGAGTGTTCTCCAAGGTGCTCATTAAGGGAGGGCTTCACAGAGTTCTGGAAATGCGTATCGTGCACAAACTGCGTGAATTTGTCAACTTTCTGCAGATCAAACAAAAAAAATGCAACTCCACTTCCCACGGGCTTTGTAATTCCCTCACACCTGCCTGCACTTCATGTTTCGTATTCTGACTACAAAGCCCTTAGAGTAACGGCATCTTCAAGAAAAGTATGTGTGTCGCGGAGAACCTGACTGAAATAGGACAGCTTCGGTGACTGAGAAAGACACAGTAGCTGTGCCAGGTGCTCAGAGCTGCGGCTAAGACACCCGCACCCGCGTCGGAGAGCCTAGGTTTCATATCCGGCTCCACCCCGGCTCCAGCTTCCTGCTAACACACGCCCCGGAAGACAGCACCGGTGACTCTGGTGATGGGGGTCCTGTCAGCCACACGGGGACCCAGATTGAGTCCTGGGCTCCTGGCCGGGTCCTGGCCGGGTCCTGGCCATTGGCAGGCACTGGGGAGGATGGGAAGGCACACGGGAGCATTGTCCTTCTCGCCGCCTCTCCTTCAGAAACACATAAATCACGTGAGAGGCCCCGCCCTGTAGACTGGCCGCCAGGCGCTGGCTCCGTGGCAGAGCGGCCGAGCAGCCATCAGCGCCCAGGGCCCCGCAGCAGGAGCCCGCAGCTGTGTCTCGGGCCTCTCGGGCTCACGCAGACTGCATCACTGTCCCCAGGGCTCCTGTGAGGGTGAGGAGAGTGAGGCCCTTGGAGGCCGGCAGCCCAGGTCAGAGCCAGAGCACACAGTGGTGCCTGCCTCCCGGACCTGCCGCCCACCTCCCCTCCAACTCGGGTGCCCCTCAGAGGGCACCTGGAGGCTTCCTCTCCTTGCTGACCGTCCCTGGCCCCCTGCCCATGCCGTGGAGAGTGTCCGACGTGGTTCCCTCCCAGAGCCCGCGGGATGAGGCCGCAGCAGGATCTCACTAGGGCACGGTGCTGCCCGTCTGGCAGAGGTGGGGCCGGCCTCCTGTGTCAGGTGAACTTGAACTGCAGGACAAGGCTCCATAGCCCGTTGCTCAGGGCACCGCCTGGTGCTTCCTACTGCAATGAACGAGCACTCGGAAAAACAAGGCCCGAGCGAGGGAAGGAGGCAGACTGGACAGGGGGTGTTGTACGTACTGGAGGGGGCGCTCATGACCCTGTGCTGTGCACGCCGAGGGTGGGCCTCCGTGGGTGGGCTATTGGCTGCCTGCTCCTGCTGGCCACCAGCGTCTTCCCCGGATGAGGAGCTGGGCACCTGCTGTGAGCCCCACTGCACAGTGGGTCACAGCACGCAGAGTTTAGGAGTGGTATCTCTGTGTCTGTATGTCCGTCCATCCGTCCGTCCATACAGCCATCCAGTCTCCCTCCCTGCCTCCATCTGTCTCAGCTACCCGCATGTTGGTTTTAGAACATGACACGGCGCTTCCCCAGTTCCAGGCACATTTTAAGCCTCCTGTCCCCACTCGAATATTCCGTGTAGCAGTCCTGAGTGTGGTGCTACTGTCGCAGCCGTGTCACAGATGGGAACCTGGGAGGAATGGAGAGGGAAGGTTGCTTGCCTGCGGTGACTTAGCTTGGCCTTGGCTAGGATTTGAACTTGGTGCCGGGTCTTACCTGTGGTTTCTGCTGATTTCCAAAGTCCAGGAACCGTGGCATGAAAGAGGCCGTGAGTTCTAATCACGTACGCAGCCTCACAGGGAACGCAGAGCATACACACGGGAGGATGACTGAGGGGTGGCCTTCATGCCTCCTCACATGGTGCCTGGGTTCAGTCCCCGGCTCCAGCTCCAGACGCCAGCGCCTGCTGATGGTTGCCCCGGGGAGCAGCGGTGACGGGTCTCTGTTAGGCACAGGGGAGACCTGAGTCAAGTTCCTGGCTCCCAGCTTCCACCTGGCTCAGCCGCAGCCAGTGCGTGGAAGCTCACGGTCTCTGCCCGTCAAACGCTAATAGAAAGCATGCTTGAATGACAGCCACAGGTGAGGAGGTCAGCACACTGGGACCAGCCACAAACAGCCCTGAGCTTCCCGAGATAAACCCGCAGCCCCTCTGCCCGTGAGGACGTGATGTCTCGTGGGAGAGACAGACGCCAGAGCTCTCACTCCTAGCAGCCACTGGAGCTGCGTGCAGGCTGGGCAGCCCCTCACAGGAGCACCCCTGCAGTGGGCAGGGCCCGGCCGAAGCCAGGAGCTTCTGTGTCTCCCACGCGGGTACAGGGCCCCAAGCACTTGGGCCACCCTCCGCTGCTTTCCCAGGCACATTAGAGCAGGGAGCTGGATCAGCAGCGGAGCAGCTGGGATTTGAACCAGCGCCCGTATGGGATGCCGGCACTGCAGGCCGGGGCTTTAACCGGCTGTGCCGCAGCGCCAGCCCCCAGCTTCCCTCTTAATCTCGTTTTGTGCACACGCTTTCTGACGTGCCCTCACGTGAGCCGGGCCTGTTGAGCCGAGCTCTCGTTTGCCGCTGTGTCCTTTCTGGGTGGGCGATGGTGGGCGGGGACCTGGGGAGGTGGACAGGCTGCAGGTCCTCCCGGCTGCCCCCAGGGCACGGGCAGCAGCTGAAGGGGTCCAGGCTCCTGAGGAGGAGCTGCTGCCCCCGGAACTTCGGTGCTCCCGTGTCGGGCCCTGCCCCTCGCCCGCCCGCACTGACGAGCCCGCTCCCCCACAGTATGTGAACCCCGCCTTCGAGAGGATGATGGGCTACCACAAGGGTGAGCTCCTGGGGAAGGAGCTGTCCACGCTGCCCAAGAGCGACAGGAACCGGGCCGACCTCCTGGACACCATCAACACGTGCATCAGGAAGGGCAAGGTGGGTGAGCCGTGCCCTGCGGCAGGCCCTCCGAGGCTCCGCCCCCCGGCTGTGCCCCCGTGGCTGGGAGAACCTGCTGGGGGGCTTCCCTGCTGGGTCGGCCTTGGGCCTCAGGTGCACCTCGCGGTTTGGGGAGAGGACCCTCCTCCCTGTGTGGACCTGACCTGCCTGTCACAGGCATCACCCCCCTGCCCCGAGCTGTGGTGGTTGCTGATTTGCCGGGGTGGGGAGACTGGAACACTGAGTGTCCGCATTCACAGGCAGGCCCGGGTTTGTGTCTGCTTTGGCTCCCTGTTCTCTTCCTCCCCTCCACTCCCTGTGCACCTGCAGCTCCTGGTCCTGCTCGCCTGCTCCCAGGGCATCCACCGCAGCCAGGGAGGCCCCCTTGGGCCCCGCTGCAGCGCACAGGACCTGTGCGGGTTCTGAGGTTGACCTAGAGGGAGCCCTTGACCTGGTCCTGGGTAGAGAGGGCTGACAGAGGAAACTCAGCCCTCCGGTCACGTGTCCTGGGCCCTCACGGAAGGCGGGCTGATGTGGTCTTGTCTCCGTGCCCTGGGGCCCTGTCGGCCTCACGGGGCGGGGCGGGGGGTCCAGGACAGCTGCCAGGGTGTGTGATACCCATGGAAGCCTGTGGGCACGTCGCTCCGCCCGATGAGAGCTGGTGTGCAGCTGGAGGCCTCCGCGAGGGTCCTGAGAGCCCCCTTTGCCCCCACAGGAGTGGCAGGGCATCTACTACGCCCGGCGGAAATCTGGGGACAGCATCCAGCAGCACGTGAAGATCGCCCCGGTGATCGGCCAAGGCGGGTGAGAGCACACTGCCCGTCTCCGGCCGACACAAGGCGGGGCCCTCCCTCGCGGGCACGGGGTCCGCGGAGCAGAGCGCACAAATACGTGGACAGTGGGCGTGCGAGCTGCACACCAGGGCACCTGCAGTGGCCGAGGTGGCCTCGTGGTCTCGGGGCCTCCGGGAAGCGACGCTCACTCCCCTGCCAGCCGTCACCTGGCTCCGCCTGCTTCCCTGGGGCCAGAGCCCCCTCTGGGACTCGGATTCTGGCAGGTTCATCCCCAGGAGAGCAGAGGGCCTCTGGCTGGGCTGCGGCCTCCCCTCTCTGCTCCGGGCCGTCTGGTTCTCTGTGCTTGCAGCTCTCTGCAGGCCGGGTCTGGGCTCGGGCCTGCTCCACGCCGGCTGAGAGAGCAGAGAGGCCGCCATTACAACGAGACGGTGCTGGTCTCTCCGTCTCTGGCCGCGGTTCTGTGGGTCCCCCAGGCACGCGTCGTCCACGCCAGCCCTGTGGTTGGGGTCCTTGGCCCTGAGTGGTCCTGGTTGACCTGAGGGAAGATGTGTCGCTGCTATTGGGGTCACTTTGTGTCAGAGCACAAATGGCAGTGACATTGTGTGACGTTTGCAAAAAAGGACCCCACGTGGTGGTTGTGCCAATAAGGGAACAAGAGTGTGAGAGAGCTCCCCCCGCCCACCCCCACGCACCACCAGCACTACGATGCGTGGCTCCTGGGGCCCCGAGGTCCTGGCCGTCGGCTGTGCGGGCAGGAAGCCAGCGGTCCCTGAAGTAGCGGAGAGCTCGAGTGTCCCCTGTTGGGTTGGTTTCAGGACTGCCCTCCTGCCAGCTCAGACCGCTGCCCTTGAACTCCCATCTTGTCACTGGCGGCTCCCTCGGGTCTGTCTCTCGGGCTGGGGGTGCCCACGGGCCTCTGCGCGAGGGTCTCAGGTGCGGCAGGAGGCTGCCCGGGCCCTCCTGAGGGGCTCGGCCCCGCTGTTCCACCAGCACTCAGACGGGGGCCGCATCGTGGCTGCCCTGTTGTTTCCATCGCCGGCCTTGGTCCGTGTCTCGGGAAATCGCAGCCGAGACCCACGTGGAGTGCAGAACCAGCAGGTTCCCAAGCCCAGAGATGATGCCCCACCGCCCAGGGTAGACTCTTCTGATCTTTCCCGTTTCGTGGGCCAAAGACTTCCTGTGTGATCTCCCCGGTCAGCGGGAGCGGGCAGAGGCCGCTGTGACGACAAGCGGGGACTTGCTACGTCTTCCCACTTGAGAGAAGCTCCTTAGGGAATAACCGTACTTTGTGTGCTCTCTGCGGGGTCCTCGAGAGAAACTGAACCGTGGGGAGGGGAGAGGGGAGCGGGAATGCCCCGGCTGCCAGGTGCCGGCTGTGACGTAAGCCCCGGGCTTCACGGCTCTGGAGTGTGGCTTTGAGCCGGTGTTTGGCACAGGGGTGAGGTCCCTGTGGTCTTGCCTTTGTGGTGCTGAGCAGGACCACGGGCTGAGGTCCAAGATCCTGTCCTTGACCTTGAAGCGAGAGGGTTTTTCTCTGAACAGTGCCATCCTCTGACAAGTGCGGTGTGAGACAGGGCGGAACGTTTAATGTAGAAACAGCGGCCGTGAAATCTGGCCATCGCCCAGCCACGTCTCATCCTCCTCCTATAAAACCCCCAGTGCAGGCAGACTGACCGCCAGACTGTGGTCACGTCGCCCCGCCCCGCGGGCTGAGGGCTCGTGGGGGCTGACCTGGGTAGCTGCTACGAAGTGGCGTCCACGGAGCGCGGTGCTCCTGGGCCAGCCCCGCCCAGGCAGGCCGGCTCTGAAGGCACGAGTGGGTTTGGTGTGGAGGAAAGGGTGTTTTCCGTAGGCTGGGTTGTGCTTGGATGTCAGCTCTTGGTTTTGCTTGAAGCAGGCTCTGTCGGTGCTTTCGTGTGCTGAGAGGTTGAGCCACTCCTGTCTGACTCACTAACAACTGTTGTCGTCCGTAGGAAAATCAGGCATTTTGTGTCCCTCAAGAAACTGTGTTGCACCGGCGACAATAACAAGCAGGTACAGTAGTCCCCTCGCTGCGTCCGCTTCGTCAGCCGGGCATGCGCTGCTGTCTGCACTCTCCCTCCATCCCGTCCCACAGTGGCCGATGCCGGGCCCGCCTGCCACGCGGGCGGTCTGTGAGCGACCCTTCGTCCTCCAAACAGGAAGTCTGTCTGCCAGCACAGCCCCCTCAGCAGAGGGGAAGGGTGCGCCCACGTGAGTGTGTGGTTGTGGCACATCCGTCCCAGAAGCTAGCATTCCAGACGAGGGCTGGCGTTGCCCGTACCCTGACGTCACCGCGATACCTGGGAGAGCCGTCCCCTGAAGTCACAGGCTGTTAGTGAGCTGCCACACGAGGGGCTTCGGACGGTTCCTGGGAGGGTGAGAGCAAACGATGGCGCACGTTGGGGCTGAGTCTGGCTTCTGCCGACGCGCACCCTGGCAGGCAGCAGGTGACGGCTCTGGTGGTGGGAGACCGGGCTGGAGGCTGCAGCTCCTGGCTCCTACCTGGCCCAGCCTCGGCCGTCGCAGCCATTTGGGGCATGACATGGTGGATGGGAGACGTCTCCGTCCTCTCCATCTCCGCCTTTCAAATAAATTAAAAAATGGAAAATTTTTGAAAGATACTATTTAAAAGATACATATTTCCCATGAGCTCTCCGAAGTGCCCTTGTATTTAACACCCTTCACGGGCAGTTACGGCAGTAGCATTGGTAGAGGCCCTGGACTGTGTGCTTTGTCACCGTGTGTCTCGCCTGGGCGAGGTCAGGCCTGGCCAGGGAGGAGGGGGCTCTGGCCAGGGGTAGGCATGGGCCATCAGCCAGGCGCCCTTGGTGGCTTCCCCCTGAAGCGGCCTGCAGGGGTGTGGGCTCCGCGTGGCCAGGGAGGGCGACAGTGCTGCCTCCAGAGAGACACTGGGCTCCAGCAGCCAGTGCTGCCCCTGTGCCAGGCTCCAGGGCTGTTGACCCCTGCATGCCAGAGCAACCAGGGGAAGGCTCCATCCAGAACAGGTGCAGCCACACCCCTGCCCCCCCACCCTGGCTCTTGGAGTCCAGGGACCCCGTGTCCCTGCAGCTCCACATGTCCAACTCAACGCAAGGGCTGTGTCCCTTCTCAGCCCCACGGCCATCTCAGCCATCTGGTGCTGCCCCGTCCCGTCCTTCCTAGGGTGCCCACACTGCCTGGTGCACAGCCGGCCCTCGGGCTGGGGCTCGTTGTGAGCACCGTGGCGTGATGCCAGTGGCCAGGGAGGCTGAGGAGGCATGGCACTGGAGGTGATCAGCCGCTCCAGAGCCCAGCCTTAGGGCCATGACGTCAACTAACTGCACGGCACAGAGCCCTGCCCCAGCCACTGAGGTCATCTAACAGTGCAGAACTCTGCCCCTGCCCGCTGACATCACCCAACGGTGGTGCGCTGTGCTCCGGCCCTGGCCGGTGACATCAGCCAGGTGTGCTGCACCGGAGATGTGGGTTTTCCTTGAGCAAAGCGTTGCTTGCCCGGTGGCTGCAGAATGGCACCTCCACATAGGAGCAGGTGACAGGTGGCCGTGGGGGCAGTGCTGGCGAGGGTCCCCGACAGGAACAGCTGTGTGCAGGGGAACCTGGGGGTGCTGCTCTCTGGGGGTCAGCTCTGACATCAGGTGGGCATGGGTTTGTGTTTGAGCAAGGAAAGCCGTGGGCAGCAGGACAGACTGGCACCAGGGACGCAGCTCCCTGCCCAGAGGCTGAGCGGGTCACAGCGAACCCCAGGTCCCGGGAGGCAGCAGGCCCTGGCCTCCAGCCCAGAGTGGCCTGTTGAAGGGCAGTGTTCCTGGTTTGGACCCCTGTGGCTTGCCCGTCTGGAAGGCGTTTGCTTTGCTGAATTGCGTGCATGCGTGAGCCGCAGCAACGGTCCCACGGTGTGGTGCCGGCCCTGGCGCCCTCTGCCTCCAAACCAGGCCCTGGCTTTTGCCTGGTCTCCAGCTCAGGATCCCAACCCAGAGCGAACCTTGCTGTGGGGATGTCAGAATCCGTACATGGGTGCATGGGGAATGGAGACTCCTGGCACCCAAGGCGCCCCAGCTCCTCCTCTGTGGGCCTGGAGCCTGCCTGTGGGGGGAGCCTGGTCCCAGCAGGGGGCTCCTGGCTGCGTGGCCCCAGTGCATCTGCTGGCTGTGCTCCTGGAGCCTGAACCCCACGTGATGTGGGGGTGCACCCTCCTGGAAGCTGCCGGGCAGGGGATGGAGGGAGCCGCCCTCGGGAGGCACGGGCGTGCCTGGCTGGGAAGAGCAGGTGGTTGTGGGAGCACGGCCCACCCAGCAAGGGTCCCCCTGCTCTGCGGGTCCTGCGCGGAAGGCACCGCGAGGGTGGGGGTGGGCAGGGCGGGGCTCAGGGCAAGCGTCTGCTTTCTGCTCATGGACCCAGAACAGAGCTGGAGGGCGGCAGGAGGGAGCCCTTCCAGCCTGGGGCTTCCCCGCCTGTGGGACTCCACCGACCTCTCACCAGCCTCGTGGTGTAGCAGGAAGCGTGCTCCTCCCGTGAGAAGGCAGGCAGGCTGTCGGCTCAGGGAGCACTCTGCCTCCTGCCCGCGGCCAGCTGACTTGGCAGGGAGTCCCAGCTTTGAACACGCTGTCAAGTGCTGATGTGGGACTGACGGGAAGGCGGCACGGGGGCTGAACTGCCAACGAACCTTGAGAGATGGCATTTTGGGGTTCATGCCTGCTGCGTTGCATAGCAGCTATTCTGTCTTGATGTAAAGATCCATACAGCCCGGAATGTTACTGTGCTAGTAAAGTGTAAGACTGAGCCCAAGACATGGAGGATATGGAGGGTTGGGGGCACAAGGGAGAAAGACAGGGGCTTCCGTGTGCTGCAGGTTCCTTGGGAGGGAGAAGGGACCCAGCCCCAGAGCCAAAAGCAGGCGAGCTGTGAAGGGATCAGATTAGGCTCAGCATAGGACAGAGTTTTTCAACAGCACTGACCAAAGTGGTCGCCTCGATTGGTAGTCAGTTTCCCACCTTGAGAGGTGATCAGCTGGAAGTAGACCAGGCATTTGGTGAGAGAAACTGACTTTGGATACAGGATGACCTGGACGAGGGGCTCCCAAAGTGCAGGTCCCTGAGCCGTCACACCCCAGAAGTTTGTTAGAATCAAAAAATCTGATGTGCAGACCCTGAGGCCCTGGGGGTGGGCTGGGCAGGCATCATAATGGGCCCACCAGGGGACCCTGATTCACACAGTGTGAGAGCTGCTGGCTGGGACACGTGCGTCAAGGCCGGAGGCGTGGACGGGGGTCTGGGCCGTGGGCTGACGTGGGCTGAAAGTAGAAGAGAGTTTTCAGCTCATGTCTGGCCCTCCAGCCTTCCTGAGGGTGAGGACCCTACCCTGCTCTGGCCCCGCCACATCCAGTGCTGTACTGGGCCAGGTCTGATTGTGATGGGCTCAGTGGGGGCACAGGCCCGCTTTCAAAGACAGGAGTGACCACGTTCATGTTAATTCTGTGTGAAACTTGCACAGAGCTGAAGTCCAGTGAGTTTCGCCTATTTTTTTTTATTATTATTGTTTTAGTGTGGCTGCTAGAAAATCTAGGGTTGCCCATGTGGCTCTTGGGTGTAGCTTGGCCATGGCCCTATTGGACGGGGCCTCTGTGGACCCCACGGCCCCCTCCAGCCTGTCACATACCCTACGGGTGCAAAGGAAGCTTGAGAGCCAGGCACAGGGTCCGGCTCCTGCCCAGGAGCTCAGCCAGGAGGCCACTACGGTCGGCATCTGCCCTGGCATTTGGCGGTCGCACAGAATGGGGAGCCATGGGCCACCTTTCAGTTCTCAGAACCAAGTGCAGAACCTCGGGGCGCATCCTGCCCTGCTGAGTCTACCTCGGAAATAGGATGTCTTAGCCCCAGAAAGTGCGCACAAGTGGGGTGCACAGGGACCTGGTGAGCGCCAGGGGACACCTGGGTGCAGTGCTTGTGTCCGTGCCGTCTCGGCCACAGAGTGGACAGCTGGACGCAGCCCCCGTGCTCAAGCCATCTAGGCTGCAGAATGGATGACTGGGTGCAGTCCCCGTGCCCACACCGTCTGGGCCATGGAGTGGACGGCTGGGTATGGTTCTCTTGTTTGGGCTGTGGAGTGGACAGCTGGAGTAGATGGCTACATGTGGTTCTCATGTCCATACCATCAGAGCCATGGAATGGACGGCAGGGTACAGTCCTTATGTCTGGGACAGCTGGGTGTGGTCCTCATGTCTGGGACGCATAGTGGACAGCTGGGCGTGGTCCTTGTGTCTGGGCCGTGGAGTGGACGGCTGGGTGTGATCCTCATGTCTGGGATGCAGAGTGGACGGCTGGGTGCGGTCCTCATGTCTGGGATGCAGAGTGGACGGCTGGGAGCGGTCCTCATGTCTGGGATGCAGAGTGGACTGCTGGGAGCGGTCCTCGTGTCTGGGATGCAGAGTGGACGGCTGGGCACAGTCCTCATGTCTGGGCCGTGGAGTGGATGGCTGGGATGCAGAGTGGACAGCTGGGCTCGGTCCTCGCGTCCGGGCCATCCGGGCGGCAGAGTGGGATTTGTGCTGAGAGCCCCGTCTGTAGCAGCTCTGTTGTCGGCTGTGGGTGGGCCGGCTCAGGGTCTTCCTGCCCGTGTGACACCAGAGCTGTGGCTCCGGGTGACAGCCGGGGAAATCGTGGTCCTGGGCACAGCCTGGCGTCACCAGTGTGTCGGGGACAAGGCTGCCTCACAGTTGGGGCTGTGCCGCCCTGCAGGGGTCCTGGTGTGCAGCCACCTGCTGAGCCTGTCACGGGTGGGCGTGACTGACACGTTGCGCCCCACCTGGCGGGACCACGCTCACTGCCCCTCCTGGCTGGGCCCAGGGACCCCGCAGTTGGGGTGCTCAGTGCTCCAGGAGAGAGCCGCCTCGCACCGTCGTGTGCACTGCCGCCTCTGGCCATCGCCTGTGAGCTGCACCCACTTCCCAGGTGCTCTGAGGCCGTCCATCCCATCCTCGGCCCCCTGGCTTCGGTCCAGGCCCCACCCGCAGCCCAGCCTTCACTGCCCTAGGCCTCTGCCTCCCCACATTCGGAATCCACAGCCGCTTTTTATAACGCATTGCCCACAGACTCTCATGAGACCACTCGTGTGCGGATTTCAGAGTTTTGCACCAAACCCATCTTTGAGTCGTGTTTCCTGTAGGCTTTCTGAGGCCGTCACGTGGCTGCTCCCAGGGCCGCGTGTGGTCACAGAGCGCACGGGCTGCCTTCGCCCGGCTGGGGCACAGGTGCTGCCCGACTCCTTGGACCAGGGCAGGAGGCTGCTGCAGCCGGAAGCGTGAGCCCAGCCGTGTTGGTGAGAGGAGTGTGTTTGGTCAGCGCCGCGGGGTCGGCACACTCACAGCAGGTGCCCCGAGGGTGTGCTGCTGTATTCGGTAAGGCCACTGTGCAAACAGAGTTGTCCTGACTTTCCCGCTCAGCTTCAGCACGTGTTCACAGGAGCTGTGTAAGGAACCCCTCTGACATCACAAAGCCACGTTTATTTTCCCCCAAGAAGCTGCCGTTGGAACAGCAGAGTCCAAGCAGACCCGCTGAGCACCTGTGCCTGCCGGGGCCTGAGGGAGGCGCTGACCGCGCCACACAGGAGCCCCCGCGGGACGGTGAGACCGAGGCACGCCCTGCGCTCTGAGACAGGACTGCAAGCACGGAGGGAGGTGCGGGGGACCTCCTCCGCCTGCTCACAGTGGCTCCGGGAAGCCCCCGGCTGAAGAGCAGAGAGTGAACTGAGAACATTGTGGGCACAGCTGGCGCAGTGTGGCAGGGGCTGCCTCCAGCCACATGGACACATGCGCCTTGACCCAGGCACAGAAGCCTGGCCCCTCCTGGCCGGCAGGGTGGCAGGCCCGGCACTGTGTGGCCTGGCCAGCCGTGGGTTTCTTGGCGTTGTCTGTCCTCTGAGCCACAGCAGTAGGTGTCTGTAAGGCGCCGGGTGGGAAGAGGAGGGGGGACTGAACCTGTGCTGAGCGGCCGTCGCTGCCCGCGCACTGGGGAGGACCCAAGGCCCAGTCGGTGGGGCCGTCTGAGTCGAGCAAGGTGAGACAGGTCAGGATGCTGAGCTGTTTGCTGACAATCGCTGCTGGTCTGTCCACAGTTAAGACAGTGGGGGCTGAGAGAGGAGGGGTCTGGGTTGGAGACTGGGAGGAGGGGTTTCCCCTGCACCATGCTGCGTCTGGACTCGGCTCACCCGGGGCGCTTGGCTCTGGGGCCTGAGATGCTGCAGGACCCTCGCAGTGGCCTTGAAACTGTGCCGTGTTCAGCCGTCTTGCTGGTGGCCCACAAGGGGTCAGGCCAGGCCTGGAGCAGGCCGTCCAGGGGCAGAGGCTGAGGGTGATCCAGGGGCCTGGCGCCTCTGCAGTGGTCGGGTTCCGAGGAGGGCCTGCTGGGGAGGGGCTCCTCCCGCGTGCTGTGTGGCCGTGGTCACTGCTGCGTGGACACGTATCAGGAAGAAGGTGTTGGGACTGTGGCCTCCTGGGAAAGCACAGAACAAGAATCCCCACTTAGGAAGGAAAGGGGAGGGGCTCAGCTCCCTGCCTCAGACCCCACCCGGCGGCTGGCTGCGCCGCTCTGAGGGCAGAGCGCGTGCCGTGGGCCGGGAGTGCGCGCCCGGGAGCACTCCTTCCTCTGCTGCTTCTGCCCGTCACCCCCACCTGAGTCCCGAAGACCGGCTGTGGCCTGGGGAGCCTGGCCTGTGCCCGAGGCTTCTCCCAGCGCGGAGTCACAGCCCTGGGCGAGTCCTCCGAGCACCCAGCACTGCCACCCACCCCACCCACCACCGGCTCCTGTCCCTGGGGGACGGCCTGCCCAAGCCCCAGCCAGGGCTGTGGAGGCTGGGACGGCCTTTGTCACGAGTGTGCTCCCGCATGAGAGGAGGGTCCCCCTGCATCAGACCCACTCGTCTCCCAGGGGAGTCCTGGCCTGCGGCGTCCCGCATCGGTGTGGTGTTCTAGGAAGAACTCGGGCTTGTCTGGCTTTTGCTGTCTGCCGCCCTCCTTTCTCCAGTAGCACCTGGGCTTTGTCCAGAATCCAACAGAGAGGCATGCCCGCCTGAGCCCCCCGCCCCCCCCCCAGGGCCCAGGCATGTCTGCAGGTGCCGCCCAGAAGGTGAACGCTCTCCATGGCTCCCAGCTCCGGGCCCGGCCCGCCTGTGCAAGTAGACGCAGGGGGAGACGTGGAGGTGTGGTCCCCTGCAGACGTGCGCCCCTGGAGGCCTGCCGCGTCACCTGGGCACACGCCAGCGCCCAGCCCTCCGCAGGTCTGTCTCCAGATTCAGCCGCCTCCCCGTCCTTACGCAGTGAGAGGTCAGTGCCACATGGCCTCAGGCTGCCCGAAACATCCGTGAGGGGGTTCCCAACACGGAGTGCATCCCCACAGAGGGCCCTGGCTGGCCTCGGCCAGGAGCCCGTGCCAAGGCTCATGGAGACAAGAAGCGAAGAGGTGCGCTTCAGTCCTGCTGTAAAGACAAATGGACGAGAACAGATGGATAGAAGAATGTTTTAACCAAAGGAAAAAAAATGTAGCCCGACCTGGCGTGTGAGAGTTGGGGTGTGAAACAGCAGCGCCCCACGTGGTGCCCTGAGAGCGCCTGGGGCCTCGGCCGTGAATGCAGAGGTGGGAGGGAGCCTGGCGGCCCGTGGGCTTCTCCGGACAGCAGGTGTTGGGTGTTTTCCCTTGAAGGCTGTGTTCGCACCTTGTGTCTCAGCCTAGTCGTGTGGGTGGCGTCTCCCTGTGAGGTGCGTCCCTTTCCCGCCGGCTCGCTGTGGCCCCTGCATCCAGGTGAGGTCGCGGGTGGCGGAGGCCTCTTCCTGGGCCCACTCTGTCTCGTCGATGTGTGGGCCGGTGCTCGCTCTCCTCTGCAGTAAGCCCCAAAGCCAGACGCACGACTTCGACCCCTGGTTTGGAGTTCTGTGTCCTGGGTTTCGGGTTAGCTCGGTGCTGCTTCCCCGGCAGGCCAAGTTTGTTGACGGGACTGAGTTGGCGCTGCGGGTCGGGAGACGGCTCTGGTGCTCGGTGATAGTTACTCTTGCGATCCACGAACGTGGTGCCCTCTCGCCCTGGTTGGGTCTTCAGTTCTGTCCGCAGAGTTGGATGTTTTCAGTTCAGAGGTCTGGCGTGTCTTTGTGAAATTTATTTCCAAGTATTTCATGGTTTTTGACGTTGGGATGAACGAAATTGAATTGAAATTTCTAAATTTTCCAAATGTTGGTTGCAAAGGAGCTGGGGACGCTGGTGGGGAGTTCGCAGTGTCCTCTCATCCCATCTCCCGTGACCTCGTGCACAACAGTACAGCCGATCTCTGTTGGCCGTCTGCCTGTGAACTTGGTGATGGACTTGCTCTATAGGCCGCGTGGGGTTTTATGCATAAAAGGTCATTCTTTCACAGCTGTCTATGAGAGCTCTTGGTCCATAATCATCTTTTCCTATAAAAAAATTTGATTTACTTATTTGAAAGAGAAAGAGACATCTTCCATCTGCTGATTCACTCCCCAAATGGCCCTGATGGCCTGAGGCCGGGCCAGGCAGAAGCCAGAAGCTTCTTCAGGGTCTCCCCTGTGGGTGTAGGGGCCCCAGCACTCAGGCCATCTTCCGCTACTTTCCCAGGGACATGAGCAGGGTGCTGGATTGCAAGTGGAGCAGCCGGGACTGGAACCAGCGCGCACATGGGATTCCTGCACTGCAGGTGGCAGCTTAACCCGCTGCACCACAGCGCCGGCCCCTCTTTGCCTTTTAACGAGGTCTGCGTCAGGGTCTGAGCGTGAGTTGAGACTGGCCTCTCTCCGAGCCTGAGGGACTCACCCCTCCCCTTGCCTGAGTGAGCCGGTGTTGTGTTCAAGACCGGGTGCCAGTGTGGCCCCTCAAGGCAGCAGTGACGCTCCCACCACCCCGGGAGACCTGGGATGAGTTCCCAGCTCCTGGCTCTGGCCCAGCCCCAGGCATCTGGGGAGTGAACCAGCAGAGGGGGCTCACACCCTCTCTCTCTCTGCCCCACCTGTACCTCTGCCTCCCAAATTTAAAAAAAGTTTTAAAAAGAAAAATAGACTACCAGTGTTTAATGCTGTTATCCACGAGTGTGGTGTCCCTGTCCATTTATTCAGGTTTCTCATTTATTCTAGTAATGTTTTGCAGTTTTCAGTTGACAGGTTTTGTCTATCTTTCATCATATTTAAAATGTCTTAGATTTTGGGGTATTAACTGGTATTATGTTCTGAATTTAATTTCTGATTTCTCATTATTTTTATATAAAAATGGGACTAGAGGATGGGCCTTGGGCGCAGCAGGTAAGCAGAGCTGGGGTACCATGCGCCATGCTGGAACGCCTGGGCTCCAGTCACAGCTCCAGTGCCAGCTTCCTGGCCAGCAGCAGGTGACGGCTCGGCTAGCTGAGATCTGCCACCCAGCTGGGGGCCCTGGGGTGCGCTCCCTGCTCCCAACGCTGAGCTGGCTGTGTGGGCGCCTGGAGAGTGAAGACTGGAAGATTCTCTCCCTCCCTCTCTCATGGCTTGCTCGCTCTGCTTTTCAAATTTAAGTAAAAATGAAAAATACATTTAATTGAATTACATCCTGCCACGTTGCTAAACTCATTTATCATGTCTAGTAGATTTTTTATAGATTGTATCGGATTTTCTAAATAGGCATATCATCTGCAAATGAACACAGCTGTACTACTTTTGGAACAAGATAATTTTGTTTCTTACAGCACTAGACAAAATGTTTATAGTGTTAAGTGGAAGTGATAAAACGGACGTCCTCATGTTATTTCTGATGTTGGGGGAAGCATTCAGTTCTCCTTCACACTGCACAGCGCATTAACTGCAGGTTTTTAACATTCGATAGTCCGCAGGGCAACGACATCTCTTGCTGTCCTTAGTCTGCTGAGTCGTGTTTTCATTTTTATCGGGAGAGGATGTTGGATTTTGTCGGTGCTTTTTCAAAACTGTTGCATCTGAGCTGCTGTAGGGGTAAGCTTTTTTTTTTTTTTTTTTTTTTTTTTGCTGTTGAAGATACATTCTTTTTTTTAAAAAAAAATTGTTACACAAGTTTCATATATTTCATTTGTACAGATTTAGGAACATAGTGGGACTTCCCCCACCCTCCCTCCTGCCCACATGCCAACAGTTCCTCCCCCTCCCTCTCAGATTCCTTTTCTTAATTTTTACAAAGATTTATTGTCAGTATACTTAATGATCGTATACTTAACCCTACTCTCAAAAGGAGTTCAGCAAATAGTATGAAAGAAGCGAAACAAATCATAAAACAAAAGGTTGTTCCTCCGTGGAAGAGACAAGGGCTATAAACAATCATCTGTTCTCAGAAACTATTTCACTCCAATACATTACATCTCAGGTATTCTATTAGTTGTATCAGATCAGGGAGAACATACGATGTCTGTCTTTTGGGGACTGGCTTATTTCACTAAGTAATGTTTTCTAGTTGTGTCCATCTTGTTGCAAATGGCAGGAGTAGTACTCTATACATGCCATGATTTCTTTACCCAGTCACTGGTTGATGGACATCTGGGTTGATTCCATATCCTAGCTATTGTGAATTGTGCTGCAGTGAACTGGGGGTACAGAGAACTCTTTCATATGCTGATTTCTTTGGGTTTGGGTAAATTCCCAGGACTGGGATGGCTGGGTCATATGGTAGGTCTACATTCAGATTTCTGAATTTCTCCAAACTGATTTCCATAGTGGTTTTACCAGTTTACATTCTCAACAGTGGTGGACGAGGGTACCTTTTTCCCACATCTTCATCAGCATTTGTTGTTTGTAGATTTCTGTATGAAAGCCATTCTAACCGGGGTGCGGTGAAATCCCATTGTGGTTTCGATTTGCATTTCCCTGATGACTAGTGATCCCAACCATTTTCTCAAGTGTCTGTTGGCCGGTGTCTGTTCCCCAGTTCTGTCGGTTGCCTCTTCACTTTGCTGAGTGTTCCGTTTGCAGCAGCGCAGAAGCTTCTGAATTGGATGTCATCCCATTTGTCAATTTTGGCTTTGACTGCCTGTGTTTCTGAGGTCTTTTCCAAGAAGTCCTTGCCTGTGCCAATGTTAGAGTTCCCCCCACGTTCTCTAGTGATTTGATGGTATCAGGTCATAGATTTAGATCCATGATGCATTTTGAGTGGATTTTTGTGTAAGGTGTAAGGTTGGGGTCTAGTTTCATACTTCGGGAGATCCAGTTTTCCCAGCCCAGGGTACTGCCTCACAGCCAGCCTGCCATGTGTGTGGCTGAGGAGCCTAAGAACAGTGGGCAGTGGAGTCGTTAGCTGCAGAATGACAGGATGAAATAGTGTTGCAGGCCTGCAGGGGCTGGAGTGGCTGGGCCCAGCTGCAGGCTGGTGGTGGGGAGAAGGAGGTGGTCACAGAGGACCTGGACAGGAGGGGAGGGGCAGTGTGGCTCCAGGAAGCACCCAGGGCCTCCAGTGCAGGGCCTGCGCTCTCAGTTCCATTCCCTCCGGTTAAATACCTGGGAGTGGACCGCGGCATCACATGGAGGATCTCGTCTTAGTTTCTTTAAGGAACCTCCGTACCTCTCTCTCTAAAGGCTGCACAGTGTGTACAAGTCCCCATTTCTCAACGCCCTCACTGGATTTGTGATTTGTCTTTCTGACATTAGCCGTTCTGGCTGGAGTCGGATCGTATCCCATCCTGGTTTAGATGTGCATTTCTGAGAGCTAGTGGTAGTCTGCATTTTTTCACACATGTGCTGGCCTTCTGTTTTTTGAGGAATGTGTATTCAGATGATTTGCTGGGTTCTTTGTTTAATCTCATTTATTTCGTGTGAATAGCAGCAAGAGATCTTCCATCCACTGTTTCACTTCCCAAATGCCTACAATAGCCGGGGCCAGCCAAGAACCTGGAACGCCATCTGTGTCCCCCACATGGGGAGCAGGGACCCAAGTCCTTGTGCCATCACCTGCTGTCTCCCATGATGCACAGCAGGAAGCCAGACCGGAAGTGGAACCGCATCGTGACCACTGCACCCAACAGCTGTCCCCTGGCCCATTCCCTAACTGGGCGTTTTGTTTTAACTGCGTGTTGTAGCTCCTTAGGTATTCTAGATATTAGCCCTCCGCCAGATGAGCGTTTACAGACGCTGGCTCCCACTGTGTCAGTTTCTCTGCACTGCTGACTGCCTTTGCCAAGCAGAAGCTTCTTCCTTTGATAGAACCCCGTCTGATTTGGCTTTTGCTGCCTGGGCTTTTGTGATCTTAGCAAAGGGAAAAAAATCCTTGCCTGTACTGATGTCTTGAAGCGTCTCCCCTATGCCCTATGTTTTCTGCCAGCAGTTTTGTAGGTTCAGCTGTTAAATTCAGATCATGGATCTACTTGGGGTTGTTTTTTTCGCATGGCATGAGAGGGAAAGATTAAATTTCAGCCTCTTGTGTGTAGGAATCCAGTTTCCCAGCATCTTACATGGACAGGGCCGTCCTTTCTCTGGTGTGTTTTGTCACCTGTGTTGAGAATGAACCAGAGGAACGTCTTGGTCTCTGTCAGGCTCTGTTTGTCCTTGTGGTGGTTTTATGTGCGTGCCGAGCTGTGCTGTGTATGTTAGCTCTGTACGAGGCGTTAAACCAGGTGCTGTGACGTGCCAGCTTTGGTGGTGTTCCACGTGGCTTTGCTGTTTAGGGTCCTTCTGCGCTTCCGTGTGAATTGTGTGATTGCTTTTTCTGGTTCTGTGGGGGAATGTCATTTGTATTTTGACGGTGATTGTGTTGAACCTGTAAATCACTTTGGGTAGTATGGATGTCTTAATACGAATTCTTCAATCCATGAACCTGTTTTTTTGTGGTGTTTTCCATTTCTTTCATCACTATTCAGTAATGCTCATTACAGATGTCTCACATCCTTGGTTAGATTTATTCTAAGGAGTTTTTTTTCTAGGCATTGTAAGATTGCTCTTGCAGTTTATTTCTCTGTGAGTTCATTATTAGCAGATAAAAATGCCATTGATTTTTTTATCCCGCAGTTTTACTGAGCTTATCAGTGCTAACAGTGTTTTGTTGAAGTCTTTAGATTTTTCTCTCTATAGAATTATGTCATTGCAAACAGGGAAATTTGACTTCTGTCCTTATTTCTTTACCATGCCTACCCCTGGCTGAAGCCTCAGTGCTACACTGAGTAACACAGTGACAGCGGATATCTTGGTCTGGCTCTAGACTTTAAAGGGAGTGCTCTCAGATTTCCCCATGCTGTATGATCTTGGATGTGGCTGTGGCATGTCTGGCCTGCATTATGTTGAGGTGTGTCCCTTCCATCCCTGAGTTCTTCCTGGTTTTTGTGAATCAATATTGAATTTTTTTAAATGTCTTCGTGCCTGTTGAGGTGATATCGTGTGGCTCTTGTCCCTCATGCTGTTAATGTATTACATTTACTGGTTTGCAAATGGATTTTTATGTTCTCTTGGATTTGACTGCTAGTATTTTGGTGAGAATTTTTCCATCTGTGTTCATCAGGGATGTTGCTCTCTGGTCTTCTCAGACTGTGTATTTCTCAAACTACCCCGCCTCCTTTTCCAGCCCCATCCTACACGGCAGTTGGAGAAGTGGTGTTGGTTGGTTGAGTTCAGCAATGAAGCCTGCTGGTTCTGTGCTTTCTTTATTGGGAGGCTTCTCAGGCATCTAATCCCATTACTTGTTGTTGACTTTCTCAGATTTTCTGCCTCCATGGTTCAGTTTTGGGAAATTGCACGTGTCCAGAATTCTATTCACTTCCTCTAGGCTTGTCGTCGGTTGGCGTATCGTCCGCGCTGGTCCCTAGTGGTCCTCTGCACTTCTGTGGTGGCGGTTGTGATAGTTCCTGCGGTCTTCTGTAGCGCTTGGTCAAGACCAAGTGGTAGGTTCAGACTGAGTTGGGGGCGGGCGGTGGTGCCGGGGTCCAGCTGCCGGGTGGACACCCGGGCCCCATCGGCGCGCCGAGGTTCCAGTGCCACTCCCCGGGCTGCCTTCCTGCGGACGCGCACCCTGGGAGGCAGCCGAGGATGGCGCCGGCACTAGGGTCCGGCCGCCACGCGTGGATACCCACGAGCTGCGAGCTCCGGCCACGGCCCTGCAGCCCCAGCCCTGCCGCGCGCGAAGACGGCCCACACCTCTAACCTTCTACAGGAGCCAAACACGCGGCGCTGGGGCGGGCGCGGGGCGGCACGGGCCGTGGGGTTCCGACACGCGCGTGCCGAAGCCGTGGGCGACACGTCCAGCGTCCGCGAGGCCCCGAGGAGAGCGGCGCCTCAGACGCGTGTGCGGCCTGCGAGCCCTTAGGGAGCCCGGGGCTTGGGCGGTGCTTGACCTCGGGGCGGCGTGGAGGGCGCCCCTGCAGAAGCGCTCGGCCCGTGCGGTCCCGGTTCTGGTCCCGGTCCCGGTTCTGGTCCCGGTCCCGGTTCCTCTCCTGCCGCCGCCTGAGTGACGGGCGGGCGGGTTAGAAACCGGTGCCGCTGCGCGAGCCGCGCCTGCGCAGATCTGCGCGCGCAGGTCGGGGCAGCGGCGCTTCCGCTCGGGGCTGGGCGCGGGGCCCGGCTGCGTGAGGAAGGCGGCGCTGTGCACTTGGCGGCCGCGGCCTGGCCCACGTGGGGACAGCGCATTCACCACAGGCGGTGCCGGGCCCGACCCCCGGGCCGCCCAGCCGCCCCGGCCGCCCCTGGGCCGCGCTGTCCGTGTCGGCCGACGGCCGGGTGGCTTGCACGGGGGACGGAGCTCGCAGCCCGGGCTGCAGTCGCAGCGGCCCCTCGGGTCGTGGGAGACGCGGCGAGGGCTTGGCTGGTTTTACAGCGCGGAGGCCGCAGGGCTGTGCCCCTGGGTGCTGGGGCCCAGAGAGGAAAGCTGAGCCTTCAGCCGAGAGGCGAAGAGGGCGCCTGCCCGCGGGTTCCCTCTCCACCGCGCGCAGCGGCCAGAAGTGCGGGCTCCCTGCGGGTACCCACGCGTGGCGGCCGGACCCGAGTGCCGGCGCCATCCTCGGCTGCCTCCCAGGGTGCGCGTCCGCAGGAAGGCAGCCCGCGGAGTGGGACTGGGACCCCGGTGCGCTGACGGGGCCCGGGTGTCCACCCGGCAGCTGGACCCCTGCACCACCGCCCGCCCCCAGCTCAGTCTGAAGCTACCACTTGGTCTTGACCAAGAGCTGGAGAAAACCGCCAGTGAGGCGTTTCACTGTGTGCGCCCTGAGGGTGCTTCACCGAGCTCCGTGGCCAATGGTCCTCACGGTTCAGGAGAGAAACCAAGTTGCCGAGTACTGGGCATTGTAGGCGGCCTGCTAGGGACACCCTCATCCGGGCAGCCCCCCTGCTGACCCGGCTCCCTGCTCGCGCGCTTGGGAGGCAGCAGCGAGTGGCCAGGTGCTTAGACCCCCGCCGCTCTCCTGGGCAGCCCACCTAGAGCGCCTGGCTTGCAGGCGGGTGACCCCAGCTGGGACAGGCGCTGGGGAAAGGACGCATCTCCTGTGTGGGGGTCCTCCTCCCTCTGTCACTCTGCCTTTCAAAACATCTTTCTTTAAAACAGTGCCGTACTCGTGGGATGCATTAGCAGCCCAGTCGGTCACCCCGTCGGCCGGGGAATCGCTGGTGTCATTGCGTGGAGAGACTGCGCAGAACCGGCAGAGGAGGCCCGCCTGGAACCCTGCTCTTGCACAAGACTGCGTCCCAGTGGCCCAGCCCGGCGGAGCACTGTGCCGGCACCTGCTGCGTGGGGCCTGTGGCTGTTAGAGCTGGCCTTCCGCGCCCTGGAGCGCGCGCACACGCACACGCACACACCCCCACCAGCCCGTGCGCCCAGTGGCTGCCAGGGGTCATCGGCTGAGCTCCTCGTGGGAGGTGGGTGTAGCAGCAGCGCCGCCTGATGGTGAGAGCGGTGGGACTGATGCACCGGCACAGCGTCTGGGTCAGTCAGAAACACGGGCGTGCAGAACCCCAGAGCGAGCGCGCCCTTCATCGCTGGGGCCAGGGACTTGATTTCCCCGTGTGAGTTACTCAGCGCAAAATCGTTGGCAAAACAATTCCTGAACATGAGAAAGAGCGAGGTGCAGAACAACACCTCGAGCTGAGACCGCGCTGTGAGCACACACGGTTCACAGGTTAGCTCCGCCTGTAATTGAGCGTTCGAAGGACTGTTGAGGGTTTCTCAAAACCCTGGGCTTAAATTCAGATTGCTTAGTATCGGAGAAAAACTCATAACCCTCCTGAAACACACAGGCTTGTTGTACGGTGTACTTGTGCGTTTGGGGAACTCTGCAGCACAAATGTGAGGCCGACAGATGTGGGATCCAGGTCCTGCCTGGACGCGGGCGCAGCCCTGCACGTGTGCGTCCCAATGTCGCAGGGCGTCCGCGATGTCCCCCACGTGTGTCCCCTGGACGCGGGCGCAGCCCTGCACGTGTGCGTCCCAATGTTGCAGGGCGTCCGCGATGTCCCCCACGTGTGTCTCCTGGACACGGGCGCAGCCCTGCACGTGTGCGTCCCAATGTCGCAGGGCGTCCGCGATGTCCCCCACGTGTGTCCCCTGGACGCGGGCGCAGCCCTGCACGTGTGCGTCCCAATGTTGCAGGGCGTCCGCGATGTCCCCCACGTGTGTCTCCTGGACACGGGCGCAGCCCTGCACGTGTGCGTCCCAATGTTGCAGGGCGTCCGCGATGTCCCCCACGTGTGTCCCCTGGACGCGGGCGCAGCCCTGCACGTGTGCGTCCCGACGTCGCAGGGCATCTGCGATGTCCCCCACGTGTGTCCCCTGGACGCGGGCGCAGCCCTGCACGTGTGCATCCCAGTGTTGCAGGGCGTCCGCGATGTCCCCCACGTGTGTCCCCTGGACGCGGGCGCAGCCCTGCACGTGTGCGTCCCGACGTCGCAGGGCGTCCGTGATGTCCCCCACGTGTGTCTCCTGGACACGGGCGCAGCCCTGCACGTGTGCGTCCCGACGTCGCAGGGCGTCCGCGATGTCCCCGGTGTGCGGCTCCCGTCCCGCCTGTGTGTGCAGCTTCTCGCTTCCTTGCGGCATCAGAGCTTTCAGACTGAGTTGTTGGTGAAATACAGCAGGTGTCCTACTTAAATCTCTCTCTCGTTTTATCAAACTTTGGACTTTAGATTCACAAGATTCACCGTGACTCGGGAGACAGCACGCAAGCAGGTGAGAGCACTTCCGGGTCACCGGCCCGCGTGGGCGGCAGGTGGGGATGGAGTCTGGGCTGACGTCGCGTGGGCGGCAGGCGCGGGTGGAGTCTGGGCTGACATCGCGTGGGCAGCAGGGGCGGGTGGAGTCTGGGCTGACATCGTGTGGGCAGCAGGGGCGGGTGGAGTCTGGGCTGACGTCGTGTGGGCGGCAGGCGCGGGTGGAGTCTGGGCTGACCTCGCGTGGGCGGCAGGCGCGGGTGGAGTCTGGGCTGACGTCTGTAACCTCAGGACAGGAAGGCTCACTTGGAGCACTGCTTAGCCAAGAACCCTGCACACACAGTGTCCCAGGAAGATGTGGGTTGAGTTGGACAGGGGCGGGGATGGGCCAGTGGGTCACTGAATGGTCCCTTGCATGGTCAGGAGTGTGCACAAGCCTGGCTGTGTGTATGTGGGGGGAGGGCGCTGAGTGCCTGCAGCCCCCCACTCCCTCCTCCCAGGCCCTGGGTGGATTAGTCCTGACCCTGGGCTTCCTCATCCGTGGAGTAAAGGGCTGGACCAGTGACCCCTGTGTGTCCATTAGAGGGAGAAGTCCATCCTGCACAGAGCTTTAAGGTGCCCGTGGGTATGGGTGCCTGGTGCTAGCTGCTGCTATCGTCGGCGACACGGGATCCCTCTGTGCCACCCAGCACAGCCACTGGGATGATGTCTGGGGCTGCTTGGCCCTGGCTCGAGGGTTTAGCTCACTCCACAGGTGTCTGTCGAGAATGAATTGTTGGACTGACACGGCCTTGCTGTGGCCGTTCCTGGAGGAAACGCTCCATAAGCGTGCCTCGTGCTGGAGGGCCCGCGATGTCAAGTGACATGAAATCAGGAATAAGCTGTCGGTCCCTGTTAGCGGTTTCTAGTTACATCACCGGGCAGCCAGGCCCTGGCCCTGGCGCCGACCTCTTTCAGTTCTGTTCAGAAACTGCGTGTTGTGGAAGTGCTGGGTCACTCACCGTGAACTTAATCTGAAATTAGGAAGTGTCAGTGTGTTACCTGGTGAACGGGCCTTTTGCAGGGTTTATGGTCAAGTTCCTGAACAGGCTACGACCAGTGTTGGCTGCTGCGTGACGGCAGTTTGGCGAGTGTGGACGACCCGTGTCATGCTGTCGACACCACAAATGCTCCTGTTAGCCTCTGGTGGAGTAAGGGCGAGACACACAGCCCAGGACAGGGACACTGCTGGGGGGGGGGGGGTGCGGAGGGCGTCAGGCAAAGGAAGTGCGGCCACTGCAGATGAGCTGCTGGCCTGGGGCCGGCCTTAGCATGTGGCAGTGCGGCTGCCGCCGTGCTCTGGGGCGTAGTTTCGGCTTGGGTGCCGACTTAACCATTCGTGTAGTTGACCCAGGGTTTCCAGGACGCTAAAGCACATGGTGGAAAAGAGACAGAGAGGTGCCGTGTCTGAGGCACAGTAGTGAGAGGAAATGGCAGGCAGCAGGCCGCGTGGTGGCCTCGCGTGTGTCCACAGAGGCAGGCCTCAAGTACCTGCAGCCAGCAGGGCCCACGCACCTGCTGCCCGGCGCTGCACAGAACCGGCCCGGCAACTGCTCGCGAGCACACGTGTGGAGGGAGCCCACTGCGCAGGCTTGGGTGCCAAGACTCAGAGAAGTGAAGTGACCTGCCCATGGTCACACAGCACGGCTCAGCGTGGACGCTGGCTCGCTCTCTCTGAGCCTGTAGCCCCGCGTACCTTTCTGGGTTCAGCAGGGAGCTGGTCAGGCCACATCACTGCGTCACGCTCGCTGGTGTCTGGGAGACGCCTTCCTCCTGCTGGGGCCGGTCACCCTGAGGAGGGCTCTGAGCTGCCCCACTTTCCTTGAGACCCCGGGAGTCCCTCGCGCAGCCTCAGTGGCCCTAGCACGCCTGTTGCTGCCACCTCGGCGTGGCCGCGCTCCTGCTGCCTGCTCAGGTCCGGCGGTGACACGCGGCATCTGCAGAGGTTGACGTGGTGTGTTAACGTTCCCACCCCACCCCCAAGCGGAGACAGCCGTGAGAGCCCGAGGTGGGGAGCCCTCGGGGGTTCCAGGCTGCTTTTCTTGCGCTCCCTTCCGGAGGGCAGCAGCAGGCACCCCGATGATCCCACGTGCCCAGGAGGCCACTGGAGTCCAGCCTCTCAGAGGTGCCCTAAATTGGTCTGAATCCATTTCTCAAATAGGTCACAAAGCCCTGTGGATTCCCTCAGTGCAGTTACCCACATGTCCCCACCCAGTGGTGTAGTGTCCTTCACATCAGGGCGAACCCCACTGTCCCCCCAAGTGGGTTAAGGGGACTGAGCAGCCTTTGGCAGCCCCCGCTACTGTGATGTGGCCTGGGCCAGCGGGGGGCATCCTGGGGGCGGCAGGCCCGGAAGGCCCACTCCTCCCAGGACTCCCGGCAGCCGCCACTAACCACCCTGCTTCCCCTCCCCCCCCCCGTGACCCAGAGGCCCACCCGCTGCGCCACAGGCACCGGAGGCAGGAGTCCCTGGACGGCAAGTCGGTGTCCTCGCGGGGCAGTGACGGTGAGGAGTCCACGGGGCCCCGGGAGACGTGGTGTTGGCCTGGGCGGCCAGGCAGTGCCCACAGCCCTGCTCCGTGCTCTCCGCGCCTTGCTCCTTCCTGTCACGTACCCGCCTGCCCAGCCACCCCAGCTGCGAAGTGAAGCCAGGAGAGCAAGGGGTGCAGGGTGCGCAGGTGGGCTGAGGGTGCGGGTGAGCTTGGGGGGTGCCGTCTGGGCGGGCACGTGGACTCTGCACATCACCAGGTGCACAGGGCGCACTCAGGAGAGGTCGGCAACAGCCGCAGCCCCACACGCTGGGCGAGCAGCACACAAGCGTGGCCTGTGGGGTGCCGGAGCTCACCCGGTGTGAATGGCAGGGCTTGAGCCTGGCTCCTGCCTCCCGGACAGCAGCAACAGCCAATGAAAGCAGTCGTTAAAGTGAAGCCACTGCCCGTGGGATTATCAGCCACTGTCAACAGAGTCCGTTAGCTGAGTGTCTGCAGACGAGAGCTGGGACCACCACGGCCTCCGGCTGAAGGGAACCCAGAAGCTGAGGCCTGGGGGGGGGACTGGCTCTGAGGACGGCCCTGGCTGTCCCTGGCACTCCCCCACCCACCCAGACTACACACTGTAGACACCGGCACAGGGCCGTGGCAGAGGGACCCACTGGGAGGGGTCTGGGCAGCCGGTGGGGGTTGGGATGAGGCCCTCGGCCCCAGCAGCCATCTCAGCATCACCGCTGTGGGCCTGGGAGCCGTCCAGGCCTCCTGCCGCCCGTGTTCCAGGCCAGACCATTCCCCAGACTGCGGCTGGGAGGGGCTCGGCGTCGGTCTTGGAAGGGGAGGGGGAGGGCAGGACCATGAGGCTCTCTCCCCAGCCCCCAGAGGCTCCTTGGGTGCCCTTGGCCGAGTTGAGGCCCCAGACCCAGACCCGTCTTTGTTGCCTCCCATCCAGCTGCGAGCCTGCAGAATCGGCGCTACCCGTCCATGGCCAGGATCCACTCCATGACCATCGAGGCGCCCATCACCAAGGTGAGCAGTGGCCACGCCTCCCTCCGGGCCGCTGGGAGCTCCCTGCGTGGAGCAGGTGCTGGGAAACACGCAGAACCGAGAGCTGTGTGCATCGGAAGTGCCCCGGAGAGGGCGGAGGGCTTGTGGGGGCTGCGCCAGGCCCGAGGGGAGCCGGGGAGGGCGTGAACCAGTCTGTGAGGTGACAGTCAGACACCGCGTGCGCCACGCAGGACATGCACCGCTGTGCAGAGTGGGCTGGAGGGGGCAGAGGCCAGCCAGGACTTGGCGGAGTTCCAGGCAGGACACTGGGGCCTGGCTACCATGGTGGAGAGCAGTGAGGAAGCCAAGCAGTCCTGGCCAGCAGTCGGGCGACGGGTGGGAGAGAAGCTGGGGCAGGTGATGTGTGCAGCGGGACCCCAAGCTCGTGAGGTGCACAGGGAGGTGTGGGCTGGGCAGGGCGTGGCACAGTGGGGCCAGCCGCCGCTCTGGACCCTGCGTCCCACACCGGGCTGCCAGTGGGAGGGCCAGCTCCGCCTCCCAGTCAGCTCCCTGCCGGTGCACCGGGGAGGCTCCGACGGTGGCTCAGGTACCTGGGCCCCTGCCACCGTGGGAGACCAGAGTGCAGTTTCTTGTTGCTGTCTTCAGCCCGGCCCCAGCTGCTGCAGCCATCTGGGGAGTGAACGAGCAGATGGAAGGGCCGTGTGTGTGTGTGAGTGTGTCTGTGTGTGAGTGTGTGTGTGTGAGTGTGTGTGTGAGAGAGTCAGAGGGCTGTATGTGTGTGAGTGTGTGTGTGTATATGTGAGTGAGATAGGGCCCTCTGAGTGTGTGTGTGTGAGAGTGTGTGTGTGAGTGTGTGTGTGTGAGAGAGGGCTGTATGTGTGTGTGAAAGAGGGAGGGAGGGAGGGAGGGCTGTGAGTGAGTGAGAGAGGGCCCTGTGTGTGTGTATGTGAGAGAGAGAGAGAGAGAGAGAGACAGTGAGTGTGTGAGAATGTGAGTCTGTATGTGTGTGTGTAAGAGTGCATGTGTGTGTGAGTGTGTGTGTGTGAGAGAGAGAGAGAGTCAGGGCTGTGTGTGTGTGTATTAGTGTGAAAGAGAGGGAGGGAGAGAGGGCTGTGTGTGTGTATATGTGAGTGAGTGAGAGAGGGCCCTGTGTGTGTGAGAGAGAAATAGAGAGAGGGCCACATGTGAGTGTGTGTGTGAGAGAGAGAGAGAGTGTGTGTGTGTTTATCTGTCACTCTGACTTCCAAACAAATAGAAATGGGCTTACCGAAGGCTGAAGTGTTCCCTGCTGCCGTGCAGAGCAGGAGAACGGCCTGGCCTTGCGTTCGGGGTCCCGTTGATTGGCCGGCTCTGGGGGAGGGGGCGTCTGGGTTGGGCCGTGCCAGGCAGCAGTGGCTGCACTGGGGTGGAGAGTGGGGGGTGCGGGGGGGACAGGGCCGGGAGACGGGGTTGAGTCCTGCAATGGAGAGTGGGGGGTGCGGGGGGGACAGGGCTGGGAGACGGGGTTGAGTCCTGCAATGGAGAGTGGGGGGTGCGGGGGGACAGTGCCAGGAGACGGGGTTGAGTCCTGCAATGGAGAGTGGGGGGTGCGGGGGGGACAGTGCCAGGAGACGGGGTTGAGTCCTGCAATGGAGAGTGGGGGGTGCGGGGGGGACAGTGCCAGGAGACGGGGTTGAGTCCTGCAATGGAGAGTGGGGGGTGCGGGGGGGCAGGGCCGGGAGACGGGGTTGAGTCCTGCAATGGAGAGTGGGGGGTGCGGTGGGGACAGGGCCGGGAGACGGGGTTGAGTCCTGCGGTGGAGAGTGGGGGGTGCGGGGGGGACAGGGCCGGGAGACGGGGTTGAGTCCTGCGGTGGAGAGTGGGGGGCGCGGTGGGGACAGGGCCGGGAGACGGGGTTGAGTCCTGCGGTGGAGAGTGGGGGGTGCGGGGGGGACAGGGCCGGGAGACGGGGTTGAGTCCTGCGGTGGAGAGTGGGGGGTGCGGGGGGGACAGGGCCGGGAGACGGGGTTGAGTCCTGCAATGGAGAGTGGGGGGTGCGGGGGGGACAGGGCCGGGAGACGGGGTTGAGTCCTGCAATGGAGAGTGGGGGGTGCGGGGGGGACAGGGCCGGGAGACGGGGTTGAGTCCTGCAATGGAGAGTGGGGGGTGCGGGGGGGACAGGGCCGGGAGACGGGGTTGAGTCCTGCGGTGGAGAGTGGGGGGTGCGGGGGGGACAGGGCCGGGAGACGGGGTTGAGTCCTGCGGTGGAGAGTGGGGGGTGCGGGGGGGACAGGGCCGGGAGACGGGGTTGAGTCCTGCGGTGGAGAGTGGGGGGTGCGGGGGGGACAGGGCCGGGAGACGGGGTTGAGTCCTGCAATGGAGAGTGGGGGGTGCGGGGGGGACAGGGCCGGGAGACGGGGTTGAGTCCTGCAATGGAGAGTGGGGGGTGCGGGGGGGACAGGGCCGGGAGACGGGGTTGAGTCCTGCAATGGAGAGTGGGGGGTGCGGGGGGGACAGGGCCGGGAGACGGGGTTGAGTCCTGCGGTGGAGCTGCGCGTTCCCCATCGTGGAACTGAACGGTGCTCAGCACGAGGAGCACTCAGAGGCCCGGTGCCCGTGGGAGAGGCGAGAGGAGAAGGCAGCCCAGGACCCGAGACGGCTCAGAGGGGGACGGCCTGAGTGCAGGGTGCCTGGAGCTGTCCCTGCCCCGGGAGTGGTTGGATGTGGCTTCTCGAGGATGGCGGCCCGCGGGGGACTGCCAGGAAGTGGGACCCTGGCACTCTGTCCCGCCCTGGTTGCCTTCCCAGGTCATCAACATCATCAACGCGGCCCAGGAGAACAGCCCGGTCACCGTGGCGGAAGCCTTGGACAGAGTTCTGGAAATCTTACGGACCACGGAGCTCTACTCCCCGCAGCTGGGGACCAAAGACGAAGACCCGCACACCAGCGACCTTGTCGGGGGCCTCATGAGCGTGAGTGGGGGGCCGCGGCGAGCTCTGCCTGCCTCCCGCTCCTGGGAGTCGGTGGCGGGCCGTGGGCGGTGTGGTTGGCATCACGCAACCAACGGCAACCTTGTGTGTTCCAGGATGGCTTGAGACGGTTGTCGGGGAACGAGTACGTGTTCACCAAGAGTAAGTCCACTCCGTGGGTCCCCGCTTGCTTGTCCGCAGCTGGTGCCTCTCGGGTGTCCTGATGGCCGCCTGGGGAGGGCCTGGGTGCCACTCCCCCGGAGCATCTCTGCGGTCTACACTGCAAACGAGGAGTCCTGCCTGTTAGTTGTGCACAGTTAGAGTCGGCTGCACGTTCACACAGCAGGTCGGCTTCAGTCACTTTTCTGCTTGGGGGTCCCGAGTTTAATGAAGTAGGAGACCCCTGAGGCAGGGGAGGCCGAGACGGGTAGCGGCCAGCAGCCGGGGGCCCTGAGGATCCTAGAGTCACCAGGCCCTGCCCGCCGTGTGTGCTCAGACGCGCCGCAGAGCCACGGTCCGCTCGCCGTGCCGGTGACCATCAACGACGCCCCGCCCTGCATCGCCCAGCTGCTGGACAACGAGGAGAGCTGGGACTTCAACATCTTCGAGCTGGAAGCGGTGACGCACAAACGGTAGGCGCCCCCACGGTTGTGCCGGCCCCGCTGGCCCCACGCAGGCCGCCTCCCCTGGAGGCAGTGAGGGCCTCGTGCGTGCCGGCCATGGGGCCCCAGGTGCCGGCCCGTGGGCCACGCTGTAGGAGCCTTAGGAGAGGCCGGCCCGCGGGGCCGCTCTGCGGGGAGGGCGCGGCCGCCTTTCGGGCTCGCCCTGGTGCTGCTGGGCTGAGACGTCCCAGTGGTCTTGGCCCTGAACTTGTGCAAGGCCCAGCCTGCGTCGTGCTCTGGAGGGCACCGGGAATTCTTCCCAGACCCACCCTGTGGGCAGGGGAGACAGCGGGGACCTGGGAGGGCTCCCCCGTGCCACGAGGGGGCCGCTTCCTCCCAGGGCTGTGCCTCTGCGGGGTGGGATGGGCAAGTGCACTCTGCCCGGGAGCCCGCCCTGGCCCTGGCCCTGGCCCTGGCCCTCCTTCCGCTCCGTCATCTTGGGGTGCACCAGGGCGGCGTGGGGCTGCCGGGGCCTCATCTGGGCTGAGAGCGCCATGGAGGGCCTGCACCCTGGGACGAGGGCACCAGTCCCTGTGAGCACCTGGGTCCCGACAGGCTGCTGACCCGTCCCTGTGCACGTCAGGTGCACAGGAGGGAAACGTCACCGTCCCGGTACGGTCGACCATGAGGCTCTGGGCCGAGTGCCAGGCCGGGGTTTGTTGCCGTTTCTCTAGGCCGCTGGTTTACCTGGGCTTGAAGGTCTTCACCCGGTTTGGAGTCTGTGAATTCTTGAACTGCTCTGAGGCCACGCTGCGGGCCTGGCTGCAGGTCATCGAAGCCAACTACCACCCGTCCAACGCCTACCACAACTCCACGCACGCCGCCGACGTCCTGCACGCCACTGCCTTCTTCCTCGGCAAGGAGAGGGTGAAGGTAGGTGGGCGGCACGCGGGCCACGGGCTGCTGGGGACCCACTGGACAGTTGTTGGCCTCCCAAACTGCGTCATTTTGGTGCTGTAAAAATACCAGCCTTTGTCCCAGCCCCCCCCCCCCCCGGAACCCCAGTGGATCCCAGCGGCCAGGCCGTGAGCCCAGACTGCACCCGCGGGCCAGGAGCGGTGGCACGAGGTCGCAGGGCCCAGTTTACGATTGCAGGAGGTGGTTCTAGGTCTGGAGGTGGTTCTGCTGTTAGGTGTGGGTCGCGGGCGAACCGCAGATCCTCAGGAGCCGTCAGTCACGTTGCTGGCCGCGTCGGTGTGTGCCGAGCGTGGGTGTGAGCGTGTGTCCGTGTGTTTGTAACTTCGGCTTTAGTTCAGTGTAGTCTTAAATTCACAACACAAGGAAGTGTGAAGAGCCCGTGTCACCCCCAGCCAGCTGTCCCCATTGTTAACGTCTTGTGCCATGGTGGCGCTTGTCACAGTCGGGAAACCACGCCAGCTGAAGCCGGCTTCGCGTGACCCCCGTAGCGCCCGGCGCCGCAGCCCTCGGCAGCAGTCCGCGTCCGTCAGCTCGGGGCGCTTGCGTTCTCGGCGTCCCCCCGGGAGGGCCGACACGAGCGTTTGTCCTCCTGTGTCGCTTCCGTCACCCAGCCCGCTTCCCTCCATTTCATCCGTTTTGCTGCATGTGACAGGATTTCACCGCTGTAGCTGAATAGCATTGCTGTGTGCGTGTGTGTCACGCGTGTGCGTGCACGCCCATTTCCCTCTGCGTTTGCTGATGGCTGTGGTGAGCAGGGCGCTGGTGGTACAAGTTTCTGGTGCGCGTGTTCGCGTCTTTGGGGTACACACCCAGCAGTGAGATGCTGGATCGTAGGCCAAGTCCATGTCTAGAGTTGTGGTTTTTTTAGAGATTTTATTTATTTGAGAGGTAGAGTTACAGACATTGAGAGGGAGAGACAGAGAATCCCCCATCCGCTGGTTCACTCCCCAGATGGCTACAACAGCCAGAGCTGCGCCGATCCAAAGCCAGGAGCCAGGAGCTTCCTCCAGGTCTCCCACATGGGTGCAGGGGCCCAAGGATTTGGGCCATCTTCCACTGCTTTCCCAGGACACAGCAGAGAGCTGGACTGGAAGAGGAGCAGCCGGGACTTGAACCGGCACCCCTGTGGGATGCTGGCACTGCAGGCAGCGGCTTTACCTGCTACACCACAGCGCCAGTCCCGGGAGGGGGCTTGGCCATCTGTGCTGCCACTGCCTTGTGCCGCAGCTGCTGGAATCTGAGTTCCTGCCCGGGCGGGGTCCGGCAGGTTCCGGGGCATCTGGGGACAGCCGTGCCTGTGTGCCCCGGGCCCTGAGCCTCACCCTGGAGGAGAGCGTGGGGAGCCGCCGCTGTTTCTGAGGTCTAGGGGGACAGATTGACCGCCGCCCAGGGACCCGGGCACGTGACCCCTGCCAGGGACCCGGGCACGTGACTGGCCGCCCAGGGCCCCTCAGCGACTCCTGGGGTCAGAACTCCCTTCTGGTGGGGTCAGCAACCCCCACAGCCGGAGCCCGCGTGGCAGGTGACCTGCCCCCGCCCCTGCCATCAGCCCCTGCGCTCTGCTGGGTTCCTGAGAGCCCTGGCTGGGCGGTTTGACCTCGGGGGGGGGGGGGCTGGGAGTCTCCCCATGGCCGCCTGGCCGGTTCCTGCCTGCCCTGTAAGGGAGCCCCCCGCATGCCCGCTGTCGCGCTGTGCAGGGCAACCGCGAGCGCCGCCCAGCGGCCAGGCGGATCAGAACACGTCCTCCCGCACTGGCCCTTGCAGGCGTCCCGCAGCTGCGGGGACGGACCGCGTGCATGGAGCTGCCCTCAGGGACAGAGTTGCCCCACGCCTGATCCAGGCCGTGGGCACACCGCGTGCATCTCCTAGCGGGCCCCGGCAGGTGCTCCTAGCGCCCCCTGCTGGCCCAGCCTGGCCTTGCCCGCGGGAGCCGCTCCCCGCCCTCGGGTCTGTTCCATGGCGGCGCTGGGCGTGGTTGTGTTGCGTGTGCGTGGTCCCCACCTGCGCCGTCTGCAGAGCTGTCTGGGGTGCTGGCTGGTTTGCCGTGTCTGCTCTCAGGGGGGTCAGAGCAGGGCCACGCTGGGGCAAAGGCCGCCTCCCGTGGAACCGCTGAGGTCGTCCGTGGGGAGGGAACTGTGGCGTGGGCCGCTGACCACAGCTCCGAGCTCCACTTCCCTCCAGTGTGCTGCCTGGGAGGGGGGTCCCAGGCTGTCCCCCGACTTCCAGGAGGTCCCAGAGGGCTGAAGGGACGTTCCCCGCCCCCAGGGACGAACGCGATCCCGACGCCCCGGTAACGCTCGGCGCCGCTCCCCCACCCCAGGGAAGCCTGGATCAGCTGGACGAGGTGGCGGCCCTGATCGCGGCCACCGTGCACGACGTGGACCACCCGGGCCGGACCAACTCCTTCCTGTGCAACGCAGGCAGCGAGCTGGCGGTGCTGTACAACGACACGGCCGTCCTGGAGAGCCACCACACCGCCCTGGCCTTCCAGCTCACGGTCAAGGACACCAAGTGCAACATCTTCAAGAACATCGACAGGTGCGTCGTGCCGGGCCGTGCCGGGCCGTGCCGGGCTCTGGGCGGGCGGTGGGAACGCCCGCCGTGCGGCCCGGGTCTCTGAAGCCTCGCCTCGCCCCTGTGCCCCGGCCCTAGCACACTCAGCTCCACCGTCCAGGCGCCTTGGGGCCTCCGTGAGTTCCCGAGGGTCTCGCAGGCACCTTATCTCACGGAAGCCCCACCCTTCCCTCGCGGAAGCGCTGGCCACGCGGGCCCTGCCCCGGGAAGGTCGCAGCAGTCAGGGTTCGGGCAGGCGCCCCCGAGTAGGAAAGTGGGCAGGGCTGTGGCTCCCTGCAGGACGGCTCCCGCCAGCCGTGGTCCAGGGCGTTACCTGCGAACAGGAAGTCGCCCCGTGCCACCCTCGGCACAGTCGGCGTGGCTCCCTGCGGCGCAGCCACTGGGTCTGCCCCGGAGGCGCTGGGCCAGCTGCGCCCCGTGTCGCTGTGTCCTCCAGGGCAGGAGGGAGGCCATGGCCTGGTGACAAGGACGATGCTCCTCTGCTTCCGAGAAAACAAAACCAGTGGTTTCTCACTTTACTGACGGCAGAGAGGCAGAGCCAGCCTTCCCCCTGCGGGAGGCCCGCACCGGCCAGGCTGGGCGCTCGGCCCGGGTCTCCCCGCCGGGGGCAGGGCCCAGCCCGTGCGTCCTCTGTGCCTCCTGGGGCCTGCACCAGCAGGGAGCTGGGTGGGACGTGGAGCTGCGAAACCAGGCGCTGAGGGGGGACGCGGGGGTGCCACGTGGCCGTCCAGCACAGCACCGAGCGCCCGCCCTGCTGTCTTTGTGGGGGACGTGACGTGAGCACGCCTGTCTCCCGTGGTTTCAGGAACCACTATCGGACGCTGCGCCAGGCCATTATTGACATGGTTCTGGCGACGGAGATGACGAAACACTTTGAACACGTGAACAAATTCGTGAACAGCATCAACAAGCCCCTGGCGGCCGAGGTAAGCGTTCCCACGCGAGACGCCCACGCGGACGGCCCGGGGTGCTTGCCTGCAGTGGGTGGAGGGGCTCTGGGCAGGCCTTCGGGCTCTCCCGGGGCCAGGTGCGGCCCCGCGTCCACGGCCGCTCAGAGCTCCTGGAAAGAACGGCCAAGCCCACAGGCCAGAGGCCGCTGCAGCCCGGCTCCGGGATGGCGATGGCCGGACCCGGCCGCCCCGCAGAGCCTGGGGGCGCACGCCCTCTCGCACTGTCTGTTCCCTGAGCTCTCGGGAGAGCTCAGATCGGAGAATGTTCCTGCTGGTGGATGCTGAACGCGCGAGGACTGACGGGACCGCAGAGGGACTGGAACCCAAAAGCACACCTGCTTTCCCTTGTTAAACCCACTGCTGGCCCTGGCCCTGGCCCTTACAGATTGAGGCTGTGGGGACGTGGTGCAGAGGCTCTGTTGTTGAAAATCACCCAAGTGAGTTGGCACTTGCCCCAGCAGGTAGTCCGAGTAACACAGGGCCTGGGTTCCAGTCCCAGCTCCAGAGCCGACCCCAGCTTCCTGCCAACGCCGAGCCTGGGAGGCAGAGCCGTACCCTCACTCACCCTGTGCGAGTCTTGGAAGGGGTTCCTGGTGCCCAGGGACAGCCTGGCCCGGCCCTGGCCAAGGCTGGGGTTTAGGAATCAGTGGTGGGAGGTGTGTCTGGCTCTCACAGAAGGGCAAGGGTGGGCCCCTGCTCAGCAGCTCCCGCCACCGGGTCTCACACTGGAGCGCTGGGTTCGAGTCCCGGTTCTGCTGCCCACTGCAGCTTCTGGTGCAGGCACACCCTGGCAGGCAGAGGTGGGAGCTCAACTGGTGGGGTTCCTGCCACCCACAGACGGGAAGCTGGACAGAGTCCCTGGAGCTCTGTCCTCCGTGTCTCAGACTTTAAGTTGCTTCAGTGACATCACCGCTCCTGGATCAGGGGGCTCTCCCAGCCCCCAAGAGAAGAGCTTCCTGGGCTGTCCTGTGGCCTGGAGGCTGCTTGGTGGTCGCAAGGCCCACCAGAGGGGGGAGAAGACTGCGCCGGCAGCCGGCTGCAGTCAGTGCCACGCCCAGGGCTTCCGCTCGGCCGCTGCAGGAAGGGGCTCATGGCAGCAGTGCGTGTGTACAGCTGAGTGTGGGCGGCTTTGGGTTTTAAGATTAATTTATTTGAAAGGCAAGTGAGGGAGAGAGCTTCCATCCACTGGTACGTTTCCCGCAGTGGCCGCAATGGCTAGGGCAGGGCCAGGCTGCAGCCAGGAGCTTCCCCTGGGCCTCCCACGTGGGTGCAGGGGCCCAAGCACGCGGGCCATCTGCACTGCTTTTCCAGGCGCATTAGTAGGGAGCTGGCTCAGGACAGGAAGCAGCACCCGTGGGATGGCGGCGTCACGGGCACCTTAACCCGCTCTGTGCCAGTGCTGGCCCCTGGCTTTGCTGTGTTACCACCTGGGGGGTCAGGGAGACGGAAAGCCCCGCTCGGGCCGAGCCTCTGCGCCCCTTGTCTCCCAGACCGAGTGCAGCCCGCCGGGGAGGAGTGCTCCCGAGAACCAGGTCCTGATCAAGCGCATGGTGATCAAGTGCGCCGACGTGGCCAACCCCTGCCGGCCCCTGGACCTGTGCATCGAGTGGGCCGGCCGGATCTCCGAGGAGTATTTTGCACAGGTGCGCGGCCCCCGCGGGGGAGCGGGCCTGGGGGTGGATCCCCGGGGACTCCCCCCGCCCCGCCCCGTGACTCCTGGAGGTGCTGATGGCGGCTCTCCCTCCCCGGAGCCCCTCTGCCTCTGCCTGCAGGGCGCTGGGGGCTCCGGGCCCCTCCCTGCCTGTGGCTGGCGCGCGATGCAGGGGACGTGGGAGGAGCTCTGTGCGAATGCTGAGGTGGCTCACCGATGTGGGGGTCGACGTAGGAAGGCTTCCGGGGGACACGGGAGCAGAGCAGCGAGGAAAGGCGTGGTCACCTGGCCGCGGGCCGTGTAAGGAGTTAGAGACGCAGGAAGTGGGAGCCTGCACGCTGCGGGTGGCTGGCTGCCCCGGGGCGCACGGGCTGCTCAGCCGCGGGTGAGAGGCGGGACGCGCCGTCCTGAGCCCCGATGGACTTGGGGCCCCCGGGACAGCTGAGGGGCTCCTGCCCGCTGTGCAGGGAGGCAGCGAGGCTCCTGCCGCGCGCTCCCGGTGCAGGCGCCCTTTCCCTGGCCTCCACCCGCAGACGGGGCAGCGCAGCCCCTGCGGAGGTGTGGGCCGTCCCCGGCAGCGTGCTCACGGCCCCGCACCCCCACAGCTCCAGCTCGTGGTGCTCCTGTAGAAACGGCGCGGCGGAGTGCGTGGGCGGAGGTGCCGCTCCCCGCGTCAGCAGCAGCAGGTCGTGGTTTCTAGGAATTTCAGTTCCTGCTTCCACGGGGCGTGCCTGGGACTGCAAGCGGCTAGGAATGGCAGCCAGTGCCCTCCCCGGTCAGGGCAGAGCGGCGCCAGGGGCTGACCGCGCGGTCACAGGGCGCGAGCGCAGGACAGGGCCCCGCGGTGCGGGCGCGGTGCGGGCTCTGAGGGCTGCTGGCCGCGGCGCCGTCTCCTTCCAGACGGACGAGGAGAAGAGGCAGGGGCTCCCGGTGGTCATGCCCGTGTTCGACCGCAGCACCTGCAGCATCCCCAAGTCGCAGATCTCCTTCATCGACTACTTCATCACGGACATGTTCGACGCCTGGGACGGTAAGGCCACGCCCCTGCACGGACGCCCGCGTGCGGAAGGCTCCGTGGACGGTGGCAGCCTGGGACCAGGCCTTCCCGTCCTCCGTGCGGCTCAGCCTGTCGTTGGGAACACGCAGGGTCCTGGGGCCAGCCCCGACAACCGCTTTTCAGGGTGGGGTTTCTATGTCAGCGGCTCGTGTTCAGGCCCAGAGCTGAGGGCGTGCCCTCCCCGGGCGTGGGCCCGGCCCCACCCGACGGCCCCTCTTGTTCCTCACAGCCTTTGCGCACCTGCCGGCTCTGATGCAGCACCTGGCCGATAACTACCAACACTGGAAGACGCTAGACGACCTCAAGTGCAAGAGCCTGCGCCTGCCGCCGCCCAGCTGAAGCCGCCGACAGGGGCCGCCGCCGCCCGGTTCTCGCAGACCTTGCGTCTCGTCCAAGTCTTACCATCACCGCCGCGTTCCATCGAGAAAAATGCCCTCCTGCGCACTCGGCGACAGAGCCCCCCCAGGCCCGCTCCGCTGTGCTGTCATCCCGTGTGCCCCTGTCCAACCGCGGAGCGCCCCGGCTCGAGCAGGACACAGAAGCTCCGCCCTCCCACAGGAGGCACTGCGCACGTGTCCGTCTGCTCAGACTGGCCCAGCAGGCAGCCTCTGTGGTTCTTGGGGCCACCCACGGGGCCATGGGTGACGGGGAGGCTGTGGGGACGCGTGAGCTCGCCTCCGGCTCGGGGAGGCAGCCGCGATCCGGAGTGGGATATAAAAGCCATTTAAGCTGAATGCCCTTGGATAAGCTTTTTTAAAAAGAAACCAATTTATATGCATTTGCTGTGCAACATTTGTACGACCATCGGTGTGGGGTTGCGAGGGGCGCGCCGAGGCCCGGTCCCGCCCTGGGCTGGGTGGTGGAGTGCCGCGGGACGCGTACCTGCGGGGCGGCCCCTCGCACTCTGAGCTGCTGGTTCCAGTGTTCAGAAGCACAGTACATATTTTTCTACTGCCCTCTGCCAACGTCCCGCCCTAGGCTAGCTGCCCCTCTCTGTGCTGCAGCGCTGTGGGCCCTGTGGGAACTCTGGTACCAGTGTGCAGGTGTGGATTTTCCCTTCCTGTTTGGTACCAGCACGGGGCGCTTGTAAGCAGGGCCTGTGGGCACGGATCCTCTCACCTCTGACCTAGATGTTTCATAGTTCCAGACTGCGTTTAGCGTCATCACGCCAGGGCCCCGCAGTAGAGGCCCCCAGAGGTTGCCTGTGGCCAAGTGACAGTGGTCGGGTGCCCGACCTCCTCTCCTGCTCTGAGTGGGCAGAGACCAGACAGCTTTCCTGTAAACTGCGTCACTGCCAATGCAGGAAAATGCAAACCCCGCTGGAGACAAGGTACAGTGTAAAATCACTATTAGACAGTCTCAAACCCTCTACCTGAGACTCCGGAATGGGCTGGCCCTCCGCGCCCACGGCCGCTGCGTCCAGTGCGGTGTTCCCCGGGGCAGCACCGTGAGGGCACGTGCAGACACGGGAAAGTCTCCGTGTGCTGTGTGAGCTCCCGGCGGGAACCAGACTCCGGCCATCTACGCGGCACTGGAATAAAGAGCTGGTTCCAAGCCTTGCTCGCTGTCTTGTGATCAAACTGAGAACACTGGCCTAACCCAGAATGTAGGCCGTGTCGGAACGGGGAAAAGCCGGTGCCCAGAGGCCAACTGAGCCCCTGAGAAGGACTGGGCGGCCTTTCGGGGCCTTCACCCCGCCCCTATTTGCAGCTCAGGCGGCAGCGCGGAGCTCAGTGGTGTACGGGGGGCAGCGGAGCTGATGGAGCGCGAGGCCTCCCGGTTTCCCCGCCTCGCCGGGCCTCTCCTTGGTCGGACTGTTCTTGGGGCGCCCGCGGCAGCGCTGGCACAGTTCAAGGAGACTGGAAATCCACACCATTTTTTCCTGACGCACGTTTTTTGTTAAGTTTGTTGTACCCATCTAGTCAACGACTGTTCAGGCCAATTCACACTAAGAAAAAATACATTCTCATAAAATTCTCACTTTGTAAGTAGAACTAACATTTTAATGATCTCTTCAGGCCGCGGGTACATTCAGAGCACTACTGCTGAGAGAAACGATGAGGACTGCAGCGAGTGCCGGGCCCTGTCACGGTGCACACTCACCGGGCCGCGGGGCTCGGCTAGGCGGCGCGGTGCAAGCCCCCCTGCTCCTCCAGTTTTTGAAACAGCTGTAAGCTGCGCCGCTCAGACTCGCGCGCCCCCTTCTTCCACAGAACGATGAGATGGTCGGCCGAACACGTCACCAGGCCGTGCTCTTCGAAGTACAGAACCATCTGGAATAGCAACGAGGACGGCTCGCAGGAGCTGCCCGCCGCGGCTGACGTGCAGGCCACACGTCCGTCACTGTCCTGTCTGAGCGCCACCTTTCCCCAGCCATGGCATCTCCTGTGAGAACACCAACGCCCCTGGCCCGCAGGCACGGGCCCCTGCAGCACAGGGAAGGCGCAGGCCCACGCGTGAGCTCCTTTCCTCTCTGTCGGCCTCAGAGCGGCCTCGGACACAGCCTCACACCCTCCTGAACACGGCATAGGTACAGGGAAGGGCCCAGGAGAGGCCTGGGCCAGATGGCCCCAGTGCACAGACAATGCACAGTATGGAACACCTCACGGGTTCAGCGCCTTTGGCACCAAGAGAACCTTCAATCCCCTCTTCCCAAGAGCTTTCTGAGGTCCTGTGTATAACAGGAGAAGTAAATTCCAGAAATGGATGCGGGCCGAGGGGCCTGCACGGAGCACGGAGCACTGAGCACTTCCTCTGGGTTTACACAGAGAATTTGACTGTTGATGACTAATGTGCTACCGTCACGCTCCCCCCACCAGTCAGATAGAGACCCACTATTTTAAAAGTAAAACCTGGGGCCAGCATTGTGGCATAAACGGAGAAGCCACTGCCTGCGATGTGGGCATCTCATACAGGCACCAGTTCAAGTCCGGGCTGCTCCACTTTTTTTTTTTTTTTTTTTTGACAGAGTGCACAGAGAGAAAGGTCTTCCTTTTACCGTTGGTTCACCCTCCAACGGCCGCTGCGGCCGGCGCAGCGCGCTGATCCGAAGCCAGGAGCCAGGTGCTTCTCCTGGTCTCCCATGGGGTGCAGGGCCCAAGCACTTGGGCCATCCTCCACTGCACTCCCAGGCCACAGCAGAGAGCTGGCCTGGAAGAGGGGCAACCGGGACAGAATCCAGCACCCCGACCGGGACTAGAACCTGGTGTGCCAGCGCCGCAAGGTGGAGGATTAGCCTAGTGAGCCACGGCACCGGCCTGTTCCACGTCTAATCCAGCTCCCTGCTGTGGCCTGGGAAAGCAGTAGAAGATGGCCCAAGTCCTTGGGCCCCTGCACCCACGTAGGAGACCCAGAAGCAGCTCCTAGTTTCGGCCTGGCTGTCACAGCCATTGGGAATGAACCAGTGGACAGAAGCTCCCGCTCCTAATTCTGCCTTTCAGATGGATAATATTTGAAACCCAGGCTCCTCCGAGTTCAATGCAGGAACCCTGACAATCTGTCTGCACACCACTCTTACGCGTTGTCTCGGAACCTAGTGCTCCAACCCAGTCCACTCCCGCCAACGACAACGTCCTCAGTGCCCTTCCTACCCACACTCCACGCGCACCACCCCAGAGGCAGCTCAGTGTGGCTGCGGCCCCCTGTCCCCCCCGCCCCCGCTCCCCCCGTCCCCCCCGTACGGCTGAGCAGCTCCACGTTCCTCCTCCCACCGCAGAGGCGTGGCCCAGGGCCCCCGGCAGAGCCTGGAATGCAAGTGTGAAAGCTGTACCTCCACCGAGGAGGAGTGGCCGATGAGGTCTCCGATGAGCTCCAGCGAGCAGGAAGTGCCGACTTCTGGTTTCCTAGCAGGCGGGCTGGCCTGCTTGTTCACTCTCCCGAATCCCCACATGTTGAAGAACCCTAGGAAACACGGTCACTCCGTCATTTCCCAAGTCCGCGTTCTGTCCTTAGAGGCACACGGACAGGGATCGGGCACCACGCTGGGGCTCCTGAAGGTCTGGTTCAGCCCCCACCTCCTGCGCTGTCCCTGTGCACCCACGCATGCGGGCGGCCCCAGGAGCCAGAGCAACCCCCGGTCGGAGGGGCAGGGGAGCCGAGAAGCGGGGACAGCAGGCGCCGGAGGCCACGCCCCGCGCCTTCCCCGCGCCGGGCTGAGTGACGCACAGGCCCAGGACGTGAACACTGGGGTGTAAGGGGGCTCCGGGTGCTGCCCCACTGCCCGAGAGAACTCTGCTCTGACGTCTAGGGGAGCGCCCTGTGTTGAACCAGTGTTTCACGAGGCCCCCTGCTCCTTCCGGTCACCCCAAGGCCACATGGCCACGGTCCCCTCGGAAGAGCGATCCCAGCTGCCCGGAGGCCAGAGGCAGCTCTACACGAGGGCCACACAAAGCAGTCAGTCCTCCTGGAGACGGGAGGCGCCTGCGTGCCCTCCTCCGCCCCTCACTGAGAAGGGAGCCGCGCTGGGCACACAGACCTGTGGGCACGGGCTCGGCTGCAGCCTGCTGGTTTTCACGTAGCGCCCAGATGCGCACACTGCCGTCTTCTGAGCACGAGATGAGCTGCCTGTCGGGACAGAGATCAGCCACGCGGAGCCCAAGACGGCCCTGCTCCGGGTGCGGGGGGGTGCTCCGGGTGCGGGGGTGGGGGCGGCAGTGCTCCGGGTGCAGAGCAGGGGGGGGCAGTGCTCCGGGTGCAGAGCGGGGGTGGGGGAGGGAGGGGGCGGTGCTCCGGGTGCAGAGTGGGGGGGGGCAGTGCTCCGGGTGCACAGCGGGGGGCGGGGGAGGGGCGCAGTGCTCCGGGTGCAGAGCGGGGGGGGGGGGACCTGTGCTCTGGGTGCAGGGGGGGTGCTCCGGGTGCAGAGCGGGGGGGGGAGGGAGGGGGCGGTGCTCCGGGGGGGGGGGTGAGCCCCTGCTCCAGGTACAGAGCGGGGGGGGGACCCGTGCTCCGGGGGCAGCCACAGAACCCCCGCACCCTCGCTGCCGTGTGCCTCCCAGTGCGACCCGAGCACAGCAGGCCCGGCGCCCGCGGTGCTGCCAGACTCGCTCCACAGTGCACGCGGGAGGCAGGCAGGCGGGGCGTCCACTCCCCGGCCCGGGGCGCGGCTGGCTCAGGCGCGCCTCGCTCTACACAGCGCTCTGCGGGCCAACCTGCTGGGGGCAGCAGCAGTCGCTGAAGCCAGCAGAGAGCCCGGATCCGGGCCGCAGCCAGCAGAAATGGGGTCACAGACGTCACACACGCCGAACGCGGTGCCTGCCCCAGAGTCTACCTCATGGCACACACCACGTTCCTAATTCTTAGGATGCAGCTCCGTGCGACTCCGTGTCTACCTAAGACGCTGGCCCGGCCGTGAGGACACAGGAGGAGCCCGGACCGAGCCCCGAGAGGTGACGCGGGCCGTCGCTGCACCTGTGACGGTCCGCCGTCTGCGGCCCGGGCCGGGGAACGCTACCTGCTCGGCAGTTTGGCGACGTGCAGGACGCTGGAGTCGTGTGCGGCCCTCTGGCAGGCCGTGAGCCGCTTCATCTGCAGGTTGTACACGTACAGACCTCTCCCGACGGCAGCAAACACGTTCTGGGGGCGGGGGGGGGGGGGGGGCTTCAGAAGCCGGCACACGCAGCACTGCCCTCCAGCAGGCCGCTTCAGCCCTGCCCGAGCCTGCAGCGGTGCTGTGCTGCCCTCTGCCGTCCAAACGCGTCACTGCATGTGAGGCTCAGCCCTGAACGCAGCACGGCCGCTACCCAGGGCAGCCAGCACCCGGGCTGGCCGCTACCCAGGATGGCCACCACTCCAGGATGGCCGCCACCCAGGATGGCCGCCACCCAGGATGGCCACCACTCCAGGATGGCCACCACCCGCGACGGCCACCACCCGGGACGGCCCCGGGCACCGCTGCCCTGGGATCCACCCTGCAGCAGCGGTGCCTGGGGCTTGCCTCGGCACAGCCAGTGTCCTTGAGAAAATTAATTCGCCACTGCGTGCCTGACTTGTGAGCAAAGCTCTAGGCCGTCAGGAGACCTGGACCGGACGAGAATGCAGCCTGCGGCCGGCAGCCCCACCCGGTCTCTGCGCGGATTCAGAGGCCGCAGGAGCAACACGGGTCCCCTCCTCTAGCTCCCACCCACCTTCCGCCCCGCAGCAGCCTAGCACGGGCTGTGGGGGCAGCAGAGAGGAGGAGAAGAGGAAGCCGCGGGACAGCTGCTGGGAGGGGTCTCACCACGCCGCCTGCCCCCCAAGCTCCCACACCATCAGGAACCCCCCACCCACCCACAGCATCTGACCCGGGACGCCAAGGCTCGGCAGCGTCTCCCCGGGGAAGCCCAGGCACCGAGCAAACCCAGCTCAGGGCACATGGCACGGCCCAGGCACCGAGCAAACCCAGCGCAGGGCACACGCACGGCCCAGGCACCGAGCAAACCCAGCACAGGGCACACCGCAGGGCACACGCACGGCCCAGGCACCGAGCAAACCCAGCGCAGGGCACACGCACGGCCCAGGCACTGAGCAAACCCAGCGCCCGCCCCAGCCACGCCACGCGACTCTGGAGGCGAGGGCCACGGACGTGTCACAGCAGAAAGGTGTCACGTGTCCCTTGGGCATCACGGCCAGGCCTGAAATACAGACGCTGCCATTCTCACCGTCTCTCACCGCAGGACGCCACTTCCCGGCACTCCCAAAGTCTCCCGGGGACGTCCTACAGTCTCCAGGATTCGCAGTGTTACCCTCGGCCTCAAATCCAGTCCCGCAGGGTTAGAAATCTCGGCCATCTAACCACTTCCTCGCCCACGGTGAAGCCCCAGCTGCAGCACGAGGAACCACACTGCCAATGTCCACCACGGGGCGAGGTCACCGGGTGAGAAACTGGGTTATTAACAAAGCCAAGGCCAGAGCTGCGCCGCCGACGGTCTTACCTCTTCATCGCACGTGAAGTGATGAATGGAAATGTCGTTTGGTTTCTGACAGAGTTTGATTTCTTGCTGGGCGTCCAGCTGTGGAGACGGGTCCCAGAAGTTACACTCGGCGGCCTTCAAGGTCCAGTCCAGGACGCCCCAGACCATCAGCTCTCCAACGTGGGAGCCCGACACAAGGCTCACATCTAGGCAAGGTCACAGAGGCGTTACCCAGCATTCCCCCGGGCTGCAGGTCCAGCTCAGAGGCCTGCCCCGCAGCCGTGTTCCACAACCAGCACCACGGCGAGGAGGCGCCCAGCCAGGCCGGGCAGGACCCACGCACACTCAGGCGGACGGACCTGGTGTGCGCCAACGAATGCCTTTCACGTCTAACAGACAGACACTTCACGCTGGAATACCGGGCTCAGTTTAGGGGATTACAAACAAAAAAGACTTCACCTTGATTGTCTATCAAAGGAAAGTTCTCAATTAAAATAATAACTCTTCAATAAATTGACTAATAATGAGCTTAAAATAGAATAATAAGGGTACAGAGGGCTGAGGGACATGCATGCTTCCACGAACATGAAGTAGTGAAGAGCAAAGGTGGGCGGGGGACCCAGGGCAGTCCAGGTGGGGGGGGACCCAGGACAGTCCAGGTGGGGGGGGACCCAGGACAGTCCAAGCAGGTGTGGGGGGGACCAGGACAGTCCAGGTGTGGGGGGGACCCAGGGCAGTCCAGGCAGGCGGGGGGGGACCCAGGACAGTCCAGGCAGGTGTGGGGGGGGACCAGGACAGTCCAGGTGTGGGGGGGACCCAGGGCAGTCCAGGCAGGCCGGGGGGGGGACCCAGGACAGTCCAGGTGGGGGGGGACCCAGGACAGTCCAGGCAGGCCGGGGGGGGACCAGGACAGTCCGGGGGGGGGGGACCCAGGACAGTCCAGGCAGGCGGGAGGGGGGGGACCCAGGACTGTCCAGGTGTGTGTGGGGGGACCCAGGACAGTCCAGGCAGGCGGGAGGGGGGGGACCCAGGACTGTCCAGGTGTGTGTGGGGGGACCCAGGACAGTCCAGGTGGGGGGGGGAACCCAGGGCAGTCCAGGCAGGCGGGAGGGGGACCCAGGACAGTCCAGGCAGGCAGGAGGGGGACCCAGGACAGTCCAGGCAGGCGGGGGGGGGGGGACCCAGGACTGTCCAGGCAGGCAGGAGGGGGACCCAGGACAGTCCAGGCAGGGGAGGGGGGGGACCCAGGACTGTCCAGGTGGGTGGGGGACCCAGGACAGTCCAGGCAGGTGGGGGGGGCCAGGACAGTCCAGGCAGGTGGGAGGGGCCCAGGACAGTCTAGGCGGGGGGGGGGGGGACAGGACTGTCCAGGCAGGTGGGGGGGCCAGGACAGTCCAGGCAGGTGGGGGGGGCCAGGACAGTCCAGGCAGGTGGGCGGGGGGACCCAGGACAGTCCAGGCAGGCGGGGGGACCCAGGACAGTCCAGGCGGGCGGGGGGACCCAGGACAGTATCTGCTTGGGGAGAAATCCTGCAGCTAAGACGTTAAAGTAGGTTTCTTATACTGGATTTGTAAGGAGCTCTTACCAATCACTCATAAATTCTCTGGCAGAGAAAAAGGGCTAAGGACATGAAAAGGCACAAAGAAGAGTACACGTGGTCTCTCAATGTGAAGAGGTGCTCAACTCCTTAATTCACAGAGCAATCTAGAAGCCATAATACTACTAACTTGCAAACCCCTGTTCTACAAGGGAAAAGCCCCAACCGTGGTAAACACAACAGATTCAGACACACAGCTCATGTCCTGGAATAAACTGGTGAACTTTTTTCTGAACATTAAGTTTGGGGGCCAGTGATGTGCACAGTGGGTAAGGCCACCGCCTGCACTGCCAGCATCCCATACGGGTACAGGTTCGAGTCCCAGCTGCTCCATTTCTCATCCAGCTCTCTGCTGTGGCCTGGGAAAGTAGAAGATGGCCCAAGTCCTCGGGCCCCTGCACCCACGTGGGAGACCCGAAGAAGCTCCTGGCTTTGGATTGGCACAGCTCCAGCCATTGTGGCCAATTGGGAAGTGATCCCGCGGATGGAAGACCTCTCTCTCTGCCTCTCCTAATTCTTTCAAATAAATAGAGATAAATCTTTGAAAAAATTAAGTTGGTAATATGCATCAAAACTTCAAACCTACTGATCCAACAATTCTGCTTTTAGGAATTTATCTTAAAGGAAACGCATCAAAGGCATCCGTACAAGGTTGCTGTATGTCCTCTTAGATATCCTGAAGACACTGAACATCTAACTGGGCTGAATAAACTAGTGAGGCATCCACAAGTGAAATAATGCCAGCACTGAATATGGAGCTGTAAAACTCGGCTACAGGGAAATGCGGCCATTCACGACAGCTTGTTACAAGGCAGTAAAACATGGGCGTGCGCGCACACACACACACACACACACCTAGAAGGGTGTGCACTGATGCATTAAGCTGGATGGGGGGGATGATTTTGATTTTTACATGTTTTATCTTTCTACTTCCTCGTTTTCTGTGTGACTTGTAGTTTTTAAAACCTTTAAGATGATGAAATTGATGGGCCAATACACTTTACATGTTATGATGTTTCATAAAAAATATACAACTACATTAGAAACTATCTTAAAGAAAAGTCAATTTATTTTAATGCTTAACATCTAGAGGGTTAGACAGAACAAAGACTGAAATTCTGAATGCGGCTCTGTCCAGTTTAGGAAGTCATTTCACCTTTATCTTAGAGTTCTCATGCATTAAATGAGAATGATTCTGCAAATCAAATTAAAAATGACTGCACAGCCACTGAACACAGCCATCGGGGTGTGTGTTTATCACTGAGTAAGCCCCTCTTAGGGTGCTGGCGCTGCGGTGCGAGGGTTAAGCTACTGCCGGGACACCAGCATCTCACGAGCGGCGGCTTCCAGGCGCAGCGGCTCCACCCCTGCCCCAGCTCCCCGTTAAAGTGCCTGGGAGAGCAGCGGGAGACAGATCTTTTTTAAAAAAGAAAAGAAAGAGACCAAGCCACCTCTTGGGACGTTCACAGTCCCCTGTCAGAAAGCCTGGCTTCATTTCCCATCTCTGCTTCCAGTTCCGGCTTCCTGGTGATGAGCCCTGGAAGACGGAGGGTGACGGCTCAAGTACTTGGAGCCCTGCCACCCACTGGGAGACCCAGATGGAATTCTAGGCTCTGAGCTTCGGCCTCATCCAATCCCAGCTGTTGGAGGCGTTTGGAGAGTAAACCAGCATAAAGAAAGCGAGCTCTCTCTCAAATACAACTTTAAAAAGGAAAATCTTACCTAAATGAGACATAAAAGGGTACCTCTGGGTCCCTGGCACGATTCCACATGAAGGGAATCCCATGAAAACATCTGCTACTAAAGTCTGAGAACACACCGCTCAGGAATTGTGGCTTCATTGTTGCACTTGTGAAACAAGCCAGCAAGACGGGAACTGCCAAGCACATTCACGGTCCCAGGAATGGTCCCAGCGGCCCCGTGGAACCGCCGCTCGGCCCTGGCTGCCGGGCCCAGCAGCTTCCCGGTGACGGCAGCACCTGCTCCGTGACGACGCTTGCCTCCCGCCTCGCGGAGAAGCTGGCTCGGCCCAGTGCAGGCAAGCAAGGGAGCACCCGTCTTCCCACCCACAGCCTTCCCTCGCACCCTCTCCCTCTGTCCAACTTCACTCCAACTCACAAGGACACAGACGCCTGGGCCCGAGTCCCACTCTGCCTGCGCACAGTGACAGACGCAGGCTCGAGACGCCGCACTTCTGTGGCTGCTCTGTGCACCAGCGACACGGCACTGGGCACCAGCGGGCATGCTGGAGTGAGAGCAGTGCACCGCCGGGAGGATTCACAGCCCAACACGTCCCTCACAACGCTGCCACCACACCAGCTCCATGGCGCAGCGTGGCGGACGGCTCGCACCGGAAGCACTCAAAGCCACTTGTGTGAAGCTCTCCCGGCCCTGGCGAGCACCAGCACTCTGTGGTGGCCCTGTCGGGCTGTCAGCACGAGAGGGGAGGAATCCACGCAGCACGCAAAGGCATCTGCCATGAGCCGTGAGCCGTGAGCGGGGCCGTCCTGGGTGCCTCAGAGCCCCGTCTGGGCACTCCAGCCTGGGACTCGCACTTGCACTTCCGGAGTCGGGGTGTACCCCTCCAAGGGCATCCCCGGCCACCTCACTGGAAATGCCTGCCCCCCAGGACTGACAAACCCCACGCCTGGCCACACCTGCACTGGCACACAGGGAAGGCAAAGAGCAGAGCCCAGAGTGGGGCAAGGAACCTTGGGGGGCGTCTGGGCAGCAAAGCCCCTCGGTGTGGGGGGGGAGGGCGTCTGGGCAGCAAAGCCCCTCGGAGGGGGGGGGCGTCTGGGCAGCAAAGCCCCTCGGTGGTGGTGGTGGGGGCGTGTCTGGGCAGCAAAGCCCCTCGGTGTGGGGGGGGAGGGCGTCTGGGCAGCAAAGCCCCTCGGAGGGGGGGGGCGTCTGGGCAGCAAAGCCCCTCGGTGGTGGTGGTGGGGGCGTGTCTGGGCAGCAGGGCCCCTCGGTGGTGGTGGTGGGGGCGTGTCTGGGCAGCAGGGCCCCTCGGTGGGGGGGGGGGGGGCCTCTGGGCAGCAGGGCCCCTGCCAGCCGGCCAGTCTTTGCAGACTTCACCCACCACCTGACCAGCGGTGCTTCCTCAACAACACTGTCAGTATTTTTCCCTGAAGGGCGCCGCTACAGTCAGCAGTTGATAGAGCAAACTGGACTAGGAGTTTCCTGTGACGTCACTGACTCTGGTGGTGGTTCGGTTTGCCGTTTTCATCCCCTTACGAATCTGGCACAGAAATACTCGGAGAAAACTTCCCTAAACGCTCTAAGCCTTTTGCGTATCACATTCACCAAGTAAAGGCCATGAAGTAGGCTGGCGGCTGGCTCGGGGACACGCGGCGACCCTCCCCTGAGTAACTGAACTGGCCCTACGGCACAGTGCTCACTGCTGGAGACCAGCCCAGCAGCCAGGGCGGGAAGCGCCGCCCCTGCTCAGACTTGGGGGCTCAGCGTGACGGCCTGGAGCGTGAGGCGGCTCCACCCCTGTGCTGCTGCCACGCGTGCTGGAGTCCGAGCCCCAGAGAGCAGCAAGGGCACCGCCCACCTCCGCCAGCTCCTGCCCGCAGACGTTCTGGGGCTGGGGAGGATCTGCCCCCGGGTTTCACGAGATCCAGAGCTGGGAGAGACGCTCTGAGCGGTCTGGAGACTCACGTGCTGCCCCCTGTGCCAGGCCTCCCCCAGACTCCTGCTTACACACACCACCACACGGAGAGGCCTCCTGCGGCCTGCACCTGTCATACAGCACACGCTAGCAAGCGTCTGCTCATCTGACCTGGCGTACCCCTCACCCGTGACAGCTCTGCCGACACCCAAGTTCACTATCTGCAAGTGAACAGCTCAGTGTCAACGTCGTCCTGACATCCGACGTCAGATTCAGCTCCTCCAAGATACCCACTCGAATCACTACGAAGCCCAACGGGACTGCGCAGTGACAGCCCTCCCCGCTCGGAGGGCGGGAGGCGGCACACGGGCTCCACCTTCTGCAAGGTGGTCTGCAGCCCCGACACAGCCGGCCCAAAGCTTGCTCCTCTCACTCTGTAACTCGCAGCACGGCACTGAACGGGGTGGGCAGAGGGACGAGAGGGCGTAACGTTCCAGTCTCTCCGCAGCTGCCGGCAACGCTGGGAAGCTGACAGGCGTTCGTGTCAGGCCTACAACGAGCACCCCACAGCCGCCAGCCACTGCCTGAGGTACGCTCTCCGGTCTAGTCTCCTCTCGTGCCTCCATCTTAGTCCTGGCGCTCTGAGAATCTCACTCAGCTCCACTGGCTGCACCACACGGTCAAGGAGAAGACAATCCCCGCTAACCTACAGCTTTGTGTTATTTTATTTTTATTGATTTGAAACCTCGAGAGTTAGTTTCCAACCACTGGCTCACTCCCCTCAAAGGGGCTGGGCCACGCCAGGGATGGAAGCCAGGAGCAGGCAATTCCATCCAGGTCGTTCATGTGGGTGGCAGGGACCCAACATCTTGACCCATCACCTGCTACCTCGCAGGGTGCACATCAACGAGAAGCTGGAACTGGAGGCAGACCGTGACTTGAACCCAGGCGAGCAGGTGTCCCACGCAGCGTCTTAACCACCAGGTGAGATGCTTGCCCCTAAAGCACTACTTTAATGACAGCAACCCTGGCGTCCTGGCACAAGACTCAAGTTCAGCGTCAACAAGCACAGACGTACACGACAGGAATGGACACACTGAGCTTACCGTTGACATTGACCAAGGACAGAATATGATCCTGGTGACCGAGGAGGCGCTTAGCTTCCACAATGTCCCACTCCAGGGATCCTTCCGAGGGTGCCACCAACCTGAAAATGACTGCAGAGACAGCTGTGGCAGCATTACAAGGCCCAGAGACAGCGCGCCACTCCTCAAAGCCAGCGTGTCTGTCACTGCGGACAGGTGGTAGCTGCCTTCTCTTTTTGATCTTCATTTTACTCTTTCACTCCATAATTGTATGCATCTATGCAGTTCAGTGAGATGTTTCAATACACGCACACGTAAGTAAAAAATACCCATCACATCGAAACCCCATCGGAGGAGCACCCTGTTCACACTGCTTTCAACTACGTCTTCCCAGCACCTGAGACGGCGGCCGGGCCGTACACCTCCCCGAGAGCTGTCCCCGTGGCACTCCTCTGCGCACTCCTCCGGAGACTGAAGCCACCGTCCTCTCGCGGGCTCCCATGCACGTCCATCCACTCCCCTCCCCCCTCGTCAGGGACCACTCGGCACCCCGAACCCTCCCCCCGCTTTGCTCACATCTGCAGGACTCCAAGTCCTGGGACAAATAAGCTCCAAGTCCATACTGCACTAGAACTCAGGGGAGACCTCTCGGTTACGAGTTCTCTGGAGAGAACACGCCTCATGACATTGGTTACACGGTTCCTTTGTCCACAGACGTCCAGTAAGCAGCTCCACTCGTTCCCCGGTCTCACCACATCAGCTTTATTTAACCGAGCGCACATCCCGACTTCCATTAACAGAAGGGCACTTCGCAAAGTGGGTGGAAAGATGGCATCAGAAGATGTTTTTTTCGTGCAAAAAGCTTTTTGAAATACATGCCATTTTCCCACAATACACATTCTCCATAAACTATATGAAGATCCCTCAAACAGAATATGCAAAAATCACAACGAATTAGCAAATACTTACTGAACACGTACCACATTCTGGGAACGAAGTACTGCATGTTAACAAGGCCGTCACGGCCCTGAGATGCTCAGTCTACACAGCAGCACGCCCAGAGCGAGGCCGCGCCGTGGCCCACGCATGCGTGGAGGTTCTGGGCTGAGGTCGGCTGACAGCTGAGGACAGCACGGCTCTCCCAGGGGCAGCCTGCTGCCTTCCTACACTCCTCTCCAGAAAGTAAGCTGCCCCGTGTTTCTCTCTGTAACCGGCAACACTTCCCCAGCTGACCAACTTCTAGCAAAGTCATTACATCCTGACAGCCACCGCACCAACACTGTGGTTGTCAGATACAAAGAGAACGCTTTCTGAGACCCAGGGCAGTTGGAATACTACCAGGGACTTTGGGCCTGGGATTTTAGAGTAAGCAATATATTTCTAACCACACTGTTAACAGAAAATCACCTGAAATACCAACAAGGAGAAGAAACCTAACCAACATCTTGAAAGTGGGTCCCTCTGCATCAGGCCAACACCCAGGGAGACCGTGACTGGGGCGGGGGCAGAGCGCCCTTAGAACTCCCCTCAGTCTTTCCAGCGCCTACATGCTACTCAAGCTCAACCCTGAAGACAGAGGAAAAGCCGTACTCACTCAGCTCTCTGCCAACTGCTGCCACGACACAGTTCTTCGGTATTTCAACCAAAGCACTGATCCCTTCAAAAACAGATAAAGCAAAAGTCAAATTCTTTTCTTCCATGGACTATGTCACAAACATACCTTCGATTTCCTGCCAGCCACATCCCGTACAGAAACTTCACAATACAGCTTACAAACCCGCTGAAACGCGGTTCCTTGCTTGTTTACACATGGAGAATGATATTGTTAAAAGTAGGCCCATGAGGCCTTTGAAAGACTCTATTGATTCTGTTGTTACATAATTTGTTTTACAACACCCAGAGCTAGAAACAAACAAAAAAGCACGTGGGCCAGCACTGTGACGTTCAGGGTTAAGCCACCCCCTGTGACGCCAGCATCCCACACTGCAGTGCGGGTTCCAGTCCCAGCAGCTCCGCTTCTGATGCAGCTTCCTGCTAGTACCTGGGTCCCTGCCATGCACACCGGGAGACTAGGATGGACTCCTGGCTCCTGGATTTGGCAGGCCTGGCCCAGACATGGTTGTTGTAGCCATCTGGGGAATCAATCAGTGGGTGGAAGCCAGCTGGCACTTGCTCTCTCTCCTTCCTGTGTCACTCTGCCTTTCAAAGAAATCAGTCAATGTTCTAACAACTAACTAACTACTGGGCCAGTGTAGCGCAGCACATTAAGCCACCACCCACCACCACGGGGGAGGCCAGCAGCCCGCATCAGGGTGCTGACGGGAGTGCCGGCTGCTCTGCTTCTCGTCGAGCTTCCTAATAGTGCCTGCTGGGAGGCAACAGATGACAGCCCAGGGCCGGGCCCGCATCACCTGTGCAGACCCAGACGGAGCCAAGGCTCCTGTCTTCAGCCCAACCCTGGCCGGTGCAGGGAGCTGGGGAGTGAGCAAGCAATTGCCAGATGGATCAACAGCAAGCTATTCTGTGCCTTTCAAGTAGACAGAAGAGCCCAATACACATCTTAAAAACAGAGAGGCCAGCATTGTGGCACGGTGAAGCCATCACGTACGCACCAGTATCCCACATCAGAGGGCTGGCTGACTCCGGGCTGCTCTGCTTGCAACCCGGCTCCCTGCTGATGCGTCTGGAAGAGCAGCAGATCTAGATGGGTGCGAGCTGAGTGAGCAGGGCCCGGGAGATGCTGCGAAGCTCTCCCAACAGAGCCCCGCACGGGGGCACTAACTCCAGAGGTGAGTGCCGCGTTCTAAACCTCTGAGATTCAGGGTCTCGGTGGGGAAAGCCCAGCCTTGCGCCTTTCCCTCAACTCCGTGACTTAATCCTCCGCAAGCAGCTGACAAGCACAAGACAGAGCGAGCAGACGGGGAGCAGGCTGCCGGAGAGACAGAGACCTGACGAAGTCCACGTCCAAGGCATTAGGGGTAGGGCCGGGTTCCAATCCTGGAGATAATCATCACCCACTAACAAGACGGCCAGCTCACGTGAGAAGTCACACTGGGGGTTCCACTCAGCGCAGACCTCAGCAGGCTGCCTGTCACCAAAGGAACTGTGCGACAGTGTGAAATACAGCGCTCTCAGTCCAGCTTCCTGCTCCGTCACTCCTCAGTCCTTGCCATCTCCAAACTCACCGCATCTGCCCAGCTGCTGGCACCCCCAGGCAGCTTCAGGAGGGGCCAGTCACAGCAAAGACCTCAGTAAGACCGAAGGGTCCAGACTTTCAGCTCAATGCCCCCCATCCCGGGAGGGGAGGGGGCTGAAGATTAAGCCGATCACCAGTGGCAAAAGGACAGGGTTCAGAGCACAAGAAAAATACTTGGGGGTTCCTGGAGAGTGCACACCTGGAAAAGGCCCGGAAGCCCCCAGCCCTTCCCACATGCCCTGCCCTGTGCATCTCTGCATCTGTATCCTCTGTAAGATCCTTCGTGACGAGCCGGGAGACAAGCCCTGGGGTTCCAGACGCCACTCGGCCACTCAGCGGAACCAGAGGAGGAAATTCTGGGCAAGTGACGGACAGCCCGGGATCAGGAGCACAGACAGAGCTGCCTGCGGCTTGCCGGGTGGGGGTGCCGTGGGGCTGCACGCTCCCCAGGAGTCCACTGTGAGGAAGACCTCCCACAGTTCTGCATCGCCCAAGTTAGGGTACGGAAAAAATGGAGCTGGCACTTGTTCCCCCACCAACAGAGGCTGCCAGCAGCTAGGAAAGCAGCGTTCAAGGAGCACACCGGGGGCCAGTGCTGTGGCGCAGTGGGGGACGCTTCTGCCTGCAGCGCCAGCATCCCATATGGGCACCGCAGGCGGAGGATTAACCTACTGTGCCACAGCGCCGGCCCCTCAAACAGATGCTTTCTAATCAAATGTTAAGCTGACAAGCTCAGATGTAAATCCCCGCAATGTATAGATTACGTTTCCCTCAGAGAGCGATAAGCGATGAGTATTTTATATCTATGTGCAAATAAGCAAGCTCCAAATGTAAACTATACATTCAATTTCCAGGGTTTCTGCCTTTTTTTGTTGTTGTTGTTAATGTGAGAGCCAGAGATGCCATCTGCCAGTTCACTCCCTAAACGGGAGCCCATCAACGATGGCCTCCAAGGGTGTGCACGGGCGGGACGCTGGATTAGCAAGCAGAGCCGAGACGCGAACCCAGGCACCCAGACACGGGACACGGCTCCCCAAGCAGAATCTTAACTGCAACGCCCAACACCTGCTCTGTGTGCAGCTTTAAAGTATCGATGTGCAGGGGATACAGCGGGTTAACGCCCTGGACTGAAGCGCCAGCATCCCATATGGGCACCGGTTCTAGTCCCGGCTGTCCTCTTCCGGTCCAGCTCTCTGCTGTGTCCTGGGAAAGCAGTAGAAGATGGCCCAAGTCCTGGGCCCCTGCACCCACATGGGAGACCCAGAAGAAGCTCCTGGCTCCTGGCTTCAGATCAGCACAGCTCCGGCCGTTGTGGCCATCTGGGGAGTGAACCAGCGGATCGAAGACCTCTCTGTCTCTCTCTCTGTAACTCTTTCAAATAAAATAAAAATCTTAAAAAAAAAAAAAAATCAACGTGCACACAGCACCCGATCTAGGATATCTACAGGGTCACCTCATTACTTCCAGACACAAGAATGGTATGTTATATGGCGTAAGGCTGTCATTTACATGTACATTTATATTTAAATAGTTTTATTCTGAAAATAGACGTTAGTATTATTCTTTAAGGTCCTCAGGATCACCAAAAGTTAACAATGATTTGGGTTTTTTTTTTCTGTTAATACCAAAAGGCTGTGCTAACAGAATTCTGAGGAAATAGCACTTCGCTAGTTCTTACACATACATGGAATTTCCCATAAAGCAACTGGAAAATGAGCTCACTCCCAGGCATCTATGCAAGTCCCATGACCCCAGAGAGAGACAAGGCCGCCTCCAGGCGTCCGGGTGCTGACTGACCGGCAGCACCTCAGAGGCCACCGTGTGCAGGGAGGGAGCCACAGAGCAGAGCTGTTCCTTCGGGAGGGAGCGTGCGAACACCTTCCACACCACCCTGCACCTGAACCGCGGGCCACCTCCTCCAGGACCGACAGCAGAACCTCTCCAGCGGCCTCTCGTGCCTTCGGTCTCCGAAGCTGCACCACGGCCTGCCAGGACCTATCAGTCACGGTTCACAATTCCTCAGCTTGCGTTTACCTGTATCGGAGAGGTGGTCGGTCTTACACAGGAGGTCTAACTTCCGGCTCCACACACACAGGTCATCCCCACCAGACAGCCAGACGTCCAGTCCCTGAAGAACCGTTAAACACTGCAAAGTGAATGTGACACGTGCGTCAGTTTGCAAGTTCGAGCGTTTACTGTCCGGCAGCCGTGACACAGCTCCAAGTTCTTTGAAACTGTGCCCTTCAGCACGGGCTCCACTGAGTGACCAGAGCCGAGCAGGGGCCGCACGGCTTACAAGCCTAAGTCGCGGAGACCCGACAGCTCCCTCCTGACTGCCCTCCAGAGCGAGGATGGGGACACCTACACAGCCCTGTGCAGCAAGGCCCAGAGCACAAGGAGCCAGACAATGGCGGGCACCACGTCACCAACTTGGAACGGAGCCCGCGACAACCTGCAGTCAACCCCGAGGGCCCCGGAGCCACAGCCGGGTGGAACGCCCTCCAGTCCTGGCCGAAATCACCAGGAAACACACGCTCATCACCTCGCGGTGATGTTACTCGGAACAGCGAGCACACAGCGGGAAAGACACTCCTGAAGCGAAGCCGAAGACACGACCTCAGTGTTACGTGACATTCATGCAGCTCCTGACGCCGCTCGCTAGGTCTGCTGTTCGCTGAGCTCGGGCAAGTGTGCCCAGACCTGTACACGTCCCTAACCTTTCGCAGCCCTGCCCTCAGCATCAGCTGTGAGCAGGAGCAGGAGCAGGCGGCGCCGGGAGCCCTGCCTCGCCGCGCGGGGAGACCTGAGGGGACCCAGAGCTGAGGCAGCCCACACAGGCCTTCCCAGGTCCTGCACTCCCAGCACGCGCTCTGCTCCTCTCACTGCGAGTCCTCCCCCGAGTGCACACACACACCCTGCTTGTCCCTGTGTCCCACACGGGCAGCTGAGTTGCTTCCAAGGCTGAGCGTCCGTGGAAACGGTGCTCTGACCATCACAGCCACCTGTTGTGCACACGTGTTGTCCGTCCGTCCTGTGAATGCTCCAGCAGAAGGGCTGCTGGCTCCAACGTTTCTGTATTTTACATCTTGAGTTGCCAAATGACTTCCCCCACTTTACAGCCCCAACAGCCATCTATGAAACGACAGCGTCTGCACGTCCTTAGCAACGCTAGCTCCTGCCCCGTCCACACTGGCCACTGCAGTGTGCAGGGAACCGCGTCTTGGGCTGGTTCCGAGGGCTCGTGTCTACCCACTGCAGGTGCGGAGCTGCCTCCCGTGCTGACTGGCATCCGCACAGATCACCTCTGCAGAGTGGTAAGTCCTCTTTAACTTTACCTTTCATTGTGAGGAACTGGTTACTCCGGGCACAAGCCCCGTGAAGTCTGCCTCGCCAACTCTCCTCCCCTTCCGTGGGCGGTCTTCCCACTTAACCGTGTCCTCGGAGATGGAAGCTCGTCACCAATGAGGTCCAGAATTCGCCTTTTCTTCTCTCCCTACACGTTGGGTGTCACCCCCAAGATGCCTAATTCAAGGTCACAAAGACGTGCGCCTGTGTTTCTGCAACAGCTTTAGTTTCGGCTCCACATTTCTCTTTGATCCGACTTGGGACTATTTATGTCTCCTGAATTCGTACGTCCGCGATCGGGCAGGGATCCGATTCGTTATTTCACATGTGACCATCCAGCTGACGCAGCACCCCTTTCTGAAGAGCGTGTGCCAGCACTGAAGGGTTTCAGCACGCCTGGCAGGCCACGTGTGTGACGCAGCACTTCTCTGCGTGTGCACCAGCACGCCAGCATCCCCCAGCCAGGTTCCCACAGCTCCCTGCTAGTTCTGAAGTTGCCAAGTGTGTTCCTGCGCCTCTGTTCTTTCTCAACCATGCTTTGGCTCTCCAGGTCCCTTGAATTTCCACATAAATCTGAGGCTCAGACTGTCCACGTCGGAAGGAAACAGGCTGGCTGTCACTGAGAGGGCGCTGTGCTCCATCTGTGGGACGGCGTCCACAGTGCTGCAGGCTGCAGAGCAGTAAAGCGGCTGTGACCAGGAGAGGTCTTCAGCAATCCAGCTCTTTAACTTCGTTCAGCAGTGTTTCACAGCTTTTGGTATACGGGTTTCATTTTTTATCTCCAACTACTTTCTCCTTTTGTATATTACTGAAAATGTAATTATCTTCTTAATGTCATTTTGGAAACATTCATTGACATCATAAAGAAACACAACTGATTTTAACAGGATTCTGCATCCCAGAACTTTCCGAAGTGACTTGCTGTGACTTAGAACGTTTCGCACACTGGACCACGCGCACTTACACAGCTGTACTCCTTCCTTCCGACAAGGATACCTGTCCTAGACGCCTGCTTCTCTGCTTCACCTTCCTGGCTGGAACCGCTAGACGTGCGGACATGCGGAGAGCGGACTCCCCCTTTACTCTCGCCCTTCAGCTTTCTCTGACAGTGTGTCTGCTGGAGACTGTCACAAAACGCCCTTATTAGGCTGAAGACTGCTGATAATTTTTGTCATGAGAGGGTGTTGGATTTTGTCGAATGCTTTCTCTGCATCTATTGAAATGATCATGTGGCTTCTGTCTTTTATTGATAATATGGTATATTTCACTCATCAGTGTTCACATGTTAAACTAAGTTCATATTCCTGGCATAAATCTCATTTCGTCAGGATATATAATCTTTTAAAAATAATTTCTTAGGGCCCGCACTGTGGTGCAGTGGGTTAAAGCCCTGGCCTGCAGTGCAGGCGTCCCACATGGGCGCTGGTTCAAGTCCCAGCTGCTCCACTTTCGATCCAGCTCCCTGCTGACGCCCCTGGGAAGACAGACAGGATGGCTCAAGCGCTTGAGTCCCTGCACCCATGTGGCAGACCTGGAGGGAGCTCCTGGCTCCTGGCTTCAGATGGGCTCAGCTCCATCCATTGTGGCCATCTGGAGAGTGAACCAGCAGATGGAAGACCTCTCTGTGTCTCTACCTCTTTCGTACATAAACAAAATAAAATTTAAAAAATATCTCTTGGCTTTTTTTATGTGAAAGGCAGAGACACACACATAGACAAATAATCTCCCTGTCACTGGTTCAACCTGCAGGTGTCATCTACACCCAAGACCGTGCCAGGCTCGAGCCAGGAGCCAGGAACTCAATCCAGGTCCCCCTAGTGGCGGCAGGGACCCAGTGTGAGCCAGGGAGTGGGGAGTGCGAATGGGTCAGGCGCTACAGCGGGGCATGAGAGCATCTTAAGAGGCGTCCACTTCCAGGCCAAAGCTCCCCGCTCTCCCAGCTTGTCTGAAAGGCAGGCAGGCAGACGGCGAGCTCCATCTGCTGGCTCACTTCTGATCCAGGGAGCTGGAACTCAACCCTGCGCTACCACACTGGTGGCAGGAACGCAGCCACTCGGGGCATCGGCACTGCCCCCGGGGCTACTGACAGAGCAGGAAGACAGAGTCGGGAGCTGGAGCTGGGACACGAACTCAGGCACGCCTGCGTGGGAGGCAGGTACCTGAGCCACCAGGGCAACGCCCACCCTAACCCTTCCCCCGAAGCTGGGTTTGGTTAGCTAACATTTTGTTGACGTTCATATACTATTTTTTTACTTAACACCTTATCATTAGCACTTTCCAAATTATTTCTGTATCTTAAAGTATAATTCAATGTATCTTATATGCATATACACATAGAGCATAACTTCGCTATTTTCCTGTAAGATACTTTGGACACTTCAATCACCTGTTTCAGAAAATTCATTGTAGTACACATTTCTGTTAATAAATCTCCTTTTTCCTTTAAATAGTTTTTTTTAAAATTAGAACCACTGGGGGAATGTTTATAATCATTTTTCAAGATTGATTCATAATGCCAAACTGTCTTCCAGAAAGATACTAACTCAGATTCTTAACAATTAAAAATGTCAATCCCACTTTGTCTGTCCTAAACCAACCCTCATAAAAAACACCACAGTATTCAGGATCTGAATTCCTCTCACAACTTACTGAGGGTCCAGCGCTGTGGCACAGCGGTTACAGCCATGGACTGCAGGGCTGGCAGCCCTTACAGCCACTGATTCAAGTCCTGGCTGCTCCACTTCCGGTCCAGCTCCCTGCTAATACGCCTGGGAAAGCAGCAGAGGATGGCCCGAGTACCTGGGCTGCTCCACACGTGTGGGAGACCCGGAAGCAACTCCTGGCTCCCGGCTTCGGATGAGCCCATCTCCAGCCATTATGCCACTTGGGCAGTGAACAAGAGGACAGATCTCTCTCTGTGTCTCTGTCTCTCTCTTTGTAGCACTGCCTTTCTTTTTTAAAAAAATAGTAACTTTTTTTTAAAAAAAAAGTCTTTTCACTATACTGGAATAAGATGCTTTTTAATAAGTAGTTCCTGTAACCAGTTCATGAAGTAGATCACTGAAGGAATTTCCACCCAAATTAGTAAATTTTTCTCCTTCTGTTTCTGCAACTCATGTATTTCCATGATAAACCTAATAACCTTAGTTTTACAGACAGAATATTTTTAAAGGAATGTAACAGTGGAATTTTTTCAGATCATATAAAACAGATTTGGACTAAGTCAGTAATGACTTCTTCACAGAAACTCTCCATTAAATTAGATACAAGCATACAGTGTTTACTGCATTGATATTTGGAAGAGGCAGCTGCCATATATATGTGTGTGTATATATATATATCAATCACACACACACACATATATATATATATCACAAACATATAAAACAATGCTTACTTGTGGCACATACCAACTGTTTTCAATTAAAAAAAAAGGAAGAAAGTAAAAAGAAGTGTTAGCTCCAATACAGAGAGTAGCTATCTTCAAAGCAAATAAGGAGCGGCCAGCATTGTAGTGTAGCAGGTTAAGCCACCCCCTGCAATGCCAGCATCCCAGAAGGGCGCAGGTTCAAGTCCTGGCTGCTTCACTTTGAATCCACCTCCCTGCTAAGGGCCTAGAAAAGCAGCAGAGGACAGCCCAAGCGCTTGGGGCCCTGCACCCACAAAGGAGACCCGGATGGAGCCCCCGGCCCCCGGCCCCCGGCCCCCGGCTCCAGCCCAGGCTGCTGCAGCCATCTGGGGAGAGAACCAGCCATCTGCACGTACTACAAATACTCACCAAAATCTAGTCCTACAGGAATCAAATGACTACGGATATAAAAAATAATTTGTAACAACTACGAAAGTAGCTTCATTTAACAATTAGGCTGCTTTTTTTAAGACAAAACCAGATTACTACAAAAGCTTACATTCGCCTAAGAGCTTACCTTTACAGTGGACTGGAAACATGATAATCTCTGAACTTGTCTGCCAGTACCACTATCCCATACCTAAATTTATGTTAAGAAATAATTTCTTAACAGAATTCTAAAACCTTAATTATGAGACAACTTCTCTAATTAACAATTAAATCTCAGACATTAAATATTTACTTAGAGGATATTTAAATAAAATATTAAATATTTAGTGTTTACACTACCACAAAAATTAATTTACATACTGAGCTGTCAATTTAGCAGAGCAAACTTATGACCTAAAGTCTGAGGTACATCTTACTATCACACTACCTGAACACTCAGGAGGAAGCGGTCTCAAGTACTGACTTCAGAGGCGTCAGGGTAACCACTGACAGGCATCCTCCAGGAGAAGTCTACACGGTCCTCTACTTGCACAGAGGACCTCTCATAAAATGTCCACGGTTCCTCTGACTCAACGAGCACCAGGTTTTCAAATTCCCCCCATCACCTCCTGCGGCACGAAACGCACGTTCTCCCACGGCAGCTCTCCCGCTGCCTTCCAGGCAAGGATACGCCCACTGTTCTGTCCGCAGAGGCTGTCAGGAGGAGGGGGCGCTCGCCACAGGAGTCCAGGGAAGGGAGCGCAGCGACGGCTGTTATCTTCTGAGTGTGTCCAGTGAGTTCCCAAAGCTCTTCTCCCGTCTGAAACACCAATGAGAAGGTTAGGAGGCGCACACTTCAGAAATCAAATAATCGTAAATGACAACACTGAGAAAAATCACCATACAAATGTTCAAATACATTCAACACTCAGAACTTACCATTTAACGTAATCAGACAGAATATAAAGACTGCTAAAAGGGCCGGCGCCGCGGCTCACTAGGCTAATCCTCCGCCTAGCGGCGCCGGCACACCGGGTTCTAGTCCCGGTCGGGGCGCCGGATTCTGTCCCGGTTGCCCCTCTTCCAGGCCAGCTCTCTGCTGTGGCCAGGGAGTGCAGTGGAGGATGGCCCAGGTGCTTGGGCCCTGCACCCCATGGGAGACCAGGAAAAGCACCTGGCTCCTGGCTCCTGCCATCGGATCAGCGTGGTGCGCCGGCCGCAGCGCGCCGGCCGCGGCGGCCATTGGAGGGTGAACCAACGGCAAAAGGAAGACCTTTCTCTCTGTCTCTCTCTCACTGTCCACTCTGCCTGTCAAAAAAAAAAAAAAAAAAAAGACTGCTAAAAGAACAGCCGTAAACTATTTTGGTTATTTTCTAGCAAAAATGCTTACTTGTAGAATGTGTTTAAAGAAAATTAGGAGTATTATTTTCCATGGTTTTGAGAATTATGTAAATTAAGCATATGAACATGAGTGGGGGGAAAAGGGAGCCCTTATCTAAGTATTTATTACCTAAGTCTGTACACACAAGTAAGACTGCAGAAGGAAATAAGTCAGCATACAACGTACTTACGAGAATGCGCACAACACGTACGTGCGTGCATTTTCTGCAGGATTTATCAGCCGCTTATAGACTTACTCCCACTCCCACTCCCACTCTACTGAAAACTGGCATCTATGCCCACCACTCAATGTCTTCGTCTATCAGTCTCTCACTGACTTCCCAAGAAGTAAAAGGATCACTCTAGGGGCCAGCGCTGTGGCGTAGTGGGTAAAGCCACCACCTGCAACGCCGGCATCCCATAGGGGTGCTATTTGAGTCCCGGCTGCTCCACTTCTGACCCAGCTCTCTGCTGTGGCCTGGGAAAGCAGTGGAAGATGGTCCAGTCCTTGGGCCCCTGCACCCGCGTAAGAGACCTGGAAGAAGCTCCTGGCTCCTGGCTTCGCATCTGTGCAGCTCTAGCAGTCGCAGCCAACTGGGGAGTGAACCAGCAGATGTAAGACCCCTCCACCTCCCTCTCCCTCCCTCTCTCTATTCTGTGTAACTCTTTCAAGTAAATAAATAACTCTTAAAAATTCACTATAAATGTAACAAATAGAAAATATTCCAAAAGTTGCAGAGTTTCATTAACGTGATAAAATTAATGTTAAAGAACTACTTTAATCACAAAGCCACTGAGAAATGAGGACCTGACAGACACAGACCAAGGAACAAGCCAAATAAGGATAAAAAGAAAAGAAATGCTTCGGAGAATAGCTTGAGTTATAAAGGATAAGAAAGAGGCCCTGGAAAAATGTGGTGAACCCTTGGATATTTTTTAAAAGTATATCTTTTTTAAAAAATTATAAGTCAAACATGAGAATAAGATTATAATATGCTACTATACAACAATGAAGGAAAAATTGTGACTCTTGCAAAAAAAAATTTACTTTGAAAATCAGTGTAAACTTGCTGATAAAATAAATGAGTCTCTTTTTTTTATTTTTAAGATTTGGCATTTCTTCTCCAAGAAAAAAACTACTACTAAAAAGAAGCTTTTCCTTTTTATTATGAAATATTGGTCTCCATTTTGTTTTTTATAGAAAGCTTTTATTTAATATATATAAATTTCATAGGTACAACTTTTGGATTATAGCGGTTCTTCTCCCCCATATCCACTCTCCCACCACCAAACCATCCCACCTCCTACTCCCTCTCTCATCCCATTCTTCATTAAGATTCCTTTTTAACTATCTTTACATACAGAAGATCAACTCTATACTAAGTAAAGATTTCAACAGTTTGCACCCACACAGACATACAAAGTATGAAGTACTATTTGAAGACCAGTTTTACAGTTAATTCTCATCATACAACACATTAAGGACAGAGGTCCTACATGGGGAGCAAGTGCACAGTGACTCCTGTTGTTGATTTAACAATGGACACGCTTATGTATGACGTCAGTAATCACCCGAGGCTCTTGACATGAGCTGCCAAGGCCATGGAAGCCACTTGAGTCCACAAACTCTGACATTATTTAGACAAGGCCATAATCAAAGTGGTAGTTCTCTCCTCCCTTCAGAGAAACGTACCTCCTTCTTCGACGGCCCCTTCTTTCCTCCGGGATCTCACTCACAAATATCTTTTATTTAGGCCATTTTTTGCCACAGTGTCTTGGCTTTCCATGCCTGAGATACTCTCATGGGCTTTTTGGCCAGATCCAAATGCCTTAAGGGCTGATTCTGAGGCCAGAGTGCTGTTCAGGGCACTGTCATTCTATCAATCTGCTGTGTGTCCTGATTTCCATGTTGGATCATTCCCGCCTTTGAAATTCTATCAATTATTATTAGCAGACACTTGGTCTTATTCACATGATCCCTCTGACGCTTAATCCTATCTTTATCATCAGTTATGAACTTAAACTGATCACTTTAACTAGTATGGTGGCATTGGTACCTGCCAATTTATTGGCATTTGGAGTCCATGGCATGTTTCTAGCTCTACCCTTAGGGGTAAGTCTGAGTGAGCATGTGCCAAACTGTACATCTCCTCCTTATTTTATTCCCATTCATTTTTAACAGGAATCAATTTTCAGTTGGGTTTTAACAACTAAGAATAATTGTGTGTTAATTAAACAGTTCAACGCATGGTATTAAGTAGAAAAAGAAAATACTGGGACCGGCGCTATGGCGCATCAGTTAACGCCCTGGCCTGATGCGTCAGCATCCCATATGGGCACTGGTTTGAGACCTGGCTGCTCCACTTCCAATCCAGCTCTCTGCTGTGGCCTGGGAAAGCAGTGGAAGATGGCCCAAGTCCTTGGGCCCCTGCACCCGCATGGGAGACCTGGAAGAATTTCCTGGCTTCTGGCTTCGGATCAGCATGGATCCAGCCATTGCAGCCAATTGGGGAGTGAACCAATGGATGGAAGACCTCTCTCTCTCTCTCTCTCTCTCTGTCTCTCCTCTCTCTGTGTAATTCTGACTTTCAAATAAATACATAAATCATTTTTTAAAAAAGAAAATATTAAAAAGAATAGTAAACTGTTCTTCGACAGTCAGGACAAGGGCTGATCAAGTCACTGCATCCCACAGTGTTACTTGCACTGCTATAGGTTTCTTTTTAGGGGCTCAGTTAGTTGTCACAAATCAGGGAGAACATATGATATTTGTCCCTTTGGGAATGGCTTATCTCACTCAGCATGATGTGTTCCAGATTCCTCCATTTTGCTGCAAATGACTGGATTTCACTGTTTTTACCGCTGTGTAGTATTCCATAGAGTACATGTCCCATGATTTCTTTTTCCAGTCTTCTGGTGATGGGCATTTAGGTTGACTCCAGGTCTTAGCTGTTGTGAATTGAGCTGCAATAAACATCGAGGTGCAGACAGCTCTTTCATTTGCCAATTTAATTTCTAAGGAGTGGGATGGCTGGGTCGTATGGCAGGGTTACATTCAGATTTCTGAGGAATCTCCAAACTAGCTTCCACAGTGGCTTCACAAGTTTGTATTCCCACCAACAGTGGGTTAGTGTCCCTTTTTCCCCACATCCTCGCCAGCATCTGTTGTTGGTAGATTTCTGTATGTCAGCCATTCTAACTGGGTTGAGGTAAAACCTCACTGTGGTTTTGATTTGCATTTCCCTGATGGCTAGTGATCCTGAACATTTCTTCATGTGTCTGTGGGCCGTTTGGATTTCCTCTTTTGAAAAATGTCTGTTGAGGTCCTTGGCCCATCTCTTAAGTGGGTTGTTTGCTTGGTTTTGGTGAAGTTTCTTGATCTCTTTGTAGATCCTGGTTATTAATCCTTTATCAGTTGCATAATTTGCAAATTTTTTTCCCATTCTGTCGATTGCCTCTTCACTTTCCTGTTTCTTTTGCAGTACAGAAGCATCTCAATTTGATGTAATCCCACTTGTTAATTCTGGCTTTGACTGCCTGTGCCTTCAGGGTCTTTTCCAAGAAGTCTTTGCCTATGCCTATATCTTGCAGGGTTTCTCTTACATTCTCTAATGATTTGATGGTGTCGGGTGGTAGATTTAGATCTTTAATCCATGCTAAGTGGATTTTAGTGTAAGATGTAAGGTAGGGGTCTTGCTTCATACTTCTGCATGTGGTAATCCAGTTTTCCCAGCACCATTTGTTGAATAGACTGTCCTTGCTCCAGGAATTGGTTTTAGCTCCTTGATCAAATATAAGTTGGTTGCAGATGTCTGGATTACTTTCTGCTGTTTCTATTCTGTCCCATTGGTCTATCCATCTGTTTTTGTACCAGTAGTAGGCTGTTTTGCTTATAACTGCCTTATAGTATGTCTTGAAATCTGATATTGTGATGCCTCCAGCTCTGTTTTTGTTGTATAAGATTACTTTAGCTATTTGAGGTCTCCTGTGTCTCTATATGAATTTCAGCATCATTTTTTCCAGATATGAGAAGGTCTTTGGTATTTTGATTGGTATCACATTGAATCTGTAAATTGCTTTTGGAAGAATGGACATTTTGATGATAATGATTCCTCCAATCCATGAACATGGAAGATTTTTCCATTTTTTGGTATCTTTTTCTGTTTCTTTCTTTAAAGTTTTATAATTCTCATTGTAGAGAACTTTGACATCCTTGGTTAAGTTTATTCCAAGGTATTTGATTTTTTTGGTAGCTATTGTGAATGGGATTGATCGTCGAAGTTCTTTCTCAGCCATGGCATTGCCTGTGTATACAAAGGCTGTTGTTATTTGTGCAATGATTTTATATCCTGCTACTTTGCCAAACTCTTCTATGAGTTCCAATAATCTCTTAGTGGAGTTCTTTGGATCCCCTAAATGAAGGATCATGTTGTCTGAAAGTAGGCATAGTTGGACTTATTCCTTCCCAATTTGTATCCCTTTCATTTCTTTTTCTTGCCTAATGGCTCTGGCTAAAACTTCCAATATTATATTGAATAGCAATGGTGAGAGTCAGCATCCCTGTGTGGTACCAGATCTCAGTGGAAATGCTTCTAACTTTTCCCCATTCAATAGGATGCTGGCCGTGGGTTTTCCATAACTTGCCTTGATTGTGTTGAGGCATGTTCCTTCTATATGCAATTTGCTTAGTTTTCATCATGAACGGGTGTTGTATTTTATCAAATGCTTTCTCTGCATCTATTGAGATAATCATATGGTTTTTCTTCTGCAGTTTGTTAATGTGGTGTATCACATTGATTGATTCACGAATGTTGAACCATCCCTGCATGACAGGGATAAATCCCACTTGGTCTGGGTAGATGATCTTTCTGATGTGTTGTTGGATTCTGTTGGCTAGAATTTTGTTGAGGATTTTTGCATCTGTGTTCATCAGGGAAATTGATTGGCCTGTAATTCTCTTTCTCTCTGCTGCATCTTTTTCAGGTTTAGGAATTAAGGTGATGCTGGTTTCTTAGAAAGAATTCGGGAGGATTCCCTCTCTTTCAATTGTTTTTAATAGCTTGAGAAGAAATGGAATCAGTTCTTCTTTAAATGTCTGGTAGAATTCAGCAGTGAATCCACCTGGTCCTGGGCTTTTCTTTGTTGGGAGGGCCTTAACTACTGACTCAATTTCTGTCTTGGTTATGGGTCTGTTTAGGTTTTCTATATCTTCATGGTTCAATTTAGGTAGGTTGTATGTGTCTACGAATCTATCCATTTCTGCTAGATATCCAAGTTTGTTGGCATACAACTCTTTGTAGTAATTCCTGATGACTCTATTTCTGTGGTGTCTGTTGTTACATTCCCTTTTTCATCTCGAATTTTATCGATTTGGGTCTTCTCTCTCTTTTTGGTTAGTTGGGCCAATGGTGTTGTCAATTTTTTCAAAAAACCAGGTCTTCATTTTGCTGATCTTTCATGTTTTTTTATTCAGTTTTGTTGACTTCTTCTTTAATTTTAATTATTTCTTTTCTCCTACTAGTTTTGCTTTGGCTTGCTGTAGTTTTTCTAGATCCTTGAGATGTACTGAGAGCTCATTTATTTGTTGTCTTTTGAATTTCTTGGTGTAGGCACCTATTGCTATAAACTTTCCTCTTAACACTGCTTTTGCTGTATCCCATAAGTTTGGATGTGCTGTTATCTTCATTTGCTTTCACAAAGCTTTTTATTTCTCTTGATTTCTCCTATGACTCACTGTTCATTCAAGAGCATGTTGTTCAGTCTCCATGTGTTTGCATATGCTCTAGAGATTTCTGAGTTGCCGATTTCCAGCTTCATTCCATTGTGGTCTGAGAAGATGCATGGCAGGATTTCGATTCTTTTCAATTTGCTGCGACTTGCTTTATGGCCTAGTATGCGGTCAATCCTAGAGAAAGATCCATGCACTAGTGAGAAGAATGTGTGTTCTGTAACTATAGGATGAAAAGTTTTGTGTGTGTGTGTATGTGTGTGTATCTGTTAGGTCCATTTGGTCTATAGTGTCTATCAAATCTGCTGTTTCCTTGTTGATTTTGTCTGGTTGATTTGTCCATTGCTGAAAGTAGAGTACTGAAGTCCCCCAATACTATTGTATTGGAGTCTAAGTCTCCCTTTAAGTCCCTTAACATTTCTTTTAAACAGCCAGGTTCCCTGTACTTAGGTGCATATATGTTTATTATAGTTATATCTTCCTGTTGAACTGGCCCCTTAATCATTATGTAGTGCTCTTCTTTATCTCTTTTAACAGTTTTTGTGTTAAAGTCTACTGTTTCTGGTACTAAGATGGCTATGTCAGCCCTTTTTTTTTCCATTTCTGTTGGCATGAAATATTTTTTCCAACCTTTCACTTTCAGTCTGCATGCATCATTGTTGGAAAGATGTGTTTCCTGTAAGCAGCAAATTGATATGTTTTGCTTTTTAATCCATTCAGCCAGTCTGTGCCTTTTAACTGGAGAGTTGAGGTCATTTATATTCAGAGACAGAGAGAAAGGTCTTCCTTTTTTTCCGTTGGTTCACCCCTCAATGGCCGCTGCAGCCGGCGCGCTGCGGCTGGCACACTGCGCTGATCCGAAGCCAGGAGCCAGGTTCTTCTCCTGGTCTCCCATGGGGTGCAGGGCCCAAGGACCTGGGCCATCCTCCACTATACTCCCGGGCCACAGCAGAGAGCTGGACTGAAAGAGGAGCAACTGGGACAGAATCTGGCACCCCGACCCGGACTAGAACCCGGGGTGCCGGCACCACAGGCAGAGGATTAGTCTATTGAGCTGTGGCGCCGGCCTAAATGGATTTATCTTAAAGAGTCCTTTTCAAGTATTAATACCAAATAATGTTACTGATACAAAATATATCTTACTTTTACAAAATGTTATAATACTGTACAAATTTAATACTGTACAAAAATATCCCCACACAGTATTCACAAATGAATGCTCACCAAGAGTGGGCTACTTTATGACACAATCCGCATACGACCAATACATACCTGGGCATTCCATACAACCACAATGCCATCATCACCAGCTGATGCAAATCTGATCAGAGACAAAAAGAAATAGTGACACTTAATTACTAGGATTAAGAACTATCACATCATATTAGTGGTATTTTGAGGTACTAATATTAATGAAGATTAAGTTCCTTATGCTAATTTAATCAGACTACCTTCTAGGTTCTGTGCCAGGTACTAGGGATCCAAAGGAAATAAAGACTTTATAGGCTTACAAAGCACAACCCACAAGAAATGTAAAAGTGAAAAGGAAACACAGACATTCTTCCAAGTCTTCACTTCCTCAAAAAGTTTATGCTCTCATGAAATCCATGACTCAGATGAAATGGAGACTTCATGGGCAGAAAGCAATATTCAAGAACCACACCCTCACAGAGTATCTCCATTACCTTTTCCATAAAGGTGCACTGAAATTATTTAAAGTCAAGTTCTTACCTTTGTTCATCTGCTCAGTGTATGTGGTCTTTCCACATGTGTCCTGTGTTCTTAGAAGGTTTGGGGTTTTAGGTTTTTTTGGATTTTTTGAGAGTTGGTGGTTAAGCAAAAATGCTTGAAATGCACAGGAAAGTGTTTCGCTCTACAAAACAAGACTTTGTGGTGAACTCTGATATATAGTGTCTCCTCTCCAACTCTCACACTCTGTCCACAAAGGAAAAGTCATCTACATTCTGTAGAGAAGAGAGTGCTGACACAGCACTATAAGAAAACAAAGATTATTCATCACAGTGACTGCTGTAACACCACCAGGCACTGTCTCATCACAGCTGCGTACGACAATCACTCTGCGTGGGTCAGGTACTCTAGTAATAACGCAGCACACACGCTGGGAGACCAAGTTTTAATGACTCAAACCCAACTCAAAGTCATCCCTAGAACATCACTTTCATTCACGTGAACTCAGGTTTTCCTTCTCTGAATAGAAGGCACAGGCGATGTCAGAGACAGCCAGCAACGGGCTGCATGTCACTGGCCCCTGGAGCTAAGCATCAGTAACAGACGGTATTCCACAAACAGCTGTGGCACTGGGCAGCTCTGCTGTGCTTCCTGCACCATGGTTACTGGGTGTCACCAAATCTGGGTCTGCCACAGACATCTTCACTCGAGTAAACACTGCTGCTGTCATTTGACACACAGTACACCTGGATGTAGTAAGTCACTTTGGTCCTATCAGCTCATCTGTTGGATTTTCCCCTATGAGATACATACAATCTATTTCACTCATGTGACACTTTCCTTAACATCTGTCAACTGAGGTTCAGGTTCAAATTTCTCATACTCAAAGTCTAAATGTTATCTTCACTAGCTCAAACAATTCCCACATGCAGCTCCCATTTCAAAACCTTTTAAAAAAATGTTTTATTTATTTTCATTTTATCTGAAAGGCAGAAAGAGACAGAGATCTCCCATTTACTGGTTCACTCTTCAAACACCTCCAGCAGTTGGGAAAGCCCAGATCAGAGCCAGGAGTCAGGACTCAAGCCATGAACTCCCGCATGCGATATGGGTGTCCCAATGGCAACTGAACTGCTGCGCCAAATGCCCACCCCCACCCTGGAATGAGAAGTGGATCCAGGTCTCAGACCCGCATCCAGTACAGAATGTGGGCGTCCCCGGCAGCATCTTAACCACTGTGCCAAACAACCCCTGCCAAACTCTTGGATGAATCTCCTACTGTCAGAGCTGAAAGACAATCCAGGAGATCAGAAACTGGTCAAACACAGTCTGGCAAAGACTGCCAATTATTTTTTCTTTTTTCAAAGATTATTTACTTATTTGAAAGGCAGAGTTACAGAGAGGCAGAGGCAGAGAGACACAGAGATCTTCCACCCACTGGTCACCCCCAAAATGGCCACAACAGCTGCAGCTGGGCTCATCCAAAGCCAGGAGCTTCTTCCAGGTCTCCCATATGGGTGCAAGGACCCAAGCACTTGGGCCATCCTCCACTGCTTTCTCAGGCCATAGCAGACAGCTGGAAGGGAAGTGGAGCAGCCGGGTCTTCAGCTGCACCCATATGGGATGCCGGCACTACAGGTGGCAGCTTTACCGTCTATGTCACAGTGTCAGCCCCAAGAAGTTCTTAAATATAGAACTATATACCTTTTTTTAAGATTTATTTTTTGAAAGGCAGAGTTACAGAGAGGCAGAGGAGAAAGGGAGGGGTAGGGGGGAGGGGGGAAGAGAGAGAGGGAGATCGATCTTCCATCTGCTGGTTCACTCCCCAAGTACCGCAATGGCCAGAGCTGGGCTGATCCAAAGCGAGGAGCCAGGAGCTTCTTCCAGGTCTCCCACGGGGGTGCAGGGACTCAAGGACTTGGGCCATCCTCTACTGCTTTCCCAGGCCATAGCAGAGAGCTGGATTGAAAGTGCAGCAGGTGGAACTAGAACCGGCGCCCATATGGGATGCCGGCACTGCAGGCAGTGGCTTTATCCGCTACACCACAGCGCCGGTCCCTACTTTTTTTTTTTTTTTTTTTTACCTATTTGACAGGTAGAATTATAGACAGTCAGAGAGAGACAGAGAGAAAGGTCTTCCTTCTGTTGGTTCATTCCCCAAATGGCCGCTATGGCTGGCACTGTGCCGATCTGAAGCTAGGAGCCAGGTGCTTCCTCCTGGTCTCCCATGCGGTGCAGGGCCCAAGCACATGGGCCATCCTCCACTGCCCTTCCAGGCCACAGCAGAGAGCTAGACTAGAAGAGGAGCAATCGAGACTAGAACCTAGTGCCCATAGGGGTTGCCAGTGCCGCAGGTGGAGGATTAACCAAGTGAGCCACAGTGCAGCACCCTTACATGTTTTTTTTAATAGAAAGGACTTTTAGGAGCTTTTAGGCAACTAGCTAGACACCACACAAACAAAAAAAATTTTAAAGCATGCCTACCTTTTATTCTTACATCAAAATTTAAGATATAAAACACCTGGAGGTGAGCAATTATTTTTAAATTACAAATACATCCCCGTGCCTAATGACGTACATTGTATAAATGCGAGTGCTAGTCAGCGCCTTGAGCAAGCATCGCAAGTTGCTGCTGGAAGTCAGTCTCTCATGGTTTGTGTTTCTGGGCCTCCTGATTCTTTTATTTATGTTGTGACAGCAGGGAGGGCAAGACTTGGGGTCTCAACTTTTATTTGATATAAAACATCAATTGGTATTGATTCTTTAAACTCCTATAATTGCCTTTCTTCCACTGAGAAGACTGCAGATTTAAAATGCTTTTTCTAAACCTCGTTTTTAACTTCTCATTATTGTTTTGTCAAGTCTGACTCACAATGAAGAGACGGCTGAACAGCTGAGAACTCAAGATACATAGCACTTCACCAAACCTTTAACTCAATCAGCAGCAGGCAAGTTTAAACGTGCAGTAATAAGTGCATGAAATCAGCCCATTTCTTATTGCTCACAGATCAATTAGCCAGTTACATAAGCCGCACCTTTAAATTTCCTTCCACACTATTGCTATCTTCTTCCTTTGACCATCTCAGTATTTATTTCTAACTTCGTATAAAAGGCTAATATAAAGCTTCGAAAGGTGCAAGCGTAACTTTGTGACGTATCTGTACCTCTCATAAAACAGCTAGCAAGGGGCTAGGAGATCATTAGTGAGTACTGCAATTAACCCTCCTACGTGTGACGCGACACTAGAGCCCAGTCGCACTTTCATCCTAAACCAAATCCAGGTCAGTCAAGCACACACTCATGCCATTTCCATGTCAGACATGAAAACAGGAATTCCTCACACTGAAGTACACTGTGACTGCCAAAAGGGAGGACTGAATTCTAACAGGAGTTAGTATGTCAGTTAGATTTAAACTTCTCAACAGAAATAGTGAATTCACTGCCATAATATTTCACAGAACAATTTCTTAAAAACAATTAACAGAATCCAAAGATTTAAGTCTAAAGGTAAGATTCTGAGAGAAATACTTCTTTACTGATTACTACAAAATGTATTAAATGGGATTCTATGCTACGGACATGCCAAGACAAGTAAAACACTGTTCTTGCCTTGAAATCTTAAAATTTGACCAGTGTTTAGAAATATATTATATTTCAGGGCCCGCAACATGGCGCACTGAGTTAATCCCCCGCCTGCAGCGCTGGCACCCATGTGGGCACCAGTTCTAGTCCCGGCTGCTCCTCTTCCAGTCCAGCTCTCTGCTATGTCCCGGGAAGGCAGTGGAGGATGGCGCAAGTACTTGGGCCCCTGCACCCTCATGGGAGACCAGGAGAAGCACCCGGCTCCTGGCTTCGGATCAGCGCAGCTCAGCCATTGTGGCCACTTAGGGAGTGAACCAATAGAGAGAAGACCTTTCTCTCTCTCTCTCTCTCACTGTCTGTAACTCTACCTGTCAAATAAATAAATAAAATCTTTGAAAAAAAGAAAGAAATTATGGTATTTCAAGTCTAAGACATCATTAATTCTACAATATTATTTTATACACCATGAAGGAAAATGGTGTGTAACTAAGAGGTGTCTGCATTTCAGACATGTTCGAACAAGAAAGAAAGCTTCTCTGAGTAAGTGGAGTACGGGGTACTGCATTTATTTATCCTTACAAAACGCGCTTCCTCGTCTAACAAATCTCTGGTAGCACAGGGCAGCTTGAAAGTGCTAAAGAAATGCAGCAGGGGCAGGAAGCCTGGCGTAAGCGGTGAAGCCGCCACCTGCGACACAGGCATCCCACAGGGGTGCCGGTTCACGTCCCAGCTGCTCCACTGCCAATCCAGCTCTGCTAACGGCATGGGAAGAGCAACAGCACACGGCTCAAGTGTTTGGGCCTGCGCCACCCGCGTGGGAGACTTGGGTGAAGCTACCGGCTTCAGCAAGGCCCAGTGGCTGCTGCGCGCATCTGTGGAGTGAACCACCAGACTGAAGACTCTCCGTCTGTCCCTCTCTCTCTGTAACTCTTTAAATAAGTAAATCTTTAAAAATAAAAAGAGAAAGAAGCGCTCCCTGAAGAAATAAATGAGTGAACGGGCGAACACCTGCTGCAGGGCTCTGCGCAACAGACACGCCGGTCACATTACGGCAACCTCACCTTTTCCTTTTTTCATTATTAATGTATCAATATAGTGTCCCAAAACAGGAATCCCACCATACAAACAGAAATTCCTTTCTTCCCCAAGTTTCTAACTAATTCTAAGGCACATCCTTCAAATTTTCTTAATGTGAAGCCAACTCCTTAAAAATACTCTGAGATTACTCAATTAAATGAGCAAGCAAAAACAATGCATGTAAAAGACAAATTTAACAAGGTGCAGCACAGTTTAAGGGAGCCCTTCTACAACATCCCACCCCGAGTACGACTAAATTTATTGCGTTAATGATTCACTCATTCTTCCAAGAAATATGTACTAGAGGCCAGCACTGTGGCATAGTAGGCTATGCCTCCACCTGTGGCACCAGCATCCCACACGAGCGTGGGTTCGAGTCCCAGCGGCTCCTCCTCCAATCCTGCTCTCTGCTCCTGGCCCGGGAAAGCAGTGGAAGACAGCCCAGGTGTTCCAGCCTCTGCAACCATGTGGGAGACCTGGAAGACACTTCTGGCATTTGGGGACTGAACCAGTGGCTCAAAGATCTCTCTCTCTCTCTCTTTCCCTATCTCTGTAACTCTGCCTCTCAAAGAAATGAAAAAGGAAGGAAGGGAGGAAGGCAGGAAGGGAGGGAGGGAGATACAGAAATAGAGAAGGAGGGAGGGAGGGAGAGAGAAAGAGAGAGAGAGAGAAAGGGGGCCGGCACCGTGGCTCACTTGGCTAATCCTCCGCCTGCGGCACCAGCACCCCATATGGGCACCGGATTCTGTCCCGGTTACTCCTCTTCCAGTCCAGCTCTCTGCTGTGGCCCGGGAGGGCAGTGGAGGATGGCCCAAGTGCTTGGATTCTGCATCCACATGGGAGACCAGGAGGAAGCACCTGGCTCCTGACTTCGGATCAGCGCCGGCCGTGTCAGCCATTTGGGGGATGAACCAACGGAAGGAAGTCCTTTCTGTCTGTCTGTCTGTCTATAACTCTACCTGTCAAATAAAAATTAAAAAAAAAAAAAGAGAGAATGAAACTAACTGTGCACACCTACCTTGAGAAGAGCACGGCAGGGCCCTGGCCCAGGAGCTCAGTCTGACGCTGCTCTGTGAGGCGGCAGGGCTGCCCCGTGGCTTCCTGAGAACTCTCCCTCACCCACCTCCTTTATAGAAAGCATCCCCCTGAACACCTTGCCTTTGATCACTGCAGAAAAATTTGTCTTTTTTTTAACATTGTTGTTTATTTGAGAGGAAGAGTTATAGTCAAAAAAGGGAGAGTGTGGGGAGCAACTGGGAGCAACTCGGACTAGACTAAGTTACTGGAATTAAGACTTATTCTATGCATCTGCTCTCCCACAATATGGCGCTGGGAGAGGAGGAAACAGCTTCTACACAGCTGCCTCCAGTTCAACCAACAAACAGCAGGACCTGCTCCTGATTGGAGGAGAGCAGCGTACTCGGCGTGTGGGCAGCCGAGTTGGGATTGGCGGAAGAGGACTATAAAGGAGGAGAGAGACAACATGCACCAGGAACATCTATCTGAAGGAACACCTGTGCAGCCCCCGAGAGAGCCGGCCGGCGGTGTGCCGCTCCCCCGCGGAAGTGGGGAAAGTGGCAGGGGGAACCGCCCTTCCACGGAAGTGGAAGGGACGGTAGCCAACCCGGGAAGAACCAGCAGCAAACCCGGGGAGGGCCGAGCAGACAAAAGAACAGTGCAGGGTCCTGTGTCGTTCCTCCATGAAGAGGGGGAGCGACATAATGGTGCCGTGACTCGGTTAGGAAACCTAGGCAGGGTTTAGTGTCACTCCTCCACGAAGAGGGGGAGCAACAAGAGAGAAGAGAAAGGGCTTCCACCCTGTGGCTTGCAGCTGGACTGTGCCTCGTTGGCTAGGACACCGTCAGGCTTGAGAGGGCGATGCGGGTGGGTGGGAGCGTCCGTCAGTCTGCGACAAGAACAGCAGGTGTGTGACACAGTCGCACTTCCAGCTTCCCGTCACCTGAGCAGCAGAGTCCTATAATGGCCAGGGAAGACTGGCTGCCTCGTCTACAAAACACCCGCCGAGCACTGACAATCACTGCATTCAAGGGCTTTCAAATGTACCTTTAAAAACCCACCTGACAGTCTGAGCAGGTTGGTTCAGAGCCGCAATGGATGGCAGCAGACCCTGCACGTTTAAATCCACAGTGACACTTTCAGAACTCACTAGTTAACTTTGAAGGAGAACGCTAGGGGACTCTCACTTTTTTTTGGATACTTTATTATTTATTTGAAAGGCAGAGTTAGGCAGGCAGGCAGAGAGACCATTTGTTGGTCACTCCTCCAAATAGCTACAGTGGCTGGAACTGGGCCCATCCAGAGCCAGGAGCATCTTCAGGGTCTCCCATGCTGGTGCAGCAGCCCAAGGACTTGGCCATCTTCTCCTGCATCCCAAGGCCACAGCAGAGAGCTGCATCCAGAGAGGAGCACCTAGGACATGAACCAGAGCCCATATGGGAAGCCAGTGCCACAGCCAGAGGCTTAGCCTGCCACAGTGCCAGGCCCCTCTCTCATCCTCGCCAACATGGGGCTGACAATACACTGAAGTGTCAAACATCTGCAGAGTAAGACATTTCACAAGTTTTTATATTCACCAGCAAACACTGATTTAACAATTCTTACTCATGTGAAACCAATTCTATTAAGCCAAATTTCCAACAAATTCAAGTACTCTTAAAGTTCCTAACAATTACAGCCCATAAATCTTCCTGTATCCCATACCAACATACCATAAAGAACTAAAAAACTCAAAATAGCATATACTACAGCAATGCAGAAAATTCCAGGGTCACCTGACTTCCTACCTAATTCACAAGTTACCTGCTAATACAGGATCAAACTAAAATGCTGTGTTTTTACAATAAAATTAAGTTGAAAAGTTACTATAGTACTAGAAACTACACAAAAATTAAAATAACTTAAAATTCATTTAAAGTAGATTCTCGTTTACATGCAGAATTACTTAAAGCCACCTGGAGAAGTACACAGAGACTCACAGGGGCTGAACGGACTTCCCGGAGTCACGAGCACTGTGACCACTGATAGTGTTATCTGTCTGAATTTCTCACTTTTTCCCTGGTTTAAAACAAATGTACTGTGTTAACACAACCCTACTACGTAAGGTCTAAGGTCTGCTTTCAGCTCACAATCAGACTGAAGGTGGAAATTTTCACAGTTCCCACAGTCACTGGCAAGGGTAAAATCTTAAGTAAATTCTGCCGTCCTGTCCCTACACTGCAAAAGCTGAACGACACATCGCGTTCACAGTGTAAAGAACATGCCCCCCTCAAAGGGGACACCCCCTCGAGTTCCAGTTTCCATGAAGGAACTTCATGGGAGAAACACCCCTGGCCTCTCTGCCCCTGGCGCGGGTGAGCCAGAAAACTCTACGTGCTCAGGGCCACCTCTTCTTCACCTTCTCTGAGGATCTGTCTGTCCAGAGGGGAACACTCAGGTCACCTAAGTGGGACGCCGACAGCTGTCCAGTGGCTCCAAGGCTCCGGTGAGCAAGCGCCCTGATTTAGGGTGGAGCGTAAGGGAGTCCACTGTGCCTGCAGGTCGAAGTCCCATCTCTCCCTCCGCGTCTTCTCTATTATGACCTCACCAGGCTCACGAGCTCGTCTCCGCCTGTGCAATCCCTGCACTTATTCTTAGTCAATTCTGTCCTCAAAGGGAAACAGGGGCGGTGTCCATGTAATACTGAAACCCTAACACCTACGACACACATTCTATCACACTGCAACAAGAATCTTTTAAATTGGCATTTTTATTTTCTCATATCAAGTAATTTTTCAGCTTTCATTAGGGAGAGCTTAAATACACTGAAGTGGAGCGGCAGGATAATGGAAGTGCCCAAGGGCTCATCAGCTGTGTTACTCCACCCACATCCACCCGCCCTCCTCTCATGATCCTGAAACACGTGCCAGCCCTGTGTCTCACGCCACCAGCACTACACATTCATCCCTAGGGACGCTTCTGCAGCAAACCTGCAGTTAACGCTATGTCTTCACACACCCAGGGAGCTGTCCAGTTTCCCTTTGTGAAAAAAAAATAGCACTTTTCAAGAGTCTATCACTCAGAAGCAGGACCCAAACAAGACCCACACGTTGGCCCTGGGTGCTGAATCTTTAATTCCACTCCTTCATTCTCCATCAAGCTTTCCCTGCAATCTCTCTGTGTAGAAACCAGACTCATCCGCCCCGTAGCGCTCCTGTCTGATCCTGCTGGCTCCATTCCTCCGCAGCAGGGGACGGAGCTACGCAGTTCAGCAGGCTCCGAGGTGAATCTCTGATACGCTCACTTCACCGGCAGCACACGCACTCTAGCAGAAGACGTAACTCCTGGCAGACTGGACTTCAGTGGGACGTGCACAGTCATCGACTATCAGCGCCTCCGTTTATTTCACCTCAGAGTTCAGGTACGCAGCCCCAGCACCCGCCTTCCTGCCAGGGTGACCTTCAGCTGAGGGACTGAGGAAAGGCAGTGACCACGCGCTTCCCCTCACTTTGGGGGCGAAGCGCACACACGGCCCTCGGGAAGCCCAGGTGTGAGCCAGCCCTTGGAATCACTCATCACGAAGAACGCCACTGTTAACACGTATGCGTGCGTTAATGTATTTGTTTCTCGTCTTAATCTGTATTTTGTCAGTCTAATCGCAGAGCCCTGACACACAAACCTAAGTAGCAGAAATTTTTTTTCTCCCCTAAATATTACAGCTTGCAAAGTTGTAATATTCCAATTCTATAAAGAGACACTTCTTCCTATCAGTTACGGCTGATTTCAAGGTGCTATTCATGTGGCAAAGGCAGCACATATCTTGAATTTGTTCTCTTACTTCCCAATTTTTAAAAGTATGAGTTAGGTGGCTTATTAGCAGGTAAAGCTGCTCCCTCTGGCACCAATACCCCACACGGGTGCTGGTTTGAGTCCCAGCTGCTCCACTTCTGATCAGCTCCCTGCTAATGCACTTAGGAAAGCAGCAGCAGATGCCCCAAGTGCCTGGGCCCCTGCACCTGTGCAGCAGACCCAGCGAAAGATCCTGGCGCTGGATGGGCCCAGCTCCAGCCACTGTAGCTATCTGGAGCAGTGAACCAGCAAATGGTCTCTCTGCCTGTCTGTCTAACTCTGCCTTTCAAATAAATAATAAAGTATCAAAAAAAAGTGAGAGTCCCCTAGCATTCTCCTTCAAAACTAACTAGTGAGTTCTGAGAGTGTCACCGTGGATTTAAACGTGCAGGGTCTGCTGCCATCCATTGCGGCTCTGAACCAACCTGCTCAGACTGTCAGGTGGGTTTTTAAAGGTACATTTAAGGCCGGCGCCGCGGCTCACTAGGCTAATCCTTCGCCTGCGGCACCGACACACCAGGTTCTAGTCCCGGTCGGGGCGCCGGATTCTGTCCCGGTTGCCCCCCTTCCAGGCCAGCTCTCTGCTGTGGCCCGGGAGTGCAGTGGAGGATGGCCCAAGTGCTTGGGCCCTGCACTCCATGGGAGACCAGGAGAAGTACCTGGCTCCTGTCATCGGATCAGCGCAGTGCCCCGGCCGCAGCGCGCCGGCCGCGGCGGCCATTGGAAGGTGAACCAACGGCAAAGAAGATCTTTCTCTTTGTCTCTCTCTCTCTCACTGTCCACTCTGCCTGTCAAAAAAAAAAAAAAAAAAAAGGTACATTTGAACGCCCTTGAATGCAGTGATTGTCAGTGCTCGGCAGGTGTTTTGTAGACGAGGCAGCCAGTCTTCCCTGGCCATTATAGGACTCTGCTGCTCAGGTGACAGGAAGCTGGAAGTGCGACTGTGTCACACACCTGCTGTTCTTGTCGCAGACTGACGGACGCTCCCACCCACCCCCATCTCCCTCTCAAACCTGACGGTGTCCTAGCCAACGAGGCACAGTGCAGCTGCAAGCCACCAGGAGAACACAGGCACAGTGACACTGGCTTGTTCCGTTCCCTGATGCAAAGCACTTCTCCAGAAACAGCAGAAACTAAAAAAACAAATTCACCACCAAGAGTCACATAAGGGTTTCGAAGCAGGTGTAGGGGACGGGAGTGGTGGTGTCATGGGTCTTAAAAAAAGAAATCTGTAATAAATCAAGATGTCTAAATTCAACGTGATGCTGGATACAAGCACTTAAAAACTGCAGATACATAGTCCGTCACCAGGATCGTAGCTGCTGGACCTCAAGACAAAGGAATTCCACTTACACCTCTTTCCAGGTTTTTCGAGTCACCAAAGAACTACATCAATCAGTGTCCTGCTTACAGCTTCTTAAAAAGCTGTCCAGGTGCATGTCCTACGCGAGTGTATTGCTGAAACTTACAAAGAAAACAGCCCAACTCAGAATGACGAAGCCAGCGGACAGAAAGGCGTACCTCCCGGGTCCTCTCCGGGACCAGCTGGCCGCTGGGAGGAACGCCGCCCCCTGGCCGCCTCCAGCTGTGGACTCTGGGGGCCGTGATCACACTGTAGTCACACTAGCTCAGATCACTGGGACTTCAGCACGCAGAAGCAGTCCCAGCTAACAGCCAGCGGCTCCCGGGTCGGGGCCCAGAGCCCCACCTATTTACATACAGCACAGAACTCCCACAGAGGGCAGTCCCCCAGCTCACCCCGAGATCCCCATCAGGCTGGCCGAGATGACGTCCCATCGACATCACAGCCTGGCGGCTCCCCTGATCAACCGCGCCTCCTGCCTCCTCCTCCACTGGCCGTTCTCCCTAACAAACCTGTCGCTGATTAACTCCATCGCAGCGGCTGCTTCCCAGGGGACTCAGATACTAAGAGGATCTAAACCATCTGGGAGAATACTCTTAGCTGCAGAGAACCTTCTCGAACACGGCACACAGCGCTTGTTTGGAGTGGCTTATCTTACTGAGCCAAGTCTGCTTGCTCTGCGACTCTACAGCCGCACGTCTGCTCTCCGGGCTGGCACTTCATGGGTCATCTGATTCTCTTCCAGTCATGATCACCATCCTAGATAACCTTGTCTGTTTCCTGGAGGATCGAGGACTGGCCAAATAAGCAACAGAGAAAACTATTCTTAAAATGTGTTATGAACTCAGTTTAGCTTAATGTGTCCAATGCTAGAGTATTACATGCAATTTTAGCACAGTCTGTTTTCTGGAAGACTCTGGCTGAGGCTTAGCCTTCCTTAGTGATCCCCCAATCAATATGACCCTCACTTCATGTTCAAAAAATACTAAAGAAGAAAAGGCAGCTGTCTGTTAGGGTAGACAGGATTTATTTGGTATCTTCAAAAACCAATCTGAGAAAATTTTCCACTCACTGATTTTAGCTGAGCCACCGAGAAAACAAGAAAATCCTTCTGCAAAATTTTCAATAAGATGATATTATCTAAAGACTTGAAGCGTGAAACCTGGATTACAACAGCTGACCAACAAACCAGAATGTAATGCCTACAAAAGCTAAGTAAAAACATAAAAAGTGTAACTATATAAAATTTATTTAAGAACTGGAGAAGTATTTCTGTAATCTGACCATGTATAAAGAATATACATATGCAAGAGTAAACACAACTCCAGCCTACGGAAAATATGAAGAGTGAAAACACCTAGCTCTCAATTCTGTTCACGACACTATGGCTTGTAGATGTCCTTCTTCTAAGTTATACAAGAATGACTCTTTAAAGCTCTTACATGTTAGCATACTACAGAATAAAGTTTTCTAAAATGAAACATGGATTCAAAGTTACAGACTTCTCTGACTGCAAAACTTCATGCCTAATCGTATGTTAAGCAAAGAATTGCAAGTAACTCATGAAGTCATATCATCACTGAACCGTGGAAGCCAAAAGGCAGGCTTCGCCATCAATTCCAGACATGGAGATTCACGGTGCTGAACAGCAAGCATGGCCACCAATCACGCCCCTCCCTACACACAACACCAGCAACAGGACTCGGCCATCAGGAGGCACAGTTCATTCAGCCACCTGGTGGATGTGCACGAGCTCCTGGCTTGCTCTGGCCAGAAACAGCAGAAAATGGGATAAACGCAGAGGCCCAAAAAGCCTCCTACTTGGGAGCTGCCCCTTCTACCATCATTAAGCTCGGTGGTGCAGCGGGGAAGCCGCCGCCTGCAGGGCCAGCACCCCACAGCGCACGAGTTTGAGGGCTGCTCCACTGCCCATCCAGCTCTCTGCTGTGGCCTGGGAAAGCAGCAGGAGATGGCCCAAGTGCTTGGGCCCCTGCACCCACGTGGGAGATCCAATGAGGCTCCCGTCTCTGGGCTTCAGCCTGGCCCAGCCCTGGCCATTGGGGCTATTTGGGGAGTGAGCCAGCGGACGGAAGATTTCTGTCTCTGTAACTCTATCCAATAAATAAATAAATCTTTAAAAAATAAATAAACAAACAACTTCCACGATCCCTACTAGAGCAAGCACCGGAGACAGAGGCTGTGGTGGTCCCAGTAAGACCACGTGAACCAGCCGCAGTCCGTCTACCACTGACCACAGACAGAGTGGCCCCAGCTAAGATCAGTGGTCCTGGCACAGGCAAGAAAACTCAGCCAGCCGAGCCCAAACTACCGTCCAGAGAAGGAACTGAGATGGCGGCTGTTCTCAGCTGCTCTGTGGGTGACAGCAGACAGGACAGCAGTAACCGACACACTCACCCACAGCCCCTGCCTGCTTTGAGTTGTGCTGTAGCCTTGAGCTAAGGTGCACACGAGCACCAGTGTGGGGAAACCACGGTTCTGTCAGCATTTGTGCGGAGACCACAGTTCTACAAGACAGCCCACAACAGATCCTGACATAACAAGGGCGGCAAGAGAGCACTTCACAGAGGACGGAAATAAACATGGAATCCCGAAAATCTACGTGAAAATGAGGGACTACACCCTGAAAGAAAACTCTCTATGGATTTAAATTCCCGAGACACAGTGCTAAGAATGTTATACTACTGCAGTTTTAATGATCTATGATTGCTTTAAAATGTATTATGTATGGGGAAATGGTCATTTTTCCGTTCAATTACTGTATACAGCTCTTGTCTATATCCCCACTAAACTCGGGTTTTTTTTGTTGTTGTTGTTGTTGTTGTTGTTGTTTTTGGACAGGCAGAGTGGACAGTGAGAGAGAGAGACAGAGAGAAAGGTCTTCCTTTTCTGTTGGTTCACCCCCTAGTGGCCGCTGCGGCTGGTGAATCACGCTGATCCGAAGCCAGAAGCCAGGTGCTTCTCCTGGTCTCCCATGGGGTGCAGGGCTCAAGCACTTGGGCCATCCTCCACTGCACTCCTGGGCCACAGCAGAGAGCTGGCCTGGAAGAGGGGCAACCGGGACAGAATCCGGCGCCCGACCAGGACTAGAACTAGCCTATTGAGCTGTTTTTGCTTTTTACTCATTAACCTTCTCATTCAGTGAACCAATCAGCATTTTTACTGTAATGTGAATTCCAAATGTGTTATCTCAAAAGTAAAAAAGGGAAGAGGAACAGTGGGAGGGAGAAGGGGAAAGACAGGAAGGGTGTATCACTGTGTTCTTAGAGCCGTTTCAGGGAACCATGTTTACTCTGTGAGAAAGGACTTTAACAAAAAAAAAATCTTTTAAAACAAAAAAATTAAAAATTAAAGAATTTATTAAAGAATAAATGTCGGGAGGCCACTGAGTCAAGTGGCCAGGGACCCGAACCCGAACCTATGTGGCGAATCCCCAATAAAAACTCAGACATGCACAGCTCCATCCATGCTGATAACATGACTGATGTCCTGAGAGCCCAAGTCCTGAGGACACAGCAGCTTTGACCTTCGGGGCTCTCCTAGACCTCGCCCAGTGGGGCTACCTCTTTGGTCCTGATTCGCACCATCTATTAAAAAGCGACAGTGCCACGCAGGGTGCTTCGAGTTCTGTGAGTCACTGCAGAACACTGTCAGGCCAGAGGGAGCGGTGCAAACTTCCCAGCTGCCTTTAAGGGCAGGCTGCCTGGAAGCCGGAAGGCTGCACCTGGTGTCTAAGGCAAGGGCAGCGCCCGTCCCCTGTCCAGCTGGCCTAAGCGCAACTCAACGCCAAAGACGTCCACAAAGCAGAAGACACCCCTCCCCCATGCCACTCTGGCTGGAGATCTCTGACCCTAACAAATCTCGCTTTTAAGTCTCAAAAAAAAAAAAAAAAAAAAAAGAGCAGGAGTGGGTGGTGTCTGGTGCAACACGGAGACATGACTGAGGACATCAGCACGTCACACCGGAGCACCTGGGCTCTCGTCCCAGCGCCGCTGCCAATTCTGGGTTTCTGCAAGCGCAGACCGTGGGAAGCACCCCGTGACGGCTCAACTGCTTGGTCCCTGCCACTCGCATCAGAGATCAGGATTCACCTCCCGGCTCGCAGCTCCGGCCTGGCCCAGGCCTGGCGGTTGTGGGTGTCTGGGCAGTGAAGCAGCAGATGGGAGATCTCTCTACGCCTTTCAAATAAATTAAATAAATAAAAACTTGAAAAGAAGAAACAAAGACAACATTCATCAAAAGCAGTAATCAGAGTTGGAATACTCACAGGAGCATGGTCTCATGGAACCAAAAAGGAAGGGGAAAAACGTAGCACAGCCAGGAGGAAAGCAGGGACGGTGACAGAATCCCTGGGGGAGACAACAGGGCCGGCGAGGAGTGTCCACCTCACCAGGAGAAGTCACCCTTCACTCAACTGCCTACTAATTACCTGCTACGTACACTTCGTCAACAACTCAGCTTGTGATCTTACCATACACTAAAAAGAGCAAATTCCTGGGCCGGCACTGTGGTGTAGTGGGTAAGGCTGCCACCTGCAGTGCCGGCATCCCATCTGAGCACCAGTTCAAGTCCCGGCTGCTCCACTTCCCATCCAGCTCTCTGCTGTGGCCTGGGAAGGCAGTGGAGGATGGCCCAAGTCCTTGGGCCCCTGCACCCACGTGGGAGACCCGGAGGAGGCTCCTGGCTTCGCATCGGCACAGCTCCGATGCACCTAATACTTAAACATTTATTCATTTCTCAAATTCAGGTTCACCCTTAAGACAGGGTTAAAGCAATGCATTTCCTCGACCAGAGCAGGGAGTGTTCGGCCGGCCAGCCACAGAGACCTGCGAAATCATTCGGCCTGGCCTTGCCAGGCAACCACAGAGTAGGACTCGAAATTCAATAAGCCTGCGGCAGGTTAACTTTTAAGATGGTAACTGTATGACCCACGAATGAGGTTATAAACACCCAAGTGGCCCTCTGCAGAAAAAGTGTCCCCACCTCTGAGTAACAAGAATGTTTCTGAAAACTCAAAAACGCTCGTCAATCACCAGAGGTGACACCTTGACTTGGGCAAGAAAAAGCCTGCAGCGACAGTCAGACATCTCGTCAAGACACAGGAGTCCATAACGAGAGTTCTGACCCTGTTAGAAAAGATGGACTAATTGTGAGGGTATTTATTGATGGACTAATTGTGAGGGTATTAATATAAAATGCCCTAAAAAGTGTTTCCAAACGTAGTCTATCGATGAAAATCTCTTACCTGTACTCGTCCAACCGCACCAGGAATCGCACGATGTCATGGTGAGCTTTCAGCACCAGCAGCTCGGTGTAGGGGTTCTGGGTTTGCTCTTCACCTATTGACTGCAAGGGAGACTTCTTGTGATGGAAAAAACAAAAAAGAGATGACTTACAATAGGAGACCACACTGGATATAACCACATGATACACATCTAAGAATATCCGTTTTAAAAGCTACAAAATATCACGTTCTAACACTAAGTAGTATTTCCCGGTAAGCTGCCAATTCCACGTAAACACCCTCAACACAAATTCAGGCAAGAAATGTCAGTTCTCTCAAGTCACAGATTTACAGAAAGGGTGAACTTCGTTTCAGCGAAGACTTCTTACTGAAACACTCAAGGGGCCGGCACTGTGGCATAGAAGGTAAGAATCCACCTGCAGTGCCGACATCCCATGTGTGCACCGGCTGCTCCGCTTCCCAGCCCAGCTCCGTGCTAACGCGCCTGGGAAAGCAGCAGAGGGTGGCCCAAGGGCTTGCGCCCGAGAAATCCACATGGGAGACCCAGAAGAAGCGCCCGGCCCCTGGCTTTGGCCTGGCCTAGTCCCAGCTGTTGTGGCCATTTGGGGAGTGAACCAGCAGATGGAGGACCTCTCTGTCTCCTTCTTTCTCTGTACCTCCCCCTTTCAAATACATTTTATTAAAAATAAAAAAGCAAAGGAAAAGAAAATTTTTTAAATCTGACTTAAAAATTAATGAGCTGGCGGGCCGGCGCCGTGGCTCACTTGGTTAATCCTCCACCTACAGCACTGGCATCCCATCTGGGCGCCGGGTTCTAGTCCCGGCTGCTCCTCTTCCAGTCCAGCTCTGCTGTGGCCGGGAGTGCAGTGGAGGATGGCCCAAGTGCTTGGGCCCTGCACCCACATGGGAGACCAGGAGAAGCACCTGGCTCCTGGCTCCGGATCAGCACAGCACCAGCCGTGGAGGCCATTTGGGGAGTGAACCAACGGATGGAAGACCTTTCTCTCTCTCTCTTTCACTGTCTATAACTCTGTCAAAAAAAAAAAATCAATGAGCTGGCATTGCGGCCGATTGGGGAGTAAGCCTGTGGATGGAGGATCTCTCTCTCCCTCTCTGTCTCTCCTTCTCTTTGTAACTCTTTCAAATAAAATATCCCTTAAAAAACAAAACAAAAAAAAACTGATGAGCCGAGGCCGGAGCTGTGGCACACTAGGTTAAGCCTCCGCCTGCAGAGCCCACATCCCATACGACTGACAGTGTCCCGGTTGCCCCTCTTCCAGGCCAGCTCTCTGCTGTGGCCTGGGAGTGCAGTGGAGGATGGCCCAAGTGCTTGGGTCCTGCACCCCAGGGGAGACCAGGAGAAGCACCTGGCTCCCGTGGGGATGAACCAACGGAGGGAAGACCTTCCTCTCTCTCTCTGTCTCTCTTTCACTGTCTGTAACTCTACCTATCGATAATAATAATAATAAAATTAAATTACAAACAGGGTGCCCACACCTTACACTGGAGTGCTGGCTGGACTCGCAGCCCCGTTCCTGGCTCCAGCCCTGTGCGAGGACAAACCCGGGAGAAAGCTCCGAGGGCTCAAGCCGCGGGCTCCTGCTACCCGGGGGGACCTGGGCTGAGCTCCCGGCTCCCAGCTCCAGCCTGGCTCTCAGGCACACTTTCAACACATAAATAAAAGAAGCCCGTCTTGATGACCCAAGGCGGGGAGGAGGGGCAGAGAGGAAGCCAGGACGGGGCAGAGCAGGACGCGCAGGCGCAGGCGGAGGCGGGCGCGGGCCGAGGGCCGCATCGCAAGTGCAGCGGCTGGGACTCGAACCGGCGCCCATGTAGGGTAAAGTAAAAATCAAAAAAATTACAAATATACCTCAGCTGCAAACTGGAGGAAGTGACGGCCGGGCAGGCGGGCGACGCGCCAAGCTTCCTGCTCAGACGGCGCGAGCGAGCCCGCCCGCCCTGACCGCCCTGACCGCGGGACCCTACCCCCTCGGGGCCTGCGACTTCACGCACCAGGGACGCGGGCACCCGGGCCAGGCCCCGCGGCCGCGAGGGGCGCCCCTTACCTCGGCCAGCCCCGGGGGCTCCCGGCCGCCCCCGATCAGCCAGCGCAGCATGCGGGCGGCGGGCACTCGCCGACGCGCACTCGCGCCGCCCGGGGACACGGGACACGGGCGCGGGCGCGGGGCCGGACTTCGGGGCCGGACTTCGGGGCCGCAGCGGGGCCGGACGCAGGCCGCGGCACAGGCGGCGGCGGAGCCCGCGAGCGAGCATGCGCGGCGCGGCCCAGGCCGACGGCGTCTCGGGCGGCCCCTAGCGGGCGAGCGCGGCGCAGCGCCCGGGGGCGAGGGCGTGGGCGGCGCGGCGTGCGTTACCGCGTGGGCGAACCGGCGGGGCAGCCACCGGGTGCAGGGGCGTGTGGGCGCCGGCCGACAGGGCCCGCGCCGGGGCTCTGCGTGAATGCCCGCGGGGGCGCCTGCACCTGCTGCCCTGGATCAGGAAAGCGCAGCCCCGAGCCAGCCGGCCGGCCGTGAAGCCGCTGCCCTGCGCTGGACGCAGTCTGCCCCGATGCACACCTCCAGAGAGCGGACGGCCGAAGGACGCGGGGCGCTTCCTGCCTTCCGCCCCAGACCGCGGTCTGCCTGGGGATGCCCTGCAGGATGAGGGGAGATGCACCGGGCCGGCTCGTGCGCGGCGTAGATCTGACTTAATTTCCATGAGTACTTGCGAGGCCCAGCTGACGCTGCTGCCGTAAATTATTTTAGACAACTACCAAAAATGCCCCCCAAATGCCAAAAAAGCCCCAGCCAGGGCGTTAATTTCACAAACATGTACTAGACAGATGCAACAGAAATGCAAAAAACTGACTGCGTAACATTGCTGCTGTCTCGGAACAAGGCAGAATGCTCTATGCATCGTTGAGAGGGCCGGACGTCCTGCTTTGAGACAGAGGATGGGGCCGCCGCTGTGGGGTAGCGGGTAAAGCCGCCACCTGCAGTGCCAGCATCCCATGTGCAACCCGGTTCTAGTCCCGGCTGCTTCACTTCCCATCCAGCTCTCTGCTGTGGCCTGGGAAAGCAGTGGAAGATGGTCCAGGTCCTTGGGCCCCTCACTCATGTGGGAGACCCCAAAGAAGCTCCTGGCTTTGGATCAGCCCAGTTCTGGCTGTTGCAGCCATTTGGGGAGTGAACCAGCATATGGAAGACCTCTCTCTCGCTCTCTCTCTCTGTAGCTCTGCCTGTCAAATAAATATGTTAAAAAAAAAAACAAAAAACAAAAAAAACAGGTTATAGTAGACGCAGGCGTCTGGTGCAGCTGGGATGCCAGAGTTGAGTCCTGGTTCTGCTTCTGGCGGAGCTTCCTGCTGGGGTGCAGAAGGCAGACGATGGGTCCCGCACCTGAGGCCTTGCCACTGGCGTGAGACACCCAGGGTGAGCTCCTGAGTTCTGGCTTACGGCTTCCGCCTGGTCCAGGCCTGGCCGTCTGCGGCACCGGGAGCTAACTGGCAGAGGAGCAGTTGGAGGCCTGGCTGCCCTGTCTCTGCAGTGGAGCGCTACCGGAGGGACGTGGAGAAGGCTGGAGAGACGGGAGGCGCCGGATCTCTCTCCACCCAGCCAACGGTGATGCTGCCCACTCTGCCGCGGCTGTTTCGGAACTCCGAGGCGAGGCCGCCTTAAAGGCCCGCAGCTCCCAGTGTCAGCCCCTCCCACTCAGCAGTGCTCAGAGGGCTGAAGGGAGTAGGGCCTGCTGGACGTCCCTAACTGAAATTAAAAAAAAATCCACTGGAAGTATTCGGAGCAGATCTGAGTCGAAAGAAAAAGCATCAAAGACAATCGAAATGATCAAGTCTCAGGACTCGAAGAACGAGGACAGTGAGCCGGTCCTAAGGGGCCTGTGGGACACCCACTCAGATCAAGATGTGAACGTGGGAGTCTCGGGAGGCCAAAGAAAGGAGGAAAAAGTACTGTTTGAGGGAATAATGGCTGAAAAGTTCCACCTTTGACGAAAGAAAGCAATCTGCAAATCCAGGAAGTCAGTAACCACACGCTGAGATGCACAATCAAACTGTTGGGGAAAAAAAGAGAGAAAAGTCTGCAAACGGAAGGGAGAGCAGCTCGTGACGTCCTACGCGGCTCCTCAGCCGGGTGATCTACAGCCTTGCCATCGGACAGCGGGGGGGAGGGGCGGCCGCCATCGGACAGCGCGGGGGAGGGGAGGCCGCCATCGGACAGCGCGGGGGAGGGGAGGCCGCCATCGGACAGCGCGGGGGAGGGGAGGCCGCCATCGGACAGTGCGGGGGAGGGGAGGCCGCCATCCGACAGCGCGGAGGAGGGGAGGCCGCCATCGGACAGCGCGGGGGAGGGGAGGCCGCCATCCGACAGCGCGGGGGAGGGGAGGCCGCCATCGGACAGCGGGGAGGAGGGGAGGCCGCCATCGGACAGCGCGGAGGAGGGGAGGCCGCCATCGGACAGTCGGAGACCAGCGGCGCGGGGGAGGGGAGGCCGCCATCAGACAGTCGGAGACCAGCGGCGCGGAGGAGGGGAGGCCACCATCGGACAACGCAGAGGAGGGGAGGCCGCCATCGGACAGCGGGGAGGAGGGGAGGCCGCCATCGGACAGCGCGGGGGAGGGGAGGCCGCCATCGGACAGTCGGAGACCAGCGGCGGAGGAGGGGAGGCCGGGCTGGTGGTTTCAGTACTGTCCAGCAAAACCACTCCCTAAGAACAAGGGAGGGAGGGGCCGGCACCTGGCCTAGCTGGCCTAGGACGGAGACGCTGCCCCCAGGGTAACGTGATGCAGTTCCTGACCCCTTCGCGTGGGGGCCCTCTCTGTCTCTGCTTCTGAAGTAGATGCATTTTTAAAGAAATTGACTCATTAATAAACAAGAGCTGAGGAATGTGTTCCCGGCACCCGCCCACTAAGAAATGCCAAAGGCAGTCCTGCAGGTTGAAATGAGAGGATGCTGGACAGTAACTTAAAGCCACATGAAGCATGAAGATCTCGGATAAATACACAGGCAACCTCAAAAACAGTGCTTTCGTCATTTTGGTTGGTAGCCAGATTGTATATTCAAATAATTTAAATACAAATGCTTACAGAGTAATAATCTATATGATTAGGCACGCAATATATAAAGGCATCATTTGTGATTTCAGTAGGTTGAGATGAGGTGTACAGGAGTAATTTTTGTATGCTAGAGAAGCGAAATTGGTATAAATTCAAATTAGATTATCGCTTTAGGATGTTAACTAATATTCTCATGGCTATCACAAAGATCTCTAGAACAAAAGGGAATCAAAACATTCATTACAGAAAATACACACAAAAGAAAGCAATAATGGAAGAAATCCTATAAGGCTCTAGAAAACAAATAAAATGAAAGAAGACCTCTCTTATCAGTAATTTCTTTTAAAATTAAAGGGGTTAAACTCAAACAAAAAGCCGATTCTCAAAATAGAAGAAAAAAAATAAACTCACCGTGATTCAGCCCTATGCTGTCTATAACAATCTTACTTTAGCTCCAAAGACAGAAAGATCAAAAGCGAAAGGAGAAGAAAAGGGAAAAGTGTAAGCAAAGAAGCGACCACTCCATGCAAACAGGTATCCAAAGAAGAGCTGGGATGGAAGTCCTAACACCAAAGAGACCTTAAATCAGAAAAGGATACAAGAGACAAACCATTAAATTACATACAAGTAAATGTCATTCATATTAATAAAAGCAAAAAGATAAAGCAATTATAAACTTTATACACCTAATAACACCCTCAAAATATCAAAACTGACAGAACTGGAGGTAGAAAGAGTTCTACAGTAATAGACGCGGACTTCAGTAGCTCACTTGGAACGATGGCTGCAACAATTAGGAGGTAAGTAGGAACAGAGGACTCGGAGGAAACAAGCTAGCAATGTGCTCCACACACTCTATCCAGCAGACCCACATTCTTCAAGCACACGGGACCTTCTCTACGAAACATTAGGCCACAAAATAAGTGTCAGTAGGTTTAAGAGGACACCTATCATATGAAGTATCTCCTTTGATGTCAGACATCAGCAATAGAAGTTAACGCTCGAGGCGCTGGCGTTACTACGCCTGCAGCTCCCTGCTGGAATACCTGCTCAAGTCCTGGCTGCTCCACCTCCCATACAGCCTTGCTCATGTGCCTAGGAAGGCAGTGGATGATGGCCCAAACTCTTGGGTCCCTGCAACCACGTGGAAGACCCTGGTGGAGTTCCTAGGGGCTGGCTTTTGCCTGGCCCAGACATGGCTGTTGCAGCCACTTGGGGACTGGACTAGCAGATGGAAGATCTCGCACTCTCTCTGCCTTTCACATAAATAAATATTTTTTTAAGTACACCTGGAAAATTCACAAATACATTGAAATGAAAACGCTCAACAAATGGGTCAAAGAAAGCATAAGAGAAATTCTCAAACACCTCGTGCTGAATTCTGGCACCATGCCAAATCTTAGGGGATGCTGTAAGACCAGTTTTCAGAGAGAAATTTCTAGCTTTAAATGCCAACATTAAAAAGATGATCTGAGGCTGGTGCTGTGGGGTAACAGGCTAAGCCTCTGCTTGCAACGCCGACATCCCACATGGCTGCTGCTTCCAGTCCTGGCTGCTGTGTTTCTGATCCAGCTCCCTGATAATGCACCTGGGAAAGCAGAAGATGACCCAAGGGCTTGGGCCCCTGACACTCACTTGGCAGACCCAGAAGAAACTCCTGGCTCCTGGCTTTGGGCTGGCCCAGCCCAGTCACTGCTACCATTTGGGAAGTGAACCAGCAGATGGAAGATTCCTCTGTCTCTACCTCTCCCTCTATCTCTCTGTAGCTCTACCTATTAAATAAGTAAAACAAATCTTAAAAAAAAGATCTAAACCAAGCAAACCTTATCTGTTAAGGAGCTGGAAAAGTAAGAGCAAACTAAACCCAAAGTTAATTGAAGGAAGTGATCAAGGTGAGAGCAGTGATTAACAAAACAGAGAAAATCAGTAGAACAGAAAGTTGGTCCTTGGGAAAGATGAACAAAATTGACAAACGTTTAGCTGGCCTGACAAAGAAAAACACAAAATTCAAATAACTAAAACCAAAAATGAAAGTGGAGACGTAACTACCAACCTCACAGAGATAGAGGAGTATGAGATTACTGTATACAATGGTGTGCAAAAAACTTTATCTGAAAAAAAGTGAACAAACCTCTTGAAAACCAAAAATTACCTAAATTGACACAAAAGTAGTGGGAAGTATCAATAGACCTCTAAGAAGAGATTTAAAGAGTAATCCAAAACTTCCCAACAAAGAAAAATCCTGGATCAGATGGATTTTCTGATGAACCTGCCAAAAATTTAAAGAATTAACACAATTTCTTCCATAAAGTAGAAAAGGACTAACTCATTATACAAGGACAGCATTATCCTCATATAAAGGCTGGCGTCGTGGCTCACTAGACTAATCCTCAGCCTGTGGCGCCGGCACCCCAGGTTCTAGTCCCAGTGGGGGCGCCGGATTCTGTCCCAGTTCTCCTCTTCCAGTCCAGCTCTCTGCTGTGGCCTGGGAAGGCAGTGGAGGATGGCCCAGGTGCTTGGGCCCTGCACCCCATGAGAGACCAGGAGAAGCACCTGGCTCCTGCCATCGGATTAGCACAGCACCGGCCGTGGCAGCCATTTGGGGGGTGAACCAATGGAAGGAAGACCTTTCTCTCTCTCTTTCTCTATCTAACTCTGCCTGTCAAAAAAAAAAAAAAAAAAAAAAAAAAAAAAAAAACCAGATAAAACCATCTTAAGAAAATTACACAACAATATGCCTTAGCAATAGTCATACAGAATTAGCAAATTTAGGCCGGCGCCGCGGCTCACTAGGCTAATCCTCCGCCTTGTGGCGCCGGCACACCGGGTTCTAGTCCCGGTCGGGGAGCCGGATTCTGTCCCGGTTGCTCCTCTTCCAGGCCAGCTCTCTGCTGTGGCCAGGGAGTGCAGTGGAGGATGGCCCAGGTGCTTGGGCCCTGCACCCCATGGGAGACCAGGAAAAGCACCTGGCTCCTGCCATTGGATCAGTGTGGTGCGCCGGCCACAGCGCGCTGGCCGCGGCGGCCATTGGAGGGTGAACCAACGGCAAAGGAAGACCTTTCTCTCTGTCTCTCTCTCTCACTGTCCACTCTGCCTGTCAAAAAATAAAAATAAAAAAAAAATTAGCAAATTTAACCAACGAGAGAGTAAGTATTATATACCACGACCAAGTGAGATTTTTTCTAGGAATTCAAGGGTGACTCACCAAGAAAAGCAATGTGACAATCATGCTAATGGAACAAGGGAGGGAACCACGTGATCAACTCAACTGACACACAACAGTAACTGACAAATCCCACACCCCTGCATAAGAACAACAACGTCTCAGAAAACTGGGAAGAGAGAGGAGGGTGCTTATGAAAAGCCCGGTGACCATTAGGTTCAAGGAAGAACAATCACAAGCCTCCCCGCTACAATCAGAAACAAGACAAGGGCGTCTTTTGACTACTTCATCCAACATCGATTTGGGAGTTCCTGCCAGAGTGACTACACGAAAATAAAAAGCATCCAAATTGAAAAGGAAGAGATAAATCCACATTTGCAGATGATACGATCCTATAAATAAAACCCAAAGAATCTGCAAGAAAAGTACTAGAACTAACAAATGAGCTCAGCTAAGTTGCAGCTCACAAGATGAGCATACAGTGAGTTGTTTCTATAAACCAACAATGCATACCCAAAAGGGAAAATGATGAAGTAACTGCACTTACCATAGCATCTTAAAAAAATACTTAGGGATAAATCTAACCTAGGAGGTTAAAGACATACACTGAGCCAGCGCCGCGGCTCACTAGGCTAATCCTCCACCTGCAGCGCCGGCACACCGGGTTCTAGTCCTGGTGGGGGCGCCGGATTCTGTCCCGGTTGCCCCTCTTCCAGGCCAGCTCTCTGCTGTGGCCCGGGAGTGCAGTGGAGGATGGCCCAGGTGCTTGGGCCCTGCACGCCATGGGAGACCAGGAGAAGTACCTGGCTCCTGCCATCGGATCAGCGCGGTGCGCCGGCCGCGGCGGCCATTGGAGGGTGAACCAACGGCAAAGGAAGACCTTTCTCTCTGTCTCTCTCTCTCACTGTCCACTCTGCCTGTCAAAAAAAAAAAAAAAAAAAAAAAAAAAAAAAAAAAAAAAAGACTTATACACTGAAAACTGCAAAACATTGCTGAGGGAAACTAAGACATAAGTTAAAAGATCCCATGTTCCTGAACAGGAAGATACCAGTGTTAAGATAGCAAGCAATATTGCCCATTAATAATTAATAATAATCAGTGCACTGTCATCAAAATTTCAGCAACTTTGCTGCAGAAATGGAGAGATAACCCCCAGGCTCTTATGGAACTACAAGGGACTCCACATACTCAAAGTAATCTTGGGGAAAAAGCTTGAAGACTGACATTTCCCAACTTAACACAAAGTTACAGTGATTACAACAGTGTAGTACTGGTACAGGGAGCAAGTAGGCCAGAGGAATGGAGAAGAGAGCCTCAAAATACGCCCTTCCATACATAGTTAATTCTCTTACAAGAATACAGGGCCGGCGCCGCGGCTCACTAGGCTAATCCTCCGCCTAGCGGCGCGGGCACACCAGGTTCTAGTCCCGATCGGGGCGCCGGATTCTGTCCCGGTTGCCCCTCTTCCAGGACAGCTCTCTGCTGTGGCCAGGGAGTGCAGTGGAGGATGACCCAAGTCCTTGGGCCCTGCACCCCATGGGAGACCAGGAGAAGCACCTGGCTCCTGCCATCGGATCAGCGCGGTGTGCCGGCCACAGCGTGGCAGCCGCGGCAGCCATTGGAGGGTGAACCAACGGCAAAAAGGAAGACCTTTCTCTCTGTCTCTCTCTCTCACTGTCCACTCTGCCTGTCAAAAAAAAAGGGGGGGGCTATTCACTGAGGAAAAGTAGGGTCTTTCCAACAAATGGTACTGGGAAAACATGATATTCACACAAAAAAGAATAAACTTAGACCCTTATTTATATGCAAATATTCACTAACAATGGATCAAACACATAAACAAGAACTATACAATTCTTAGAAGAAAAAACTGCCATAAATTTTCATAACATTGGATTTGGCCACAATTTAATGTATATGACAACAAATGCTCAGGCAATACAAGAAAAAAATAGGTAAGCTGGAGTTTTTGCAAAAATAAGAACTTTTGTTCCTCTCTCAAAAGAACAAAATAATGACCTACAGAAAGGAGGAAAATATCCTTAGATCATATCATATACATAAGGAATTAATAACCAGAATCCACAAAGGTTCTCTACAAGTCAACAACCAGAAACAAGCCAATCCAAAACTAACAAAGGACTTAAGTAGATATTTCTCTGAAGATGGTCTACAAATGGCCACAGAGCACATCCAGAGAGCACAGACGTCGTCAGCCACCAGAGAAACACCCCAAAACAACAGAATGCCACTTCACACATACTAGCACAGCGTAGCTTTTTAAAAATATTTATTTTAAAGAGGTAGAGACAGAGGTTCACTCCCCAAATGGCTGTGATGGCTGGAGCTCAGCTGACCCGAAGCCAAGAGCTTCTTCTGGGTCTCCCACATAGGTGTAGGGGCCCAAGGGCTTGGACCATCCTCTGTTGCTTTCCCAGGCACATTAGCAGGGAGCTGGATTGGAAGTGGAGCAGCCAGGACTTGAATCACCGCTCATATGGGTGCTGGCACTGCAGGCCAAGGTTTAACCTACTGCACCACAGCACCAACCCCTGGCATAATGTGCAAAAACGAGAAACTACTGAACATTGATGGTGATGTGGAGAAACTGCAGTCCTTGCACACTACTAGTGGGAATTGTCAAATGAAGAGCCACGGAGCCAGCTTTGTGGCTCAGAGGGTGAACCTATCTCTGACACCACACCCCATATGGGAGTGCCTGTTCAAGTACTGACTGCTCTGTGTCTGACCCAGCTTCCTACTACTGCAACCTGGGAAGGCAGAGGGAGAGGGCCCAAGTACTTGGGTCCCTGCCGCCCTTCTAAGAGAGAGGATTATTCACAGTATCCCAAGGGCAGAAACTACCCAAGTGCCTGTCAGTAGACTGTGGTCCACACATATAATTGAGTACTACTGAATCATAAAAGGGATGGAATTTTTTATATGCTAAAGCATGATGGGGAGGCCTTGAAACCATGTTAAATAAAATAGGCAAATACTGTATGATTCCACTTACAGCAAATACTTGGAACAGGGAACTTCATGGAGACAGAGAGTAGAGATTAACAAGCCAGGGCATGGGAAACGTGACAGATCCAGAGTTTGTGTTGAGGGTGATGGAAAAGTTTTCTGTAGAGACTGGTGATGGTTACATGCAATAGTTTGAACAGGGTATAGCTCCTCAATTCACGCAGACATCTAAAGTCTAAACCCAAAAGTCCTGGAGAGGCACCACCACTTGGGACACTGGCACGCTGTATCACAGTACCAGTCGGAGTCCTAACACCCCCACCCCCTCCACCACCACTTCCGATCCAGCTTCCTGCGAATGCACCTGGTGCAGATGGTGGCTCTGGGACTGAGGTCCCTGCCATCCATGTGGGAGAACTGGATGGGGCTCCAGGCTGCCAGCCTTGGCTTAATCCAGACTCAGCTGTTGCAGCCATCTGGGGAGTGAATCAACAGATGGAAAATTGATCAATCTCCCTCTCTCCTTTTAAAATAAATACATGAACAAACCTTGAAGGAAACCTTGAAGTCCTTCTTTAATGGTGCTAAGAGGGTAGACACATAATCAATTATGGAGTTTAGAAGGTGAGCCTAGCAGGTCTTTCTCACAGGACAGTTGGTTATAAAAGCCCAGTTAGGCCTCACTACTCTGTCTTCTAGAGCTCAAAAGTAATCTTCCCTGTGGGGAGAAAGGTGCCCTAACCCACAGCTGGTGGGAATGCAAACTGGTGCAGCCACTATGGAGGTCAGTCTGGAGATTCCTCAGAAACCTGAATATAGACCTACCATACGACCCAGACATCCCACTCCTGGGAATTGACCTAAAGGAAATTCATTGGCAAATCAAAGAGCTGTCTGCACCTCAATGTTTATTGCAGCTCAATTCACAATAGCTAAGACATGGAATCAACCTAAATGCCCATCAACAGTAGACTAGATAAAGAAATTATGGTATATGTACTCTATAGATTATTACACAGTGGTTAAAAAAAAAAAAAGGAAACTGGTCATTTGCAACAAAATGGAGGAGTCTGGAAAACATCATGCTGAGTGAAATAAGCCATTCCTAAAGGGACAAATATCATATGTTCTCCCTGATCAGCGACAACTAATTGAGCACCTAAAAGGAAACCTGTAGAAGTGAAACTGACACTATGAGAAGCAATGACTTGATAAGCCCTTGTCCTGACTGTCGAGGAACAGCTATTTTATTCTTCTTAGTATTTTCTTTTTCTACTTAATAACATTGGTTGAACTCTTTAACTAACACACAGTTATTCTTAGGTGTTTAAACCCAACTGAAAATTGATCCCTGTTAAAAATACGAGTGGGAATAAGAGAGGGAGGAGATGTACAGCTCAGCACACAGTCACTCGGACTTACCCCAATGGTAAAGCTAGAAACGTGCCATGGGACTCCAAATCCCATTAAGTTGGCAGGTACCACTGCTACCTTACTAGTTAAAGTGATCAGTTTAAGTTCATAACTGATCATAAAGATAGGATTAAGTGTCAAAGGGATCACATAAGTTAGATCAGTGTCTGCTAACAATAATTGATAGAATTACAAAGGAGGGAATGATCCAACATGGGAAGCGGGAAACAGAGCAGACTCATAGAATGACAAATGCCCTAAACAGCACTCTGGCCTCAGAATCAGCCCTTAAGGCATTTGGATCTGGCCAAAAAGCCCATGAGAGTATCTCAGACATGGAAAGCCAAGAAAGCCAAGACACTGTGGTAAAAAATGACCTAAATGAAAGATCTCTGTGAGTGAGATCCCGGAGGAAAGAAGGGGCCATCAAAGAAGGAGGTACGTTTCTCTGAAGGGAGGAGAGAACTTCCACTTTGATTATGGCCTTGTCTAAACAAGGGCAGAGTGAGTGAACTCAAGTGGCTTCCATGGCCTTGGCAGCTCATGTCAGGAGCCTTGGGTAATTACTGATGTCATACATAAGAGTGTCCATTGTTAAATCAACAACAGGAGTCACTGTGCACTTGCTCCCCATGCAGGACCTCTGTCCTTAATGTGCTGTACAATGAGAATTAACTGTAAACCTGGTCTTCAAACAGTACTTCATACTTTGCGTGTCTGTGTGGATATAAACTGTTGGAATCCTTACTTAGTATAGAGTTGATCTTCTGTATGTAAAGATAGTTAAAAATGAATCTCAATGAAGAATGGCATGGGAGAGGGAGTAGGAGGTGGGATGGTTTGCAGGTGGGAGGGTGCTTATGGGGGGAAGAACCGCTATAATCCAAAATTGTACTTTTGAAATTTATTAAAGTTTTCTGTTAAAAAATAATAAATACATAAAAAGTGACCTCCCTCCACATGCACCATCCCTGGGCTCACCCACCTCGGAGTGAGATCCTCCCGAACCGCACGCCAACGTAAGCGTCTTTACAGACGTGAGCGTCCACACAGTCTGGTATCTGAGGGGGGTCCTCAAACCGGCCGTCTAACACCAGGGACAGCTGTGCTGTGTTTATGTCGCCACAGTAAAAACAGACGAACAGAACACCGAGTCCAGACACCGCAGCCCACACACAGACAACTCATCTTTTTATAGAAGTATAAAGGCATTCAGAGGTGAAACCTCTTTTCAGCGAACAGTGCTACCACATCGGTACCTAATTAAGTGAAACATCTGACGCTATGTACAAAATGCAAGACAGCTCAAAGACATAGCTATAAAAACCTACAGCTGTAAACTTCACAAAAACATGGAAAAATGTCCGTGACTTTGGTTGTGCAAGTGTCTTAGGTAGGACCTCAAGAGCACAATCCAAGAGAGAAAAATACTGGTAACTTGTACTTCATCAAAATCAACACCTGTTCTTTAAAAGACACTACTAAGAGAATTTTAAAATGAGTCATAGACTAGAGGAAGTATTTGTAAGTCATGTCTGATGGAGGACTTGTATCCAGAATATGTAAAGCAAGCAAGCAAAAAAAAAAAAACCCGTCAGCATCCCATATCAGAGCGCCAATTCAAGTCCTGGCTCTTCCACTTCTGACCCAGCTTCTTGCCAATAGCCTGGGAAGGCAGCAGAGGATGGGCCAAGTGCTTGGGCCCCCGCACCCCTGTGGGGCACTAGGATGGAGTTCCTGCCTCCTGGCTCCAGTCTGGCCTGGCCCTGGCTGCTACAGCCATTTGGGGAGTGAACCAGGGCATAGAAGATTCCCTCTCCCTCCCTCTCTCTCTCTCTCTGTGTGTCTGTGTGTCTGTGTCTGTGTATGAATGTGAGAATGACTACCTTTCAAATAGGTAAATCTACAAAACTAAACACACACACACGGTAATCTGAACATGAAGACGGAACAGATCAGCAAAGCAGCAGAACGAACTGGAAGCTGCTTAACTGCTGACGCGAGAAAGCCCGGTTTAAGGCTGTGCCTAGAAATGTGCTGTCCCTCGAGTTCTGTTCCTTTCTGCCCTCTTCTCGACGCTGCGTGGCTTGCGTGAGCTCTCGCTGCAGCTTCCGGTTCACGGATTCTTTTCTGTGAGTTAAACCTCCTGAAGCTGTCTAGTTAATCTTTCATTCCGGTGGACAGCCAGTGTTTCCATTTGGTTCTCCTGACCTCCTGTATCTCTCCTGGAAAAGGCACTGTCACCATCGCTTCTCTTACCCCCTAAAGCTTTCCTGTAGATCTTTGAAATATTTTATGGAGCCTGCTTGGTCTGAGGTCTGGGCCCTGTCTTGGGCAGGTCTGTTGTCTGCTGTTTCTTCCTGCGTGTTGGTCACACTTCCTGCTTTTTGGGCCACGTCATGAGTTTTTCGTAAACAGGACACTGAAGGTAACGTGTTGCATGACACGGGAAATCAGGTCCCCATCTCGGGAGCCCGTCTGTTGGTGCTCGCTGTACGTTTAGTGGCCACAGCCTCTGCGCGGCTGGAAGCTTCTGTTCTCAACAGAAGGCACGGCCGTGCGATGGGGCAGCACCCTGGCTCGACCCAGTCTGACCTGAGCTCTTAGCGTCTCTTTCCCTGGCTTCTCTTGAAGCCTCCTGTTCCCTGTTAGTCTCCATGCTGCATCCCGGACGCTGTCCTGTGCTGTACCCGGCCCCGCAGTGCATCCAGACGAGTTCAGGCAGGGACGGCGCTGAGCGCGGTGCTGGAGGTGCTTCTGGCTCCGCGCCTGCTTCTCTCCGGAGCACCTGCTGCCTGTGGCTTCGCTGAAGTCAGTACAGTGTTCCCACCAATCACACCTAAGATGCAAAACACCAGCTCCACTCACCCTGCAGACCTCCCTCCTCGCTCCCGTCTGAACCAGTGGTTTTCTGGTTCTCACACAGCTGGCACCGTGGGACTTCCTCTGCCAGCTTTGGGCCTCCCAGCAGTTCCGCTCCTGAGCAGCTGAGGAGACATGAAGCCACCTGGACACATGTGGCTGGGGCATTGTTCACAGAAGCCTCAAGGGGAAACCACGCAGAGGTCGTGATGGGTGAAGGCTTGAACACAGTGTGCCATCCCCACAGCACCCTGGAGGAAGGCAGGGCTGGCTGTGCACACACCGCTCCAAGCGGAGGAAGCCAGGGCCCCCGGGCGCCTCTCATCTCAGGGATTTAGAGACGGAAAGCAGGTGAGTGACCTCCTGGGCTGGGGGCAGGGGAAGCGCAGTGATCCTGGAGGGAGAAGGGCCTTGTCTTGAGGTGCTGAGAACACCCTGGAACCCTGGTAACAGCTGCACACATCTATAAATGTGTTACCACCACGGAGTTCCACGCCTCAGGCAGGTGGGTCATGTGGTGTGTGACTTACATCCGTAACGCTGTTCAAGGTGTCTGTTGGCAACCTAAGGCGGTCACTGACACCTGCTGACACGCCAGCACCTGGGAGTACCTCCCAACAGAATTTCCTTCACATTTCCTGGGCTGGGCTGGGGTCCCCTTGGCATTCTCAATCCAATCACCAGGATGGCACTGGGGCCCCAGGGTTAGGTAAGATTACTCCTGGCATCGTTTGGAGAGGATGAGCGAACCCCTAAATTAAACTAAGGTCCTGCCCATCACGGATGGAGGGGAGGGGCCGGGTGTCTGCTGAGCTGCACCCGCCCAGCACTTTGAGCGGTCAGTCCCTCCCACTCTCCTCCCCGGAAACAGCGTCGCTTTACAGACGATACGAAGGAGCCGTGGCTGCACCGCCTGGGGCCCAGACTGGATCCCAGGTTTTTCTGACTCTAAGTTCATGTTTTAAATATTTATTTATTATTTGAAAGGCAGAGTTAGAGAGAGGCAGAGAGAGAAAGAGATCTTCCATCTGCTGGTTTGCTCCCCAAGGGGCCACAGTAGCCAAATTGGGCCAATCTGAAGCCAGGAGCTTTTTCCTGGTCTCCCATGTGGGTGCTGAGGCCCAAGGACTTGGGCCGTCTTCTACTGCTTTCCCAGGCCACAGCAGAGAGCTGGACTGGAAAAGCAGCAGCCGGGACTAGAACTGGTGCCCATGTGGGACGCCAGCACGGCAGGTGGTAGCTTTACCCACTACACCATGGCGCCTACCCTAAGTTCACAGTTTAAATTAAAGTTTCCAGAATCATGCGCCACCAATAGGATTTATGTCCAACAAAGTGCTGCTTAGGGTTTCTGACTCCGCACTGCAAGGCCCCCAGAGCACATTCCCACCAGAGGTCCCTCTTCCTTCCCCTCCAACACACACAGCGCAGCGTCTGGCTGCGGACTTGCACCCCTGCTAACGAGCCTGCTGTGTACTTCATGGGATTAAGTGGAATGCAGGAGCATTTTAAATTGAGTTCTGTCTCCTTCTCTAATGGCCTTTCATTCATAATTACGCTGTTTGTAATGAGTACACTGGTGATGACAGAAATCCACCATCACATGTCCCATTGTCTGAATTAGCTTGGGACGCTTATTTAATGACTTATTAATCCAGCACAGCCAGTCAATAGTGTATCACATTAAGTTTCTGCACAGCACAGACAAAGGGTGTCTATGCTGTGTAAGCTGTGGGCAGCCTCAGCCCCACGAGGTGTTCCGACATCCATCCACAGTTCCATTACGCCCCCAGGGCGGCTCAGGTGAGCTCACTGTCAGCCGCCAGAAAGCTGTGAGGACGGATGAGCTTCACTGCTCTGTTGTTACTGTCACTGTGCCTTCAGAGTTCTGGCCCACGGAACTCCAGAGACACTAAATCTCCATTTAGGCTCCCCAGAGACACTGGTTAAGTTTGGATCCCTACCGGGAAGCCGCCCTAATTACCACTGCTCCAGATGACTCCATGGACGACTCTCCGTAAATCAGCAATGGGTGATGGGTGTTACAATTACCTCGCCACCCTGCGCTCCACTTCCACCATCAGTTTGCGTTCAAGCAGGTAGTCGATCAATGAATACAATATTCTACTAGGCGTTCACAGCTCATAAGTGCAGACACGGAACACCCGTGTTGTGCCTCTAGCTGGATAAACAAGGAGAAACCGAAATGGGCTTGCAGCTTTGTTAGGTGAGCTGTTCCTCCCAGCCTTGGGGAGCTCTAACAGCTGCCGCACTGGCTTGCACTCCGGTCCCTGCAGCCTGGCGCAGGGAGCCGCTCCGGCACAACACTGCCTAAGCCCCCCAGCTGACGGTAAGGTGCACCCACAGTTGAGACAAACCGTGCTGTGTGACTGCAGGGTGCGTGCCTGTGACAGGGGCAGAGAATGAACACACAGCCTCGGGCTGTAAAACCGGGTGTGGGGACTTCAACTTTCCTGGCAGAAAAGTGCTGTTTTAAATGTTTGAAAACAGGTGTTTAGTACCCTGGCGTACGCGGGTTCTATTCCTGGCTTCGGCTCCTAACTGCACTTTGTGTTAAGGCAGAACCTGGGAGACAGCAGCCATGACTCAAGCTGGGTCCCTCACGCCTGCAGGAGACCTGGAAGGAGCTGAGGGCTAGCCCCGGCCGCGCAAACATCTGGGGTGGGGTGGGGTGGGGAATCAGAAGATGGGTGCTCTCAGTCTCTGCTGCTCAACTAAAACCAGCTTTTTTTAAAAATTTTTTATTTTTTTTAACTTTTATTTAATGAATATAAATTTCCTAAGTACAGAATATGGATTACAATGGCTTCCCCCCCATAACATCCCTCCAACCCGCAACCCTCCCCTTTCCCACTCTCCCCTTCCATTCACATCAAGATTCATTTTAGATTCTCTTTATATACAGAAGATCAGTTTAGCATACATTAAGTAAAGATTTCAACAGTTTGCTCCCACACAGAAACATAAAGTGAAAAATACTGTTTGAGTACTAGTTATAGCATTAGATCTCAATGTACAGCACACTAAGGACAAAGATCCTACATGAGGAGTAAGTGCACAGTGACTCCTGTTGTTGACTTAACAAATTGATACTCTTGTTTATGGCATCAGTAATCACCCTAGGCTCTTGTCATGAGCTGCCAAGGCTATGGAAGCCCCCTGAGTTCACTGACTCTGATCATTTTTAGACAAGGCCATGGTCAAAGTGGAAGTTCTCTCCTCCCTTCAGAGAAAGGTACCTCCTTCTTTGATGACCCATTCTTTCCACTGGGATCTCACTCGTGGAGATCTTTCATTTAGGTTTTTTTTCCCCCAGAGTGTCTTGGCTTTCCATACCTGAAATACTCTCATGGGCATTTCAGCCGGATCCGCATGCCTTAAGGGCTGATTCTGAGGCCAGAGTGCTTTTAGGACATTTGCCATTCTATGGGTCTGCTGTGTATCTCACTTCCCATGTTGGATCATTCTCTCCCTTTTTGATTCTATCAGCTAGTATTTGCAGACACTAGTCTTGTTTATGTGATCCCTTTGGTTCTTAGTCCTATCATTATGATCAATTGTGAACTGAAATTGATCACTGGGACTAGTGAGATGGTAAAACCAGCTTTTAATAACAAAGTACAAATCTGAAAATGCAAGTTAATCATTAATACACAAGCACATTTTTCCACCCAGGACTCATCTATTACACCCCTAACTACACACTGAGGCACGCTGCCAGGTGCCGCAGACCCAGTGCCGCTTCTGCTCTTGGGGAACCTACGTGGCACTGAAAGGTTTGTGAGTGACACAGACGCGAGTGGCTCACGGGTCTTCCCGCCCGACAGAGCTCGAGCTGCCACCCTGATGATCACGGTTGTGCTCCACACTCAGTGACGGGCGGCCTGCCTCCACGCTCTCGGGGCTGACCTGGGGCACAGGCACTTCGCACGTCCTGGTTCCTGCACGTTTCTACCCAGTTTCATCCGCTGGCCTTGCGCGTGCATTCCAGCGTCTCAGCCCGCGTGGCAGCCTGCAGGTCTGTGACCCTGCCACTGAAAACGTGCATTCTTCAGCGCCACTGCCTGTGCCACGTCCTAGGGGCCAGCATCCGCAAGGTAACTCACATTTAGCTCTAAAGCTAAAAACATTAAATCCATAATGCAGCATCTTCCTTCCTCCAAACCAGACTACCAGAAGGATTCACCGCTGTCCAGAGGCAACACAACAGCTAGCGAAGGGTTCCCTTGGCAACGACGTCACTGCTCCTCTCTCATCGCCCTTCCTCCGTTTCTCTGCATTCCGAGGGAGATGGCAAAGTGAGTTCTGCACACACTCCTGGAGACGGGAGGACGTGGCCTGGTTTCTCTGAACTAAGAGTGCTATGTACGCCTTTTTCCAAATCCTGCTCATCATTTTGAGTTTTTCTTAATTTGAAAAATAGAGACGGAGGCAGAGAGGCAGAGAGAGAGATTGATCGATCGATCTTCCATCTGCTGGTTGGCTCCCTAATAGGCCAGGTTGAAGCCGAGTCCAGAACTCAGCCTGGCTGCCCTACCTGGGAGGCAGGTACTCAGGTGTCTGAGGCACCACCTGCTGCCTCCTGGGTGTGCCTCAGCAGGAAGCTGCGCTGAAGGCGGAGCAGCTGGGACTGGAACCAGGCGCTCATTCTGGAATGCGGGTCTGCCAAGCAGCAGCTTAAGTCTGTGCCGCACCACGCCCGCCTCTCCCCATGGCACTTTGCTTTTTAAACGCTCTTCAGTCCAACTGATCTTTCTAGCTCCTCTAATACCAGACCCTCTGAATGGTGAGAAACAACTTCTCTCTACTCTTATTTAAAAAGTCATCACCTTCAGTGATTTTTCTCATTTATTTACAGTTTTGTATTTGAAAAGCGCAGAGAGAGGCAGACAGCTCCAGCCCACTGGGTCACTGCCCGAATCCCACAACGGCTGGGGCCGCGCTAGGTCGAGCCAGGAGCCAGGAACGTAACCTGGGTCTCTCACGCCGTGGCAAGGACTCGGGCACAAACGCGTCCACCTTCTGCGCTTGTCCACGGGAGGCTTCTCTTCATCAGCGACTCCTCAATCAAGCATTCCTTCTTTTCTTACAAGAACTTTCATTTTTCTTCTTTCTACTCCAAGAGTCAATACTTTCAGGTAAGCACTGAGCTGGTGGTCTTTCCTCCCTGCCTCTCCTCTCTCTAACTCTGACTTTCAAATGAATAAATAAAATTTTTAAAAGAGGGGGAGGGGAAGCACTGTGGTGCAGCAGATAGGGCCACCACCGGCAGCACCGGCATCCCATCTGAGCGCCTGTTCAAGTCCCGGCTGCTCCACTTCTGATCCTGCTCTCTGCTGTGTCCTGGGAAAGCAGAAGATGGCCCAAGTGCTTGGGCCCCTGCACCTGCGTGGGAAACTCGGAGGAAGCTCCTGGCTCCTGGCTTCAGATCAGCGCAGCTCTGGCCATTGCAGCCAACTGGGGAGTGAACCAACGGCTGGAAGACCTCTCTCTCTCTCTCTGTCTCTCCTTCTCTCTCTGTAACTCCAACTTTCAAATAAATACATTTTTTTAAAAAGCTGGTAGTTTTATTTTACTCAAACTATTTCTTTATAATTTTTTTAAATAAAATTAAAGCACATTGTAGAAACCCAGGGAAATAAATGAGGGAAAAAATCACGTAGGGGTCCAGCATTGTGGTGCGGCTGGTTAAGCCCCACGGGTGACACTCACACCCCATATTGTGGTGCGGCTGGTCAAGCCCCACGGGTGACACTCACACCCCATATTGTGGTGCGGCTGGTCAAGCCCCACGGGTGACACTCACACCCCATACTGCAGTGTCGCTGTGAGCACTGGGTGCTCTGCATCGGATCCGGCTTCTGCTCAAGTGTCTGGGAAAGCAGAGGTTACCACGACAAGTATCTGCACCCCGTCACTGCATAGGAGACCACGATGGAGATCCCGGCTCCTCCTCTGGAATGGCCCATCCCCAGCAGCACTGGCCATTTGGGGAGTGAACCAGCATATGGAAGACGTCTTTGTCACTCTTTCTCTCCCCTCCTCTGTGTCATTCCTTCAAATGAATAAAGTAAAACTTTCTTTAAAAAAAAAAAATCACCTGTAGGGCCAGCACTGTGCTGTAACAGGTTAAGCCTCGGCCTGCAATGCCGGCATCCTATATGGGTGCCAGCTCAAGATCCAGCTCCCTGTTACTGTGCCCGGGAAAGCAGCAGAGGATGGCCCAAGTGCCTGGGCCCCTGCACCCACGTGGGAGACCCAGAAGAAGGTCCTGGCTCCTCGCTTTAGCCTAGCCCATTCCTGGCCATGGCAGCCATTTGGGGAATGGACCAGCAAAGGTAAGATACCTCTCTCTCTCTCCTTCTCTCCCCACCACTTGCCATCTCTGAAATTCTGCCTTTCAAATAAATACATCTCTGAAAAGAAGTGAAATGAAAATGAGAATGAATGTACATAAGTGGAAACACTATCCATACGGTCATTAGCAGCCCTCATGGCTTTGCCTGTGTGTTGAATGTACCGTCTTCCGACAGCACAGATCTTTCTCTTCTGACAACACTCGGTGGGCAGCAGGTGAGGCAGGCAAGACTGCTGAGGGAGGGGCAGAGAGGGACCCTCCCTCGGGCAGTGACCACTGCACAGGTCCTGCTCCCCAGCGTGGATCTGCTGCTGTGACCCACTCCTCCTTGGATTTTTTTAAGCTGCCAGAAGCTGGAAGCTTCATCCAGGTCTCCCGCGAGAGTGGGAGGGGCCGAGCACTTGGGCCCCCTTGCAGTGCTTTCCCAGGCACACCAGCAGGGGGCTGGATTGGAGGCGGAGCAGCCAGGCCATGAACCAGCACCCCAACACCAACCCCTCCTCCACGGGCGGTGGCTTTCACCACCACAGACCTTGCCGAAGCTGCTTATGCAGCTGGACCCCGCAGTCCCCTTGCATGTTAAAACGGAAGAGAGAATCCTAGGCTTCTTACACGGAGCATCCAGTGTCTTGGTGACAGCGAAGAGAGATCCCAGAGATGCACGCTGTAGGAAACGGAGTAACTGGAACCACTACGCCGCCTGCGTAATCACTATGGAAATCTGCAGAAAGGGAAAGTCAGTGTAACTCTGGTCGTGAAGGGTGCACGGAGAACGGCAGGTCCCCAGAGCTACGCTGTCCCCAGAGGCCCCGAGCGGCACGACAGCCTCGTTTCTCCTAAGTCAGCTGTCTTCATGTGCGCAGGTCAGAATCTCATGTAATAAGAAATTCCTACTCCCATGATAAATGTGAGTATAAAAGTACTATTTTTTCTTTATTTTGGGCAAACTCTCTTAATTCTTAAGTAGCTATATTTGAAATATATTCTGATTAAAATAAATATAAAGCACTTGACGAATAAAATAGTTCATAAACCAAAATTTCCCAAAAGCACAAAATGTGTATATTTTCTGGGGTACAGCATTGTTTCTAAGAGTGCAACAATTGATGATTAAACAAATACATTTGCATAGCATAACTGTAATACCCAATGAATAATATCAGAGAAGCACAGATTTCTTTTTTTTTTCTTTTTTTTTTTTTTTTTTTTTTGACAGGCAGAGTGGACAGTGAGAGAGAGAGACAGAGAGAAAGGTCTTCCTTTGCCGTTGGTTCACCCTCCAATGGCCGCCGCGGCCGGCGCGCTGTGGCCGGCGCACCGCGCTGATCCGATGGCAGGAGCCAGGTGCTTCTCCTGGTCTCCCATGGGGTGCAGGGCCCAAGCACTTGGGCCATCCTCCACTGCACTCCCGGGCCACAGCAGAGAGCTGGCCTGGAAGAGGGGCAACCAGGACAGAATCCGATGCCCCGACCAGGACTAGAACCCGGTGTGCCCGCGCCGCAAGGTGGAGGATCAGCCTAGTGAGCCACGGCGCCGGCCCGAAGCACAGATTTCATTCCAACTGTCAGTAATTTTCTTTGTGACCTCTAACAAATTTTGGGGCTTTTCTAAGACTTAGTTTTTCTTTCAAAGCAAGAACAACTACATTTATTAAACTGAAAGCACTTTGGTGTCGCTCCCCCTCTTCGTGGAGGAACGACACTGAACCCTGCGCTGTTCTTTCGTCTGCTCGGCCCTCCCCGGGTTTGCTGCTGGTTCTTCCCGGGTTGGCTACTATCCCCTCCACCTCCGTGGAAGGGCAGTTCCCCCTGGCCACATTCCCCACTTCCGCAGGGGAGCGGCACACCGCCGGCCGGCTTTCTTGGGGGCTACACAGGTGTTCCTTCAGCTAGATGTTCCCCTTAGATGTTCCTGGTGCATGCCGTCTCTCTCCTCCTTTATAGTCCTCCTCCGCCAATCCCAACTCGGCTGCCCACACGCCGAGTACGCTGCTCTCCTCCAATCAGGAGCAAGTCCTACAGTTTATTGGCTGAACTGGAGGCAGCTGTGCGGAAGCTGTTTACTTCTCTCCCAGCGCCATATTGTGGGAAAGCAGATGCATAGAATAAGTCTTAATTCCAGTAACTTAGTCTAGTCCGAGTTGCTCCCAGTTGCTCCCCACACTTTGGAGCTCTTGAGCTCACTGCGAGGAGTACACGTGAAAAGCATGCTTTTCAGCCAATATCAAATAATGGAATTTGTATATTCAATAAATACAAGTACAATTTCAGACACTTGACTGATATAATAGGGAATCCCTGTAACACATACCAAATGGAAAATGATTCTTCATTTAAATCACTAGGCAGAGCATTGTAATAAAGTAAAATAAACTTACTTCCGTTACTGCACTAGGTGGGAGTTTGGCACAGCCGCTGAGACACCTGAAGCCCACGCAGGAGTCCCTGGCTCTGCTCCCCATCCAGCTTGCTCAAGTGCACCCTGGGAGGCAGCAGCGACTGCTCAAGCGCCTGCGTCCCTGCCACCCACGTGGGAGACCTGGGCGAGTCCCGATCCCTGGCGGAGCCACGCCTGACTGCTGTGGGCGTCTGGGGAGTGAGCCAGTGGGTGGGTGCCCTCTACAGTTACCGTCCCGTGTACTTGCATATGTGATCCATGTTCTACACCTCAGTCGCCTTTAAATTATTTTGGAAGTCTGTAATACCAGACCTATCACACTGTGCTTCAGCTACAGACTCCATAGTCAGTTACACTGTGTGACTTTCTACAGATACGAACTTTTAATTCATTGTCTGTACTATGTAATCAACACAGAGGTGAGCATGTGGCCAAATCAGAGCGCCTGGACGTACACCTGCCTCTGGCTCAGGACGCAGCTCCCTGCTAATGCAGACCCTGGGAGACGGCAGCAATGGCTCAAGTCGCCAGGTCCCTGCCCTGCGGGAGAGCTGGGCTGAGTTCCCAGCCCCCAGCCCCAGCCTAGCCCCTCCAGAGCTCTGTGCAGGCATCTGGGCAGTGAACCAGCAAATGGGGGCGGCCTCTCTCTGCCTTTCAAGTAAGTAACTTTTTAAATAGTGATACACAACATAATTAAATTGAAAGTTGAGTTTGTGATTAGCTCTAAGTACTTCATCTTCAGTCTTTCCAAATGTAATCTACCCACTGCTCTATCAAATGATCTCTAACATATTAAAGATATGTAATTATAAGCCGGCGCCGTGGCTCAATAGGCTAATCCTCCACCTTGCGGCGCCGGCACACCGGGTTCTAGTCCCGGTCGGGGCACCGGATTCTGTCCCGGTTGCCCCTCTTCCAGGCCAGCTCTCTGCTATGGCCAGGGAGTGCAGTGGAGGATGGCCCAAGTGCTTGGGCCCTGCACCCCATGGGAGACCAGGAAAAGCACCTGGCTCCTGGCTCCTGCCATCGGATCAGCGCGGTGCGCCGGCTGCAGCGGCGGCCATTGGAGGGTGAACCAACGGCAAAGGAAGACCTTTCTCTCTGTCTCTCTCTCTCACTGTCCAAAAAAAAAAAAAAAAAGATATGTAATTATAATAAGCTCTTCCAGGAGCTAAGGCCAGGTTCTAAATAATTTTTTCTAAAGTAATATTGATAAATATTCTGGTTTGCATTGACATTGGATAACTGAAAAGATGTTTTGAATCTTTCATATTTCATCTTTATTAACAGAGTTTATATTTTCATGTTACATGTGAAGTTGATTCCAAAGTAATTCCAGTTCTAGGCAGAAAATAAATTTTGTCACAAGTTGTTCCTAGAGCTCTCACGTTAATAAAAAATGCTTTTCCTGTTGTCTACCGACTACAAACTCACACGGGAGAAAGCTCAGGGGATGAACCAACTAAGCTCCGGAATCACTCACCGAAAACACCAGAGGAAGCCTGCTCCATGCAGTACTTCAGCAGTTTTTTCATCTACTTTTTAGTAAGTCAAAGAAAAACACGTTGGCACGTTTCAGCCTCTGCATTTAAGTCGCCCTAAGCTATCTTGACAGGACTCATGTGCCCACTGGAGAACAGCACAGAGCACCACGGTCAGCAGGGCTGGGGTCCAGGGTCACTCTGATGGCTCCAGGCCGCTGTAGCCTGCAATGAATAAGACAGACCACGGCGTCCGCCCTGAGCCAGTGACCGTGCTAACAAACACGCGCGGCCATCGCTCCGGAGTGCGGCTGGCGCTGCCTGTGACCGGCAACGCGCTCTCAGCTCAGGCCTGCGAGCGCACCTCCGGCATTACCCATTGTTTCCAGTCTTCTGCGGTGAGGCGGCGAGATCCAAGTGGGGCGAGTTTAATTTTCCACATGAGAACACCAAATCACAAAAAATGAACTGAAAAGTCACATGAGCCATCCTACAAATGAAGCCCTGCTCAAGAGGAGCCAAAGTCTCACACGCAGACACCCACGGGGCAACCGGCCCCACTACTGTGCAGAAACACGCAGGGCCACTGGACCCATTCACACACGGAAACACACGGGGCCATCGTCCCCCACTCACACACGGAAACACGCAGGGCCACCGGGCCCATTCACACGCAGGGCCACCGTCCCCCACTCACACACGGAAACACGCAGGGCCACCGTCCCCACTCACACATGGAAACACGCAGGGCCATCGTCCCCCACTCACACACGGAAACACGCAGGACCATCGTCCCCCACTCACACACGGAAACACGCAGGGCCACCGGGCCCCACTCACGTGTGGAAACACACAGGACCATCGTCCCCCACTCACACATGGAAACACGCAGGGCCACCATCCCCCACTCACACACGGAAACACGCAGGGCCACCATCCCCCACTCACACACGGAAACACACAGGACCATCGTCCCCCACTCACACACGGAAACACACAGGGCCATCGTCCCCCACTCACACACAGAAACACACAGGGCCACCGGGCCCCACTCACGTGTGGAAACACACAGGACCATCGTCCCCCACTCACACATGGAAACACGCAGGGCCACCATCCCCCACTCACACACGGAAACACACAGGGCCACCGTCCCCCACTCACACACGGAAACACACAGGGCCATCGTCCCCCACTCACACACGGAAACACACAGGACCATCGTCCCCCACTCACACATGGAAACACGCAGGGCCACCATCCCCCACTCACACACGGAAACACACAGGACCACCGTGCCCCACTCACATATGGAAACACACAGGACCACCGTGCCCCACTCACATATGGAAACACACAGGACCACCGGGCCCCACTCACGTGTCGAAACACGCAGGGCCACTGTGCCCCTCTCACATGCAGCCTGGAGCAGAGCGCCACTCTCTCACCACATTCAGCAGCCGCATCATGGCCACGCGGCCTCCCTCCCAGGCCACCTCTCCTGCGGATCCACCTGGGGAGGAACCCCCTCCCAGACTGAGCCCATCAAATGCAAGTCACTCTGCTCCTGTCCCAGCATGCAATAGCTCTGCTGTCCCAAGAGCCACTGGGGCAGGCCCCGGGCCAGCAGTTCCTGGGGACGCCTATATCCCATGCACTTCCCATCCCGCTTCCTACAAACGCACGCCCTGGGCGGCAGCCATGATGGCTCACGTACTTGGGTTCCGGCCACTCGACCTGGCTGCTGCAGGCGTCTGGGGAGTGAGCCAACGGATGGATGCCTGAGCTTTCTCCCCCTCTCATTCGCACTTCTGCAGCCTCCTTGCTTTGCCTTGGCTGCCACTGCGTCGGTATTTCTGCATATTCCTCTGGGAGTCTCTGGAAACCAGGGGCCCTCTCTCGTCCCACCATGAGAGGGTCACCCCTGCAGCACCGGCACTGCCTTAGCAGCATCGAATCATCAATACGCACACTTCCTTACTTTTCTCAGAAATACCTACCTACAGTTACTCCACTCACTTCTGGCATTTATTGCAGAACAAGACAGCAGCGACATCTGGATTCAACAACTGTTTGTGGAGTCGCGCTCACGTCTCCTGCGACCTGGCACCTCAGCCGCCGGGGCCTCGCGTGGAGGCCGTTACCTTCAGGCACACCCCTGCCATCCCCAACCCCGCCTCAACACATCGTGAACACTCCAGTGGTTACTGCGGAAACCCTTCCTGCTTCCCACCCCAATACACACAGCTAGGATTCCTCATTACTCTCTCCAGTCTATTAAAATTACAGTAAAACCCATTACCAGGGCCCTTTCATCTCCCAGATAAAATCACATTTGTTACACAGAGTGGTGTGCGATTCCTACAGCTGTAATTATAATTCAATAAGCCTGGGTGTTTCCTTGCTCCATCAGTGCCCAAGTGCAGATTAGCTTGGCTGGTTCTGGAAACCCAACGCGCCCCTTTCCTGGCTGCTGCGTCTACCAGCATCCCACACGGCCGCCGATCCCTCTGCATGTCAGCAGGAAGCCACAGCCACCGTCTCCTCCCTTCTTCACGAGCTATTTTAAATAAAAAGTAGAAATTCTCTCCAGATACTTACAACACATGCAGAAAATCGAAGCACACGAGTAAATATCACACTGTTTGTCCAAGTTTGATAAAATCCTAACTCCAGGCCCTCCCAGAAAAAGATACTCATAACTGTGATAATAACCACCAGCAGACCAAGCACTCCAGTAACACGACAGTTTGTTATCCAGGATTTCAAAACACCAAACCTGACTCTCTGTTATTCAACAAGGACATGCAGTAGGGAGGCTCTAAGGGGCACATGTGGTGGCATGGCCACTAAGCTGCCATTTGGGACATGTACACATGGCGTGGGCACTAAGCTCCCATTTGGGATGAGGCATGGCCGCTAAGCTGCCATCTGGGACATCGACATCCCTTACACGAGTGCCTGAGGCCGGGTCAGGCCTCTGATTCCAGTGCAGTTTCCGGTTAACATGCACCATGACAAGGTGGCAGAAGATGAGTCTGCTACCACCCACACCGGAGACCCAAACTGAGTTCTAATCTCCCGGCTTCGGCCCAGCCCAGCCCCAGTTGTTGCACACACTCGGGGAGTGAACCAACAGGATTGCTGGCCCGCCCTACCCGACTCCCGTGTGTGTGTGTGTGTGTGTGTGTGGGTGTGGGTGTGTGTGTCTGTGTCACTCTGGATTTCAAATAAATGAGTTTCTAAGACTTTGTTTAAAAGAATCTATAGAAGCGTTTTACAAAGAGAAGGGGGTGTTTACCTAGCAGTCCGGCTGCTGCATCTCACGTTGCAGTGCCTGGGTTCAGTCCCCGTTTCCTGCCGAGGCAGCACCTGGGAGGCAGCAGAGGGGCTAAGTGGTTGGGTGCTGGCCATTGCGTGAGAGACCAAGACTGAGCTCCCGGCTCAGCCCCAGCCCAATCGTGGCTGGCGCAGGAATTTGGGTAGTGAATCAACCGGGGGGAGTTCGTTCTCTCTCCTTCTCTGCCTCTCAAAAAAATGCATAGACACACCGTTTAAAGAAAAACATACATCATGCAGGCACTACAAACAGGAGGCTTGGGTACGCATAGACAAAGTAGAACTTAAAAAGTGATACGGCAACCTGAAGAGATCAAAGAGCTCATCTGATATGGAAGATACAACACTGAACTTGCATGCATCTAACAATGTATCCTCAAGTGCATAAAGGTCATGTTAAAAACTAGAGAAACCGAAAACCCCGTAATCATGAATGTGGAGGGATAGAATGCTCCAACCCTACAATCTACACAGAAAGAAACTTGGCTGATGTCAACAGAGCACTACATACAGCAACTGAAGGCACCCAGCCCGCTGTCGAAGCCGATGTGCCGCAAGGCCGGTCTCAAGGAACGTCTGAGGACCACGACGACACAGAGCTCGCTCTCCAACCCCACTGCAACCAAGCTGGAGACGCGGAACCGTGGTGCACAGTGCACTTCCACTCAGCTATGGCCAAGCACAAAGCGCTATCATCTGCAGCTAAACGGATGGAACTGGAGCGCATCCCGCTCAGTGTCACCAGCCAGCCAAAGACAAGAGCTGCATCTCCTCTCTCATTTGTGGAAACGGAGACACACTTCATCTGAATCCAGAACAGTGATTGCCATAGGCTGGGAACAGGTGTTGGTAGGAGGCTGGACAACAGGTTAAACATCGGTCCCAGGCCCAGCGACTCCATCACGGGCGTGTTCTACTCACTGTCTAAGCACCGGGGCAGAGGAGCTAATGGGCTCCACACGCAGGGAGCGTGTGCAAGTGGGCCTGACCGGCTGTGCCGTGTGCAGGTGCTGAAATGCCGCCTTGTGTCTCATCAAGGTGTACAAGTATTACATGTCAATCAAAATGGTTAAAAATGAAACAAAAACCCTTAAGAATTACCATGTATTTGGAAAACAACAAATCTCCAAATGATGCAGAGGTCCTAAAAGAAATGGAATTTTTAAAATTTTGCCTTTGACACATACTCATTGTACTTACATGTGCGTACAGTGTCATTCACGCATGTATACTTTGTAAAGATCAGACTGATGGGCATAGCCATCACCTCAAACTCCCTCATTCAATTCACAACACTCAAAATCTTTCTTCTAGATATCTTGGCATCTACTTTTCTAATGATGTATTTATTTATTTGAAAGAGTGACAAAGAGAAAGAGAGAGAGAGCGCGCGAGCTGCCATCTGCTGGTTCATTCCCCAGATGGCTGCAATGGCCAGAGCTCATAGTGGTCATACGTGAGTAGCAGGGGCCCAAACACTTGAGCCATCTTCCACTGCTCCTCCCAGGCCATCAGCAGGAAGCTGGAGCAGAAGTAGAGCAGCCAAGACACAAACTGGTACCCACATGGGATGCCAGCACCACGGGTGGTAACTTTACCCACTGTACCACAACACCAAGCCTGTTGACATACACGTTATTGCTAACCGTAATCACCGTAATGTGTAATAAAACACAAGAATTTTTTCAGTGAGCAAATTTTTTATACCAAAAATCAGAATGTGAGAACTCGTCAGGTGCGGCTGGAAGGAGTGCTTTAACCTACGAGTTACCTGCACCGTTACGCTTACTGCAGCTCAACCACGACAGCTAAGACCCGGAATCAACCCGAATGCCAGTCAGCTGGAGACTGGATACAGACATGACGGGATATGTACACCACGGAATGCTACATGGCAGTAAAAAAAGGAAATCCTGTCATTTTCAACAAAATTGGTGAAACTGGAAAACATCATACTTAGTGAAATAGCCAGTCCCAAAAGGACAAACACTGTATGTTCTCCCTGACCTGTGATAACTCACAGAGCACCTAAAAGGTAATCTACAGAGTGGAATTGAGACTTTGAGATGAAGTGACTTTGAACAGCCCTTGTCTCGACCGCTGAGGAACAGGTTTTTTTTTTTTTATAATATTTGTTGAACTTAGTAAAAAATAAAAATGAGAGGTGGTCGGCGCTGTGGCGAAGCGGATAGGGCCTGCAGTGCCGGCATCTCATATGGGCGGCCAGGTTCTAGTCCCGGCTGCTCCACTTCCAATCCAGCTCTCTGCTGTGGCCTGGGAAAGCAGCAGAAGATGTCTCAAGCCCTTGGGCACCTGCACCCACTGGGAGACCCAGGGGAGGTCCTGGCTTTGGATTAGCACAGCTCCGACCATTGCGGCCAGTTGAGGAGTGAACCAGCAGATGGAAGACCTCTCTCTCTCTCTCTCTCTCTCTCTCTCTCTGCCTCTGCCTCTCCTTCTCTCTGTGTAACTCCAACTTTCAAATAAATGAATAAATCTTTACAAAAAATAAAAATGGGAATAGGAGAGGGAGGAGGAAGAGGGGTGGGAATCTGGCTGGGAGGGCGAGTGTGATGGAAACAAGCACTAGTTCCTAGAGTTGTACTTATGAAACGCATCAAGTTTGTATTCCTTAAACAAAAGGTTTCTTGAGGAAAAAAAAAAGTGCTTCAGGACAATTCTACTGTATTAAGTACATACTAGAAAATAACCAGGACTGAAAATAAGGCAACTGTTATTGATAGGAAGCTAAGGAAAGAGCAACAAATTAAAGTCAAAAGAACAAGGAAATAGAGCATCCAAAGTTTATAAAACAGTAAAAAATCTCACCACAGAAGTTCAATAAAACAAAAGCAGACTCATTCAAAGTACTATTAAAATGGATAATCCTGGCCGGCGCCGCAGCTCACTAGGCTAATCCTCTGCCTTGCGGCGCTGGCACACCGGATTCTGTCCCGGTTGCTCCTCTTCCAGCCCAGCTCTCTGCTGTGGCCAGGCAGTGCAGTGGAGGATGCCCAAGTGCTTGGGCCCTGCACCCTATGGGAGACCAGGAGAAGCACCTGGCTCCTGCCATAGGATCAACGTGGTGCACGGGCCGCAGTGCACCGGCCGCACGGCCATTGGAGGGTGAACCAACAGCAAAAGGAAGACCTTTCTCTCTCTCTCTCTCACTGTCCACTCTGCCAGTCAAAAAAAAAAAAAATGGATAATCCTATGTGAAGATTGATCAAGGCAGAGAGAGAGAGGTCATAGATACACAACATAAAAACAAAATGCAATGACTACAGGTAGCAACTATCAAAAAGATACATTAGTCAGCATTGTAGCCCAGCAGGTAAAACCACCACCTGGGACACTGACATCCCAGAGCAGCTATGGTTCCAGTCCCAGTTGTTCTGCTTCCAATCTTGCTGCCTGTTAACGTGCCTGGGAAAGCAGCAGAAGACGGCCCAAGTGCTTGGGCTCCTGCCACTCACGTGGGAGGCCCTGATGCAAGATCCAGGCTCTGGGCTTCAGCCTGGCCCAGTCCTGGCTGTGGGGAGTGAACCAGTGGATGGAAGACCTCTTTCTCGCTTGTCACTCTGCCTTTCAAATAAATAATTTTTAAAAAAGATCTTACAAGGTAATAATGAACAACTTTTTTTGTTTTGCTTTGTTTTTGGACAGGCAGAGTTAGACAGTGAGAGAGAGAGACAGAGAGAAAGGTCTTCCTTCTGTTGGTTCACCCCCTAAATGGCTGCTACAGCCAGCGCGCTCTGCCAATCTGAAGCCAGGAGCCAGGTGCTTCCTCCTGGTCTCCCATGGGGTGCAGGGTGCTTGGGCCATCCTCCACTGCACTCCCGGGCCACAGCAGAGAGCTGGACTGGAAGAGGAGCAACTGGGACAGAATCCGGCGCCCCGACCGGGACTAGAACCTGGTGTGCCGTCGCCTCAGACGGAGGATTAGCCAGGTGAGCCTCGGCACCAGCCAATGAACAACTTTTGCCAATAAATTTCAAATTTTAGATTACATGAACTTCTTACACAATACAACTCACCCAAATGACACATGAATTAGAAAAATCTAAATAGTTCATTAACTGTTAAAAGAAAAGCTAATCCACAAAGGAAACTTGAGGTCCAGATGGCTTCTCAGACCAATTCCATCAAACAATGAAGGAAGAAATAATGCCAATCATACATCACTCGTCCGGAAAACAGAATGGCAAGGACTATCTCTCGGCTACTTTGTGAGATTAAATAAGCTTAAGAGCAAAGTGTGACAAGGACATTTTGGGAAAGGAAAATAACTGGCCAATCTCACTCATGAACACAATCTAGAAACCCAACAGACTCTATTAGCAAACAAAGGCCAGCAACATACAGCAGGGATAAGTCATGATTACCAAGACATGTTTATTACAGAAACGCAAGGTTAGACTAATATTCTTCAACCAATCAATAAAACTCAGAACATTAACACAGCAAAAGAGGAAAATTACCTTCTCACTAGATGCAGGAAAAGCACTTGATACAACCCGACCCCCTGACGTCATTTTAAAAACAGAACACGTGGGGCTGCAGCTGTGGTGCAGTGGGTAAAGCCACCGCCTGCAGTGTCGGCATCCCATATGGGCGCCGGCTCCACTTCCAATCCAGCTCTCTGCTGTGGCCTGAGAAAGCAGTAGAAGATGGCCCAAGTCCTCGGGCCCCTGCTCCTGTGTGAGAGACCCAGAAGAAGCTCCTGGCTCCTGGCTTCGGATCAGCACAGCTCCAGTTGTTGAGGCCATCTGGGAAGTAAACCAATGGATGGAAGACCTCTCTCTGCCTCTGCCTCTCTGTGTAACTCTGCCTTTCAAACAATAAACAAACACAACTTAAAAAAAAGAAAAGAACGCTCAGCAAACCAGGAAGAAAAACTTCTACTAACTTGTTGAGAGATCTCATCTATCTTTAGATATATTTAAGGAAATACTGATGGTGTCCTTCAACGTGTAGAACGAGGTAACAGTGCCCACCGAGCTCGCTTCTACTCAACTTTGTACTGAACACACCAGCACAAAAGAAAAAAAAGGAAGGCTGTAAGAACTGCGAAGGCAGAATTAAAACTTTCGTATCTGCAGCTACTTGCGTAGTTGCATACCCAGAAAACACAAGAGAAGCTCCAGATCAATCATCAGAAACAACCACCAATCTTAGCAAACTCGCTGAACACCAAGTAAACTGAGAGCCACTCACTCCCGCAGCCCGACAGCACAATCTCTGTCTTCACAGATTTTCAGAGAAACCGCAAACCGCAACTCAGAGGGCCTGAATAGCCGGAGAGCTACCTCAGGCTCTCGGGTCAGCATTACGAAGACACCGAACTGATGTCCCCCGAGGGATCTGGAGAGGCAGGAATTTCTGCGAAAATGCTAAGCGCCGAGATGAACCAGAACGCAGTGAGAGTCGCCCTCCCGTGGACCAGCGTTTACCAGAAAGCTGCGCGCTCTCAGGCGGTGTGAGACCGGCACGCAGACAGGTCAGTGGCGGCAGCAGTCCATCACGACAAGGAACGAGCCTGTGCACGGACAGACACTTGGTTTACGACAAAAGTGGCACACAGAACGGTGGGGAGACCACGCGATTTTTAGCAAATGGAACTAGAATCACCGGCTGCTCAAGTGGGAAAAAAACGGGTCTTTGCTGCTTCCTCACACTGCACAACACACCAAGACCAGTTCCAAGCGACTGTAGACCCGACTGTGAAAAGCAGAACGGATAAATCTCTCTGACGACAGCACAGAGTAACACTAGTTAGGAAAACGCTAACCATAAAAATGATGGACACTTCTGACACATGTGTTGAGAGGCTCATGCCATAACACAGAAGAGATACACAGCAACGGAGACAGACAAAGAGCCACGTGTGAAATGAGAAGACGACATACAGCAAAACGTTCAGCATCCGTCTGCAACGCAAACCGAACCGCCACGCGAGAGTAGCCCGCGTTCACCACAATGGCCCGCATGAACAAGGCAGCCAGCCTCGAATACCGGCGAAAGGAGTCCCTAGGACTCGGAAACCCCAACGGCATGCTTACCCAGAGCCACGGAACACACATCCAACCCAAGACCTGGACGAGACCGCAGACTGCAGCCTTATCTGTGGGGGCTCCACGCTGCACACAACCTGGAAGTCCATCAGCAGAATAAGCAAAATATTCATAAAATGAAATACCACCTGCCCCCGAGAAAGATCGAAGTGAGCCAGCAACAGCACGGATGATGGCCAAGTGAGTAAAAGCAGCCTTCAGCAAGCGAGGAGACACTGAACAGTTACGACGTGGAGTTCCAGACAGGAAGACGAGTGCAGAGCACCTGCTCCGCTTCCGAGCGTTTCAAGGGGAGGGCTGATGAGGACAGGGTGACGCACAGCACTCCCTCTGGTGGCGGCAGCGTCCTGGGTCTCCATACGGCTTTGGGACACGTGGCACGTGCAGCTGTGGAACCTACAACGTGGACAATTAAGATCTGTGGGCAGGGCCGGCGCTGTGGCCTGGCAGGTTAAGCCTCGCCTGCAGTGCTGCCATCCCACAGGGGTGCTGGATCCTGTCCTGGCTGCTCCTCATCCGACCCAGCTCTCTGCTGTGGCTGGGAAGGCAGTGGAAGACGGCCCAAGTCCTTGGGCCCCTGCACCCACATGGGAGACCTGGAAGAAGATCCTGGCTCCCGGCTTTGGATCTGCCCAGCTCCAGCCATTACAGCCATCTGGGGAGTGAACCAGCGGATAGAAGACCTCGCTCTCTCTGTCTCTCCCTTTCTTTCTCTAACTTTGCCTCTCAAATAAAGAAATAAAATCTGTATTTTAAACAAGATCTGTGTATTTCATTAGATGTATCATTTACACCAAAAGAAATGTCAGGTCCCAGCACGCAGGTTCAACACTCAGTAACGTGACTGACGCCTGAACTGCTTGAAGAAAGCAAGACTGTCGGGGGACAGAGTATGATAACAACAGGGAGCACGATAGAGCAAACACGCGAGAACACTGAACACGCATGTGTGAAAGTAACTCCTCCTGCAGAGCTGGCTCAGGTCACATGGGACTAAATAAAAGACATGGAAGACTGCAGGAACTGCATGTAAGAGCTGAAACTGTAAAACTCAGGATAACATGGTGAATCTTCACCATTTCAGATTTGGCAGTGGATTCTGAGATACAGCACCAGAAATATGACCAAGAAAACAAAACAGGTAAATCGGGCCTCATCAAAATGAAAAACTTTGGTTCGTTAAAGAGCATATGTTAAGAAAGCAAAAACCAACAAAATGGGAGATAACATTTGCAAATCATGTATCCGCTAATTGTGTAATAAATGAACAATCTTTACAACTCAATAAAAAAAATGAGACAACAATCCAATTTAAAAATGGGCAGCGCTGTGGCACAGTGGGTTAAAGCCCTGGCCTGAAGTGCCAGCATCCCATATGGGTGCTGGTTCTAGTCCCAGCTGCTCCTCTTCCGATCCAGCTCTCTGCTATGGCCTGGGAAAGCAGTAGAAGATGGCCCAAGTCCTTGGGCCCCTGCACCCATGTGGGAGAACCCTGAAGAAGCTCCTGGCTCCTGGCTTCGGATTGACACAGCTCCAGCCATTATGACCATCTGGGGAGTGAACCAGCGGATGGAAGACCTCTCTCTCTATCTCTACCTCTCTCTGTAACTCTTTCAAATAAATAAAATAAATTTTTTTAAAAAACGGGCAAAGGATTGGAGTATTTTCCCAAAGAAGACATGTAAATGGTCACTTTTCACATGAGAACATGCTCACCATCACTATCAGCCTGTAAACACAGACCAACACCACAAGGCAGCACTCTGTCCACAGGATGGCTGCAATTAGAAGGCAGGCCACTGGGCCGGCGCTGTGGCCTAGGGGTGAAGCCCCCACGTGTGAGAGACGTGGAGGAAGCTCCAGACTCCTGGACTTGGACTGGTCCAGCTCCAGCTGCTGCAGCCATCTGGGGAGGGAACCAGCAAATGAACGGAAGACTTCTCTCTCTCTCTCTCTCCCCCTCCCTCCTTCCCTCCTTCTGTAACTCTTTCAAATAAATAAATAAATAAATACGTTTAAAAAAAAAACGAGACAGGCAATAGCAGCTGCTGGTGAGGATGCAGCGAGTCAGAGCCTTGGACCCTGTTCGGGCTCCCGATGGTTCCACTGTAGCAAACTCTGTGGCTCCTGAGAACGTGGAGCACAGCCTCCGCACGTCCCAGCACGTTCCGAAGGAAACAGGCGCTCACACCAATGTTCACACAGCCTCAGCACGACAGCAAAACCACCGACGGACGAGCGGGGCAGCAACTGTGGTCACAAATACAACGAACGCTGCACAGTGCCCAAAGGACGAAACTCTGACGCATGCCCCCTGTCGCAAGCCTGGAAAGCGCTGGGCTAAGTAAAAGACCCCAACGCAAGGTCACACGCGCGACTTCCTTTACAAGACCACCACAGGCTGACCACAGGAGTGGACAGCTCCCCGTGGTTGCCAGGTACCAGGGAGGAAACTGTGAAACTGACTCATGACAGTCACAGAATTTCATCTGAGGCTGGCGAACTGTCTAGAAACTACATTGTCAGTTACTCTGAGTGTCAACTGTTCACTTTAAAATGACGACTTCTACAGTATGTGACTTCCACCTCAGCTGCAGACTAAGAGGATTAGATGGAAGAAAAGGAAGGAAGGAAGGAAGGAAGGAAGGAAGGAAGGAAGGAAGGAAGGAAGGAAGGAAGGAAGGAAGGAAAGAAAGAAAGAAAGAAAGAAAGAAAGAAAGAAAGAAAGAAAGAAAGAAAGAAAGAAAGAAAAAGAAAGAAAGAAAGAAAAAGAAAAGTTAAGTTTAGGTGGTGGATACACGTGTTCACTGTGATTCTTTCCACTTTGCTCTGTGTTTGAAATTTCTCACGATGAAAGGTCAAAGGGAAAAAGCCAACCACACCGAGTCTAACGCGGTTTTGAAGCCACAGGAACCTGTCACCGCGGCTGCTGGGAATGAAGTTAATACACTCACCCGGAGACCTGCCGGCCACCGCCTCCTGAGGCCGCCCGCACTCCCGCTTCTGATGAGGCAGCACCCCGTTGTCACTCTCTCTCTCACACACACACACACACACACACACACACTCAGCGTCAGCGGGAACCCACCGACGCCAAGAGAAGCTCACGGCCAGTTGATTTATAATATTCAAGTCCTTGAAGCCCCACGTGTCCACCCACGGTAGAAAGGAGTGTCAACCGTACGACCACACACCCGCAAGAGGATTCGGCCACAGCCGCGGAGGCACGGCCGACTCCCCTGTGGTCAGCGCGGGAACAGGGGCAATCACCTCCGGCCAGGATCTCGCTCTGCTGGGGGGCGGCCAGGGGCCCAGGGCTGGGAACCGCATTTGGAGGCGGGGTGAGCCTGCCATGCGCCAGCTCTCTACCTGGCATCAGCATTTGTGCTTTCAATAACTAAGGTGTGCGTCTGGGTCTGTCCCTTCCTGTGTGTGCTTTCTAGCTGACGAGGCCATCGGGAGCTCAGAGCCTCAGCGCTGCAGTGCGCCAGTGGCAGCTCTCCCCTCCCAGCAGGCCCCAGGAAACCCAGGCGCAGGCTCAAACATGTTCTCTGCAGCCTTCCTCTGCTTTCGGTAGGTGCAGAGGGAGGCACCCAGGTGCCCTCCAGAGAGAAACTGAGTAAGATCTCATGGATTCATATGAAGAAAAAGAGGCAAACCTTGCTCAGGCAGAAAAAAAAAAAAAAAAAAAGAGGTCCTGAAATCCGCAGCAAGGTAGATGGAACTGGAGATCATTATGAGGAAGTTAACACACACGGAGAAATAAAAATTGTGGGGGCCGGCATTGTGGCGAAGGGGGTTAAGCCACTGCCTGCGGCGCCGGCATCCCACATGGGTGGTGGCTGAGTCCCCGCGGCTCCATTTCCCACCCAGCTCTCCGCGATGGCCTGGGAAAGCAGTAGAGGATGGCCCAAGCCTCTGGGGCCCTGCACCTGCATCGGAGACTGGGAAGAAGCTCCTGGCTCCTGGCTTTGGCTCCAGCCACTGTGGTCATCTGGGGAGTGAACCAATAGATAGAAGACCTCTCTCTCTCTCTGCCTCTGCTTCTCTGTAACTGTCTGCCTTTAAAATAAATCAATAAATCTCTTTAAAAAAGAAAGAAAAAAGCTGTGTGTGTTACCTATCATTTGCTATATGGCTGCCAACGCTGCTCCCCTGAATCATACCTCACACACTCAGAGTCTTCGTTCCCCATATTACGACCATTGCATGAACCCCTCACTCTGTGACAGTGGTACCCTTTTTAAATATGTATATAATGTCCACATTTGTAGTGAATTTGACAGAACGCTAAACAAATTGTTCAAATAAAAATATTATAATTTTAAAAATAAAAGGAGATCCATCAAAAAAGCCGAGAGCCAGCCTTCAGATGCAATGAACTTAAGGGAACAGGGAGCAACATGAATTGTGTTAACAGTATCAAGAGGGAAAAATAATAAAATAACATCCAGGCTGGCGGTTAAGCCTCGGCCCGCAGCACTGGCATCCCATATGAGCACCAGTTTGGGTTCCAGCTGCTCCACTTCCCATCCAGCTCCCTGCTTCTGTGCTGGGAAGCAGCAGAGGACGGCCCAAGTGCTTGGGTCCCTGCCTCCCATGTGGGAGACCGGGAAGAAGCTCCCGACTCCCGGCTTTAGCAGGGCCCACCCCTGGCCATTATGGCCATTTGGGAGTGAACCAGCTTGTTCTCTCCTTCTCACTCGGTATCTTTGCCTTTCAAATAAATAAATAAGAGAGCCATTAAAAATAAAGATAGCCAGCACTCAGAAGCAATGAACTCAAAGGACAGAGAGAAGCATAGACTTTTTAATAGTATCAAGTGGGAAAAACAGTAACGTCCACACCTTTGTGCAAATGTAAAATGCACAGATATTTTTCAGAGATTCATACTCATCCAGTATAATATATACATAGCTGTATACATATGAGGATACCTCATTTAGTAGGAAAACAATATTAAAAATTTATTGTGTTGCAAAAAAAAGCGCTAAACAACATGCATAATTTTTTTAAAGATTTACTTTTTATTACTTTTTTATTTGGAAGGCAGAGTTATAGAGAGACAGAGAGAAAGGTCTTCCATCCTCTGGTTCACTCCCCAAATGGCTGCAATGGCCAGAGCTGGGCCCATCTTGTGGGGAGCAATTCGGACTAGACTGAGTTACTGGAATTAAGACTTATTCTATGCATCTGCTCTCCCACAATATGGCGCTGGGAGAGAAGAAAACAGCTTCTGCACAGCTGCCTCCAGTTCAGCCAATAAACTGTGGGACTTGCTCCTGATTGGAGGAGAGCAGCGTACTTGGCGTGTGGGCAGCCGAGTTAGGATTGGCGGAGGAGGACTATAAAGGAGGAGAGAGACGGCATGCACCAGGAACATCTAAGGGGAACATCTAAAGGGAACACCTGTGCAGCCCCCGAGAGAGCCGGCCGGCGGTGTGCCGCTCCCCTGCGGAAGTGGGGAATGTGGCCAGGGGGAACTGCCCTTCCACGGAGGTGGAAGGGACAGTAGCCAACCCGGGAAGAACCAGCAGCAAACCCGGGGAGGGCCGAGCAGACGAAAGGACAGCGCAGGGTCCTGTGTCGTTCCTCCACGAAGAGGGGGAGCGACACCATCTGAAGCCAGGAGCCAGGAGATTCTTCTAGGTCTCCCACATGAGTGCAGGAGCCCAAAGACTTGAGCCATCTTTTACGGCTTTCCGAGACTATAGCAGACAGCTAAATCAGAAGTGGAACATGGGCCGGCTCTGTGCGCAGTGGGTTAAAGCCCTGGCCTGAAGCGCCGGCATCCCATATGGGTGCCAGTTCTTGTCCCAGCTGCTCCTCTTCCAATCCAGCTCCCTGCTATGGCCTGGGGAAGCAGCAGAAGATGGTCCAAGTCCTTGGGCCCCTGCACCCACGTGGGAGACCCGGAAGAAGCTCCTGACTCCTGGCTTCAGATCGGTGCAGCTCAGGCTGTTGCAGCCATCTGGAGAGTGAACCAGCGGATGGAAGAACTCTCTCTCTCTCTGTCTCTACCTCTCTCTATAACTCTTTGAAATAAGTAAAATAAATCTTAAAAAAAAAGAAATAAAACAGGTCTCAAACAGGCACTGGAGGTGCGGCTTTAATTTTTTATAATATACATTTTCATGAACCTTTTGAGACCCCTTGAATTAATGTATTCAACATTTTTTGCACCAAAATAAACTTATCTTCTAATTCCATTTCCCATAGGCTTTCTGAAGAACCTTGGAATCGGGGCAGTGTGCAATTCCTTCCACACTTTAAACCCTCGCAGACCTGTATCCTAGGGCTCTTTCCAGTGGCTCCTTCCTTGTGCTACGCTTGGTACAAGGCTGTGTTGCCAGCACTGTGGCTTTTCAAGACCTACAAAATCACTGTTACAAATTCAGAGCTGTTACACGGCACCGCTGAAGTGAGCACTGCCAACGCCAGCGAGTGTCTTTGGACAGCGTGCCACGTCCGGGCTGTTTTATGAGCTCTCATCTACAGAACACAAAGTAACCATTCTGGTAAAAATTTACCACACTCCAGATGAAGCCAGAGTCCATCCCAAGCAGACAATTCTAAACGTACTCTTCAAAAAAATAATTTGAAAGGCAGAGTTAGAGAGAAAGAGAAATAGAGACAGAGAGACAGAGACAAATAGAGAATGATCCATCCTCTGGCTCACACCTCAAATGGCTTCAACAGCAGGGGCTGGGCCAGACTGACACCAGGAGCCACTTTTTCCGGGTCTCCCATGTGGGTGCAGGAGCCCAAGGACTTGGGCTGTCTTCTACTGCTTTCTCGGGCTATAGCAGAGAGGTGGACTGGAGGTGGAGCAGCCGGGACTAGAACCTGTAGGACTTGGACACAGGAGATGCTGGCACTGCAGGTGGCAGTTTAACTCACTGCGCCACAACACCAGCCTTTAAATGAGTGTTCGAAAACTCATTTGCTTTTTAAGTTAAATATCACATGCCTCACGTTGTAAAAATCATCTACATTCATCGAATATCCTTTACGGGTTACATCCTATTTAAATTCATATTAAAAACATAAAATTCCAAGTAACTTCCTAGAGTAAATTTGCATTTATACCCTCGATTGTGGGGCACAAAACTCTTACATGGACACAGAGAAACAAGGGTTGACTGAGCGGTGTCTGGATACAGCATCCACAAACTTTCCACTTGTCTGAGCTTGTGGAAGCGTCTGAGTCGGGAAAAGGGTGGTCAACAGGCTGAGGGCAGCAGCATGAAACCCGGCGGAGGGCCAGCCCCAGGGCGCCCCGGTCTGAGAGCCAGAAATGGCTGTGCTGGCGGCAAAAGCTCGAAGGGGCTTTCTCCTTAGACAGCAAAAGGGATGTCTGACGGTGTTTATCAAGGGTGCACCAATGAAGACACGGTGACTCTGCGGTATGCTGAGTTATCATTGCTATTATTCCTCCCACGAGGATGATGACGGAGACGAATTTTTAAGCTGTTGCTGTGTCGAAGCACTGTGCCGAGCCTTTGGAGCAGCCCTTGCAAGCCGGTGCCTTCTGTCCACACTGCAGAGGATCAAGAGACGGGAACTTGCCCGCGCCACGTGCAGCAGGGCCAGGCTCCACCCCAGCCGGGCTCCTGAGCAGCGGATGCGCCGCCTCTCTAATGGGCAGCAGTCCCTCCCCTAAAGCCTGCTGCTCCCAGGAGATGGTAACACGTGCCATGGATGGAGCACGACCAGGCCCGAGTGGGAGCTAGCCAAACTTGCCGACAGCTCCGTGTCAGCACTCGGAAACAGCACCTCATACCAGAGAAAACCCATGATAATATAACCAAGACTGATAATATAAACTTAATTTTCTCGGGGCTAGCGTTGTGACACAGCAAGATAAGCCTCTGCCTGAGATGTGGACATCCCATATGGGCGCCAGTTCAAGTCCCAGCTGCTCCACTTCCAATCCAGCTCCCTGCTGATGGCCTGGAGAAGCAGTGGACAGTGGCCCAAGTGCTTGAGCCCCTGCCACCCACGTGGGAGACCTGGATGAAGCTACCGGCTCCTGGTTTTGGTTATTTGGGGAGTGAACCAGAGGACAGAAGATCCCCCTACCACCCCCATAACTCTGCTTTTCAAATAAATAAACTTTAAAAGAAAAGATTAATTTTCTCCCCCGAGGGTAGAAACAAGGCGTGGTTCGTTTCCTTTTCCTAACTGGGTCTTTATGCGAAGGACATTCCCCGCCAGTGAACAGGAGAAGCCTAAGCAATCCTGACGCAGCACGCCAGACGGTTACACCGCTGCCTGCGATACCACCATCCCGTATCAGAGTGCAGGCTTGAGTCCTACCTGCTCCACTTCCAGTCCACCTCCCGCTAATGCACACGCTGGGAAGGCAGCGGAAGACGGCCCAAGTACTTGGGCTCCTGCACCCAGTGGGAGAGCTGGGTGGAGCTCCTGGCTCCGGGCTGCAGCCTGTCCCTACTCTGGTTGTTGTAGCCATTTGGAGAGTGAACCAGCAGGTAGAAGACCTCTCTCTAGGAATTCTCCTCTCTCCGTCTGCCTGACAAATAAACAAAGCTCCTTTCCTTGTTAATGCCCAGCTGGGAGTGCTTTGTTACAGCAACAGAAACAGACTGATGGGATTCTCTTGCTTCGCGCTAAGGATACGGAAAAGCAGCAGCAACAGGACGAACGGCCACGTGGGCCTCCTGACGGCCACGTGGGAAGGGAACCTCTCCAGTTCTACACCCTCTGGCACTGCTGAGCCAGAGCAGCCACCGTGGGTACCAGAAATGACTTCATGTCACTGCGACTGCTAACAAGCAGCACTGGAACCTCCACGTCAGGCGCCCCCCAAGGGACGGGGGGGGGGACAGCCCGTCAAAGATGCTCATGTCCGACACTGGAGACGTCCCACGCTGGAGGCCCTGACTCCTGACTCCCGCTGCCTGCCGACGTGTAGCTCGAGAGGCAACAGCTGATGGCCCCAGTGCTGGGTCCCTCCCACCCACATGGGGAGACCTGGACTGATTCCAGCTCCTGGCCCCAGTCCTGGCCCAGCCGCAGCCACTGCAGCCGTTTGGAGAGTGAACCAGAGGATGGGAGGTGCCTCTGTCCCTCTGCCTCTCAGTAAATAAACGTTCAAAAAGAACAGGGGAGAGGAGGGGAGGGGAGAGGAGGAGAGGGGAGGGAGGGGAGGGGAGGGGAGGGGAAGAGAGGGGAGGGGAGGAGAGGGGAGGGGAGGAGAGGGGAGGGAGGGGAGGGGAGGAGAGGGGAGGGAGGGGAGGGGAGGAGAGGGGAGGGAGGGGAGGGAGGGAGGGGAGGAGAGGGGAGGGAGGGGAGGGGAGGGGAGGGGAAGGATCGTCTGTCTCCACAAGTGTGGTAGACAAGACACCTTTCTGGCCTAATGTGGACAGTGACATATCAGATAAAATACTAACACCTCCTTTATAAAGGCACCAGTGATCCAAAAAATGTATTCTGGAATATTCCAAAGTCGAAAGCCGAGTGACTACGGAACACAAAGAGGCGGATTCCGCCCTCAAATCTGCTTTCCCTGCTGAGTCCTGGATGTGGGGAGCTGCTTCCCCTGGTGTAACTTACTGCTCAGTCTAGAAACACAGAGAGAAGGCTCAGCGTGCAGAGTGGACGGGAGTGGTCTGCCGTAAACCAAGTGCCGGGCTGGCCCTGGGGCGCAGTGGGCTAAGCCTCCACCTGCAGGGCGGGCAACCCACAGGGGCGCTGGATCCTGTCCCGGCTGCTCCTCTGCTGATCCAGCTCCCCGCTAATGGCCTGGGAAAGCACTGGAAGATGACCCAAGTGCTTGGGCCTCTGCTACCACGTGGGAGACCCGGGAGAAGCTCCTGGCTCCCAATCGGCCCAGGTCTGGCCATTGCGTCCATTCGCGAAGTGAACCAGCGGATGGAAGAGCTTTCTCTCCGTCTCCCCCTCTCTCTGTAACTCTACCTCTTAACTAAGTAAATAACAGCGAAAGCGCCCCCATGCTGGGGTAGGGTCACAGAGCTGGGGGTCCGCTGCCCCCACAGGGCACCTCTCCTTCCCTCGCTTCTCCCGCAGCTGTGACGCACTGGCCCCTCACCTCGTGCACACAGCAGGGGTCAGGGGTCACTCAGATCGGCTCTCGCACCTCTGTCCACGTGGGAAGCAGTGGTGGTCCATCCCACGCCCACCTCCCTGAGCAGGAGGGCTCGGCAGCTGGGTAGCACTTACCACACCCTTATCTGAGTGCCCCATCGCCCCTCATTCCCTCTTCAGTCGGTTCCAAACTGTGTTCTTAGATTTAGGTTTTCCCCAGAGTAGGGAATTTTCCTGCAATCTGTCCAAAGTCCAGTCTTTCTCTCCAGCCCTGCCTCGGGGCCTCTCCCTAGATCGCACAGCTGCCCAGGAGCTGGGAAGGCGGAGGCGAAGAGGAAGGCCTGCCCCTCCACGCCAGGACGCCCGACAGCAACCTCCGCCCCAACGCCTGCGCGGGAAAGCTGCCTGCTCCGGTGCGGAACACGCTGAGCAGGGAGAGGCTCCCAGCACCCCTGCCTCCGTGATCTGCGTTCTCAGGAATCTCAGGCCAAACTCCCAAACCCCCCAGGGGAGGGCAGGTGGCTTAGCGGGTGAGCCCTGCTTCCTGCCAGCACGCTTGCTGGGAGCCCCTGCGCCTACTCAGCAGACCGGGATGCAGTCGCGGCTCCTCCTTCCGCCTAGCCCAGCCACAGCTGTTCCAAGCATGGGGGGGGGGACCCACAGTGGGAGTTTACCCTCTCTCTCTCTCTCTCCCAAAAAATCAATATTTAAAAATAATAAACGGCCCCAGCCATGCAGCAAAATCAGACACACGTCCTCCCTGGAGGGGTAACACCTTCAACTCAGAGCTCAATGAGTCGCCTCTATTCTAGGAAGCAGCACCTGGCGGTCATCTGAGTCCAGAAAGCTGAGCACTGGGTAAGAGCCAGCAGAATCACGCACGTGAGTCACGTACGTCCAGAATACAGTTTAGTATCCTCAAAGAAACACAAGAATTAAAACAAAATGCAAGAGAAAATGAAGTGTTGAAAAAGAACCAAATATACAATAACTGAAACTTAAAACTCAATGACTAAGTTCTAAAGAAAGTGTTAGTGAGCTGGAGGAGGGCCCTGAGCTGTTTGTCCAGCACAAAGCGGAGAAAGAAGGAAGCAGAAAACAGAGGCACAAGGTCCTGGAGCAGAGAGTGAGAACAATGGACAACAATACACGTGTACACAGGCGTGAGAACAATGGACAATACATGCGTACACAGGCGTGAGAACAATGGACAATACATGCGTACACAGGCGTGAGAACAATGGACAATACACGTGTACACAGGCGTGAGAACAATGGACAATACACGTGTACACAGGCGTGTGCAACAAACACGTGTACACAGGTGTGTGAGCAACAAACACGCATACACAGGCGTGAGAACAATGGACAATACACGCGTACAAAGGCCTGTGGGCAACAAACACGCGTACACAGGTTTGAGAACAATGGACAATACATGTGTACACAGGCGTGTACAACAAACACGTGTACACAGGCGTGAGAACAATGGACAACAATACACATGTACACAGGCGTGAGAACAATGGACAATACATGCGTACACAGGCGTGAGAACAATGGACAATACACGCGTACACAGGTGTGAGAACAATGGACAATACACATGTACACAGGTGTGAGAACAATGGACAAAACACGCATACACAGGCCTGAGAACAATGGACAATACACGCGTACACAGGCGTGAGAACAATGAACAATACACGTGTACACAGGCGTGAGAACAATGGACAATACACGTGTACACAGGCGTGAGAACAATGGACAATACACGCGTACACAGGCGTGAGAACAATGGACAATACACGTGTACACAGGCATGAGAACAATGGACAATACACGTGAACACAGGCGTGAGAACAATGGACAATACACGCGTACACAGGTGTGAGAACAATGGACAATACACGTGTACACAGGTGTGAGAACAATGGACAATACATGCGTACACAGGCGTGAGAACAATGGACAACACATGCGTACACAGGCGTGAGAACAATGGACAATACACGCGTACACAGGTGTGTGAGCAACAAACACGTGTACACAGGCGTGAGAACAATGGACAATACACGCGTACACAGGCGTGAGAACAACGGACAATACACGCGTACACAGGCGTGAGAACAATGGACAATACACGCGTACACAGGCGTGAGAACAATGGACAATACACGTGTACACAGGTGTGAGAACAATGGACAATACACGTGTACACAGGTGTGAGAACAATGGACAATACACGTGTACACAGGTGTGAGAACAATGGACAATACACGTGTGAACAGGCGTGAGAACAATGGACAATACACGCGTACACAGGCGTGTGGGCAAACACTGGGAAGGCGGGACAGGATGGGACGCGGAGGGCTGGAGAAACGCTGGGTGACCATCTCCGCAGCTGGAGACAGGAAGCCATGGATGCAGGGAGCCGGCAAGCGCCCAGGTGGGGCGGGGAGATCCCTGCGTACACACGTCCTAGCAGTGGCCACACAGAGCAGCGCCGTCAGCAGCACGAGCAGCGGGAAACGCTGTGTCGCCTTCGACGCAGAAAGCACGAGCCGTTCTCACCTGCCGTGGAAGACAGGCGCGGAGGAGCGACACATCCGCTCTGCTGGCAGAGAACAAGTACCAGCCTGCAACTGCATACAAGGAAAACCGCTCTGGAGACCAACGGGGAAACATCAATAGAATTTTAGGAGGGACAAAGAAATCAACACAACTTGCTACCAACAAACCCTCACTGGAGATTCTCAAGGCCGCACCTGGGCAGAAGGGACGTCATCTCAGTCGGAAGGTGACAGGCAGATGAACAGCAGGTGTGCGGTTAGACTGAAACACGCACGGATCCCGGTGCAATCCTAAGTATAACGTCTGGGGCCGGCCGTGTGGCATAGCGGGTTCCGCCACCATCCCGTGTGAAGACATGAGATCGCGCCCCAGCCGCTCCTCTTCTGACCCAGCTCCCTGCTAACGGCCTGGGAACACAGCAGAAGACGGCCCAAGTGCTGGGGCCCTGCACTCCTGTGGGAGCCCCAGATGGAGTGCCAGGTTTCTGCCTTCCGCCTGGCCCGAGGCCTGGCTGCACAGACCACCGGGGAGTGAACCAGCAGGTGGAAGATCTCTCACACGGTCTCTCCCTCTCTAACTCTGACTTTCAAATAAATAAATAAATCTTTTTCAGAAAGTATGTCTTGAGGTGCCAAGCGAAATGACAGAATTACCTAACTCAACAGCACAGAAGAGTCAGGTGTGCTGTGTTGGAGCTGAAGCGTCCTGAGGACTTTTACGTGGGGCTAAAGGCCTCCATGTTGGATTCAGGGACTGTGGCACAGCAGGCAGCGGACGACTCGGCACACTCACAGCCTACGCCACAGCACCGGCTTCAGCCCCAGCTCCTCCACTCCGATCCAGCTTCCTGCCAACACATCTCGGGAGGCAGCACTGATGGTTCTGTTATCCGGGTTTCTGACGTCTAAGAGTGAGACCTGGATGAGTTCCAGGCTCCAGGCTTCTGTCTTGCCCAGCCCTTGATTCTCTCTCTCTCTCTCTTTCTCTCTGTGTGTGTGTGTGTGTGTTGCTCTGCCTTTCAATTTCAAGTAAATAAAAAGCAAACATAAACAGTGTCAGATTATAATAAACTATATTCAAAAGCTACTGGGAAACTGAATGAGAAAAAAAGCAATTCAAAGAGATGAGGACAAAAAAGAAATATAGAACAAGTTAAGACAAATAGAAATCACTAAGCAAAATTGTCACAATAGATACATCAGAGATTTTTTTAAAGATGTATTTATTGGAAAGGTGGGGTTACAGAGAGGTAGAGACAGAGAGAGAGAAGTCTTCCATCTGCTGGTTCACTCCCCGAGTGGCCTCGACATCTGGGGATGCGCCAGGCCAAAGCCAGGAGCCTGGAAGTGTGTGCAGGTCTTCCACGTGGGCGGCAGGGGCCCACTCAGCAGTCCTCCACTGCTCCCCCAAGCTCATCAGCAGGGAGCTGAAACCCCGCAGAGCAGCTGGGACTCAGGCCGGAGCTCTGAAATGAGCCGCTAACGTTGCAGGCGGCAGCTTAGCCCACGGCACCACAACCAAGTCCTGGAGCAACGTGCTCCCTGCAGGCCTGGGCACGCTGAGTAACATCTGTATGAAGGTGCACAGGCCCCGGAAAGGCCAGGGCAAACAAGAGGGGGAGAATTCACCGTCCACTGGGCAGCTTTACTGCGTAGGGACAACAGAGGGACAGACACAGGAAGCCACACAACAGACAGGGCTGCCAAGCCGTTCACCAAATCACACTGCAACAATCCCACATCCATGGCGGGCACAGGCAGAGAAGCAGGACCTAAACCTCTGTCCTTCCACGAGCTGACAAGGTGGACCACGCCTTAAGTGTAAAACAGGAGCTGGTGGGCCGGCGCTGCGGCTCACTAGGCTAATCCTCCACCTGAGGCGCCGGCACCCCGGGTTCTAGTCCCGGTTGGGGCGCCGGATTCTGTCCTGGTTGCCCCTCTTCCAGGCCAGCTCTCTGCTGTGGCCAGGGAGTGCAGTGGAGGATGACCCAAGTGGGCCCTGCACCCCATGGGAGACCAGGAGAAGCACCTGGCTCCTGGCTTCAGATCAGCACAGCGCACCTGCCATAGCAGCCATTTGGGGGGTGAACCAATGGAAGGAAGACCTTCCTCTCTGTCTCTATCTAACTCTGCCTGTCCAAAAAAAAAAAAAAAAAAAAAAAGGAGCAGGTGGAGCACTTAGAAACACACAAGGAAACCTCACGGTCTGGGGCTCAGGCAAGCGCACTCACGCTGACACCACATGCGTGGTCCCCAGAAGGAGAAGCTGAGGAGCTGGACCTCCCCTCTGAACGCTCACGCAAACAGGGTGCAAAGACAACGACACCGCAAGAGGAAACGCCCGCGGGCCACGTTACCCGTGCTGCTGAACTAGACAGCCCAGATGGCGAGTCCCAGGTGAGGCGGAGCCTGCAGCTTCTGGTGAGGACCCACCTGCTTCCAGGCTGGGCCCTGCTGCTGGTGCTGCAGAGGGGACCAGGGCTTCGTCCTCCTGGGCAGAGGGGACAGAGTGGGGAAGGAGCCTGGCCAGCCGGCTTCCACCTCACCGGAGGAAAATCCACCCAGGGGGTGGAGCCTTCATGACGCCACCACTCCCCGGAAGACCTGCCTCTCAACAGGGCCTCGTGGGGGTGGGGGGGCACCATGCCTGGAAGCACAGATTACCCAGAATATATAAAGGGCTCTTGAAACTCAACAGCAACAACAGGAAGAGGAGCACAGGCATGACTGGACATTCCACTGAAGAGGTGCACGTGTGGAAAGTGAGCACAGGCAGGGGCCGCATCCCATCAGAGCCCAGGTTTGGGTCCCGGCTGCTCCACTTCCAACCCAGCTGCTGGTTACTGCTCCCGGGAAGGCGGCGCACGATGCCCCACGAGCTCGGGCCTCTGCCACCCTCACGGGACACCCAGATGGAGCGGCGGGTTCCCGGCTTTCTACTGGCCCAGTCCTAGCAGTTGTGAGCATCTGGGAAGGAACAAGCGGATGGAAGATTCTCTCTGCCTCTCCCTCCCTGTCACTCTGCCTTTCAAATAAACTATTTAAAAAAAAAAAAAAAACGTGGATGAAAGGGTGTTTAACTTTATTAGCCACTGGAGGGCTTTAAAGTATAATCACAATGACACACCCCCACACATGTATCAAAAAGACTAAAATAAAGTTAGGACAACCACCAAATGCCAGCAAAGATGTGTCACCGGTGGGAATGCACACGGCACATGCTTAAGACACACAAGCCAGTCACAGCACTCCTGCACGTTTATGCCAGGGAAATGAAAGTTATTTCCACACAAGAACACAAATATCAACGTGGATAGCAGCATTATTTGTATTGAAAACCAGCGTCCACAGGTGAGTGGTCCAAGCAAACGTGGCTTACACACCCCTGGGACCTGGGATGCCACGCCCAGGAGGATGAACAAACCGGCAGTGCCCACGTCAGGGCTGAGCCTCCGGGAACTGTGCCGAGTCTAAAAGGCCACAGCTACACACCGCACGATCCCCTTTATGCCACACTTTCACAGTGACGGAACTTGAGAAATGGAGACGGATGAGCAGTCCCCAGATGGCAGTGAGCAGCAGGTGAGGCCGGAAGTGGCTGCTGCCATCTGAATGCTTGTGTCCCCCTGGAATTCTCAGGGAGCAACCTGACCCCGGCGCGAGGGTCTCAGGAGGGGACTGCCCTGCCCAGAGAGCCCAGCCTCCGTGGGAGGACACGGGAGGCGGAGCTGTCACACCAGGAAACACCCCAACAGCTCAGAGTAGCCACAGCCTGCGTCTTCAACTTCTCAACCTCAGACGAGTCAGGAAGACGCCGATGTTGATCGCTGTGACACAGTCACGATGCGCACTACAGTTTCTGTTGCCCTTGAGTTTGTAGTGCTTTGTCCTGACAGCCCGAGGGGACTCTGACAGTGCTGTGACGGTACAAGGAACACGAGAGAAGCCTGGGGCGCGGGACTGCTCAGTGCCTGGGCTGGCAGTCGTGCACTGACACGCGTGTGCAGAGCCCACGCCTGCAGGTCAGCCTGGGACACCTGAGTGAGGGCAGTGCGCTGCATTTGGTCTCCCAGTTAGAACATCAATCCACAGATGTGCAAAGAGTTACCATCGGAGGGAACTGTACCAAGTGCACAGGGACCTTTCTGTATTACTCCTTACAAACGCATGTGAATCTACACTATCTTTTTAATAAAGACGTTACTTACAACAGCATCAAAAACGATAAAATGCCTAGAAATGACTCTAACAAACAACAGGTAAGATCCTTAAGGAGAAGCTGTAAAATCTCACTGAAAGAGGTTGGAGAGCAAAGTAAATCGAATGTAAGTCGTATATTCACGGATTGAAGCTGGCTCTAACCCTCACGTGGAAAGGAAAGGGGCCGAGAACAGCCCACACACTCTGAGAAGACTGGACCAGGAGGACAAGCAGCAGCACAGGGAACCGCGCCTGGTCTGCCACAGAGCGGGTGATGCAGACGGCGGGAGCCGACGGCTTCTCGTGTCACCACGGCTGAAGACAGAATCCCTTCCTGTGTTCACAGCCAACACCGGCGCAGACTGGACGCCCACGCACGCCCGGCAGCTACGGAGAAGTCTGCACCCACGAGGCTTCCCAGGCAGGCACAGCACAGGCACCCACCCAGTAACTGAAGAAGGCCCGAGGCTGGATCTTTGTTACAGTCAGAGGTGGGGCTGGCAGGGACCCCAGGACGCGGGCCATTCTCCGCTGCCTTCCCAGGTGCATTAGCAGGGAGCTGGATGGGAAGTGGAGCGGCCAGGACGTAACTGTGCTCCTGCGGCACGTTCGTGTCAGGACGCAGCTTCATCTGGTGCACCACAACGCTGCCCTCAAGTGCCCTTTAAAAAATAAGTAAATAAAAAAGGAGTGGGGTACACCAGCAATCATCAGAATGGTACTCTTCAGACCTTCACACACTTTAATCAATATTAAACTTTTAAAGATGATTTTGTAGAGAAAAATACAGGTCTGGAATTTTCTTTCCATTTGGGAGGGGAAAATCTGCCAGGGTGTCATTTTTAGTGGACCCCGAGTTATTTCTCAGGCCTGAGTGCAGGTCCAAGACAGAAGAGAAGTCGACTGAGAGCAGAAGAGCCCCGGGAGCGGAGGTGGCCGCCAGGAGCCCGCCTGCCCCGGGGCGGGGACACAAGCTGCAGATGTGGTGCAGGGCAGGGGCCAAGCGAGCCCGAGGACCGGGCCCTGCCACGTCACGTCTCAGCCCTCGGAGGGCAGGCTGGGGGCACTGCCAATTCAAAAATGACCTTGGACCATAAGCTGCGGTTTTAGCTTGTTCGTACTTACAAGCATCCTGCGGTATGATTCGTACGTTTTCCGCAAAGAGAAATAAAGATGGTGCTTGGCAGGCTCTTCTATTTATTTACGCTGTTGGGGTGAGTTTACTCCACAACTAAGTTTCCAGCACACTGCAGCCACAGCGCTGCAAGGGCCCCTGCCACCCGTGTCGGAGACGCCGAGGGAGCTCCAGGCTCCTGGCTTCAGCCTGGCCCAGCCCCAGCTGTTGCAGCCATGTCAGAAGTGAACCAGTAGGTGGAGGATTCTCCCTTTCAAATAAAATAAATGTCAAAAAATAAGAAGAATAAATAAGAATTGCTCCGCGTGCTTGTAGACAAGGTTGACAGGCAAGCGGTGAGCAGCTGGCGATCCGGAAGGGGAGGCCTCCGCTTGTAGCGCTGGCCGATTCGAGGGTGGCAACACCCCCACGGCGGCCAGCGCCAGGCTCCTACCCCGAAACCACGGACCGTGGAACCAGGCAGAGCTGTGCACGGGCACACACGCCAATCACCCCAAAGGCACAGGCGACATCAGCACATAGCAGGGTCACTATGAAGCAGACAGTGTTGAGCACCGGCAACCTCTGTATCCAGTGGAAGCTGTTCAGTGCTCGGAGCGTCCACTCGCGTGTGGACAACCACGCTGACAGCAAGCAGCTGCTGCCAACACCGTGGCTGAGCTGGGCACCCACCATCCGAATGCACCCCTTGGTCCAGATCAGACCAGCAGGCCTGGCACAGCCCCGTGCCTACCACCCCCAAGCCAGCCAGCCAGGGGTTGAGACACAATTAGGAAAGGAAGAGAGGGGAAAGGGAGACTCCCCAAGGATCCCTTCCACAATTAATTATGCAAATCAAGTAAATTAGACTCAAAAAATTTAAGATTGATTGAAAGGCTTGCTCGGATTGCTCTGTGATTCATAAACCACTCATGCGAAATCGTATGTTAGGTTGTATGAAAAAAATCTGCAAGACGCAGAATGGAGTAAGATTACCTCCATTTAAATGTCAAAGACAGGGCTGCTGAAGTGAGAGTCCTTCCACCGCCAGCCCAGCCGGGAGCTGCGCTAACAGAATCTGATACGCAGCCGCTGCACATCTCCCTTGTGGGACAAAGAGCAACTGGAGATCTGCTTTATAAATCAGCGACAGTGTTAGAGTTGGGCTACTGTAGCTAAGTGGCTTTTAGATATGCTTCCTGTTTTAAACTACCATATTTACAAATGAAAGCTTTTTCAAACCACGGCTTTTAATATAATTTGCATATTTAGTAATACATTGATTAAAATTAAACACGGATTATTGCAATTTATTTCAGAAACAGATGGGATGCATTAAGTGAAAAGCCAGAGCTTTTAAATAGAACAGACTCACTGGCTGACTACTGATGAGTGATGAATACAAAAACTTTGTAAATTGGCAAAGAGGAAAAAAATAATAAAAAGTCCTTTTGCACCCGTTTCTTTTCGAGGCTTTCCTGACTAGTGATTCCATGAAATTAGTAATAAAGTTAATTTAAAATGAATAATGTATATCAAAGGTGTGCATCCATTTAACGAGAGCAGATCTCTCACAAGGAGAAAGGCTCCCAGCAGCTCCTGCACCCGTGGCTTCCCCGCGGCGGAGTGGACGGGGCCGGCCAGCAGGTGGCACTCGCCCATCACGCACACTGTACGCCTCTGGGTCCAAACCCACCGGCTGGCGTCCACCCACTCCCCGTGCCTGGGTTTCCGAGACAGCAGCCCTGGTCGCTCTGGACCCGATTAGGTTGCCAGAGAGCTTCATTCTTCCTCTCCCCTCCGCACGCACTGGTCTGCAGAAAACCATTCACAAAGATAACTTTATTAAGAACAACACGTAAGTGTCCTAGGCTAGCCCCTCATTGCTTCACCAAAATCGGGAGCTCAGGTCCGCCTGCCTTCTCCGCAGCTGGGAGACATACGTCACTGGACTGCCACGGCCACGTTGCTTCGGCCTCTGCATGCAGGCTTCTCATTTTGTCAATCAGACATTTTCCAAATTAGCGAAATCCAGCCGTTTTCTGGGCCACCTGACACTTCTTGTTAACCTTGGCAACTGAGACTCAGAAGAACAAAAAATCCGAGAAGTGGGTGCAGGGTTTATCATTCAATTTTGATACATTTTTCCCTTTTCTTTTTGGGTTAGAGGTGAAAACAGAATGGGGTCCTCAAGATTTAAATGCTGCTTATTTTATCAAAACCTTCATTGCACGGCGCAGAAATCCTACTCATCGGCGGGCTCAGATTCACCAACTTCACTTGAACAGAATCTGAGGATCAACTTGTTCCGAAGTCAGCCTTGGTCCAGGTGTTCCCCATGAAATAGAAACAGCGATTTCAAATCCTCAGAAGCTAAACCAAGCAGTTGAAAGCACAAGCCGCTCACTTCGTAATGGGTCACGGCACCTCTGACCAAGCAAGCCATCACATGAGAACTACTTTTACATAACTACTGATGATTCTTGCTTTCCAAAAACACCCAAGTACAAAAAAAGAAAAAGCCACAGAGGTATTTTTTTCCATCAAGATTCTGATTACAGCACTACCATGGTGTGCAGGTTTTATTTTACGTTTTGTTTTCAAATGTGAAATATGGCCCAAAATTACCCCCAGCTCCTTCAAAGTCTGATTAAACACTCACTAGCACTTAAAAGGTCAGTGCCGCTCCGGGCCGTGGATTACTCGAACACGAGCCGTTTGTCACCTCTCGCGCTCTGAAAATCCCCTGCATCCCGTGTGTTTTGTTTGGATTGAGATGGCATGCAGCTGATGGCTGTGACCTTCATGGTGGCTTAGATCCCTGGCTGGCACTGATTTTTGATTTAGTGCCGATCTGCTGCGCTTGTCACAGGCTGCGAGTGCTTTCCATGCACTAATGGAACAGCTCAAGGGCAGAGGGGCCCTGTGACCGTCTCTCTCTCTCTCTGTCCCTCTCGCTCTCTCACCAGCCATGGGCTACGCAGAGAGGTGAGCTCTCTACGTGCAGTGACAAACTCTGAGACCACCATCAGAAGGCAAAGTTTCAAAGCCCGCCGGGGAGCTGGGGAACGCAGCACGCACTGTGCCAAGGGCCAGCTCGCAGGTTTCCACGCCCCTGCACTGTCACATGCAAAGTGGAGCACAAACACTGACCATGGATCTTCATTGGTGGTGGCAGGAAACTCACACTCAGCGGAGGTGCCCTTTAGTTCAATTGCAGTTGTTAATAAATCCTGCTGCTTAATGATGTCTTCAAGAGAAAATTGCATGTGTCCAAGCTCTCCCCTTCTAAGAAAACACAGAATGACAGGATAATTGTTACAGCACGAGATAAATTCAGAAGGAGAAAATGTCACCTCTTGACCTCCATGTCATCTTGGCAGGGCACTGCGACCCCTGGCGGGCACTCCACACACTCAGCGGAAAGCAACAGCTGGCGGATCCTGCCTCTGACCGCCCTCTGGTTCAGCTGGGCGGCTCTTGGCCGAGCCACCGAGCCCAGTACTAGCGCTCCTAGTGCCTAACCAAGCCCCACTCCTCCTTCGAGACGCGCCTCGCACGCTGTCTCCTCCGGAAGCAAGCCCGGGTCCTCCCAACAAGTCGTCTCTCTCCCCGACCTGCCGGGTTCCTCGTGTGGACACTGTTTTGCCATTACTGCTCTTCATCTGGATGGGCAGACTTCCCCTCACCGCCTGCAGTGGGCCGTGGGCTCCACGAAGGAGACCTCACTGACTACTGCGTGCCTGTCACCACCGCCTTCCAGCCTGCCTCTCACACCTCACCGGCTCCCTACGTGTTCGCTGAAGGAACAGAGGGTACACACGTGACTACAGCGCACAGAAGTCTGAACGCTGGTGGGACGGTAGAGCTGTCAGTACCTGCAGTGCTTCTACCAGCAGCGCTGAGGGCTGGCTGGCCTCCTGAATTGTCATTCCTTCAGTCACCACCACGGGTGACGCCTCTCTCCATCACGTTCCCGAGACTACTTGGGGGACTGAATCCGCCGCCCCCCACAGGGCCATGGGCCAGCACTTACTCTCCAGGACCCGCCTGCAGCCCTGCACGCACCACTCAGCCCTCCACGAGGCACAGCGCCCCCAGTGTGCCGCACCTGGTGCAGGGGCTCTGAGAAATCGCGGCCTCGGTCCATCCCGCTCTCCTAACGCCATCCCGGTCGCACATTAACTCACGCTCTTCACATATGTGCGCCAGGCACCGAGTGGTGACCCTGGGCCAGGGCTGCGGAGCCTCGGGAGCAGCCAGGCACTGTGCCGAGCAAGCCTGCGGCCTGCAGGGTTTCAGCGGGAAACAGTCATCTGTACACAGTATTTTTGTATTACAGTGAATGACACGATGCAAAATGGATGACTTGTTTAAATCTAAGGATGTTTTAAGTTCCTGCTTTCAGGAGACTGCTGTGGGCTCCCTCGAGCGTGGCCAGTCTTCCACATTCCAGAGAGTGGAGCTGAGACGTGTCCAGAGCTGCGTGATCGTGTGTTTTGGGAAAAGACAATCTCGACTAGAATCCCAGCTACTCTGCTCCCCAGTTACAGAGATTTGGGGGAGCTGGTTAGTTCTATGTTCCACGAATGTTCTCATCTATAAAATATGCATAAAATAGCCACCTGCTAGTGTCACTGTAGCGTTAAGTAAGTTAACACGTGGGAAGTACAGGTGAGCACACCTAGTACGTTCTGAGTGGTGTTTAGGGACTTTATCCATCCCCTCTCAGATCCTAATGCCACTTCTGCCACCTGAACCACCAACATAATGTTTCAAGAATTCAGCTGCATTCCTCACAATCCATTACCACTCCTGCTTGTAGAACGGTGCATTAGGACTGCATAGACGGGCGGCGCTGCGGCACAGTAGGCTAAGCCTCCGCCTGCAGCACCGGCATCCCATGTGGGCTCGAGTCCCAGCTGCTCCTCTTCCGACCCACCTCTCTGCTTATGGCCTGGAAAAGCAGAGGAAGATGGCCCAAGTGCTTAGGGAAACCCAGAAGAAGCTCCTGGCTCCTGGTCTCGGGTCATCCTGGCTCCGGACACTACAGCCACTTGGGGAGTGAACCAGCGGATAGCAGACCTTTCTCTCTGTCTCTCCCTCTCGGTCTGTATCTCTGGACATCACTCAGACGATCTCCAAGTGCTGGCACCACATTTAGAACTTCCAAAAGCCTTGGATGCAAAGATCGCACTTGCACGTGGCCTCAGTGGGCTACAGCCGCTTTTCTGCCCGACGGGAAGGTATCCTGCAGGATTCGCCCCGTAAGTCCCTCCCTCCCCTCTGCAGGCCTTGCCCACCGGAGCTCGTCCTCCAGGGCCTCAGCCACCAGCTCCGTGCCACCGACCCCGAGTCTGCGTCCTCTGTCTGTGCTCAGACCCCACTCGGCTTCCGCCCGCTCACAGGCTGCGTGCTGTCCAGCAAGGCGGCCGCCAGCTCCCGCCCACAGGTATCTCAAGCCAGCTGCTCTCCCCCCGCAGACACTCAGACATAGCTGTGACTCTTTTCTCTTTTTGACGCCCCCCACCCCCCCGTCACTCTGTAACTTCCTCTCTGTTCAGGCCCCACTGCCGTCACTCTAGTCCGGGGTCTCACAGCCTTGGAACGAGAGTGACGCGGGGCTTCTCAAACCCTCAGTGCAGATCGCAGTACCGTGAAGGGACGTGATGAAACCACAGACCTCACTGCACGCCTGGCTCTCAGAGTCCCAAGCCCTCGGGAGCCGACCCGCTCCAGGCGACACTCATCGCCTCGGAACCTCTCCTGCGGTTTACTCCATGGCTCTCCGTGTCTTCCACTTCAACACGAAGAGTATTTACAAGGCCGTGCAGGGCTAAGCATTCAGCTCAGGGGTTAGGACACTCCTTGGGATACCCACATCCCACAGCACAGCGCCTGGGTTAAGTCTTGGCTGTGCTGTCATTCCAACTTCCTGAGACCTGGACCGGGTTCCAGACTCCTGGCTTTGGCCTGGTCCTACCCGCAGGCAACTGAGGAATGCATCAGCAGGTGGCAGCTCGCTCTCTCCCTCTCTGTGTGTAAAGTTTCAAGCACACGATGCAGTGACGGCACATCCATGTGCAAACCTCGCTAATGATGTCCTATCACAGGCACAATAAGTGAAGTCCCCAAGCCAGCTTCCAAGTCTCCAGAAGCTGACCCCACCTCAACCCGACTCTCCTCAATCAGTCCCTCCTCCTCGGATCACTGCTGAAGACCACTGCTTCTCCATCCACCACCAGCCTCCACGCTGCCCAGCCTTCCGGGGGCAGCCCGGCCTGCCCGCTGGCCTCGCTGCCCTCGCCCTTCTCTGTGATCTGAGCCAGGACCACGCTGTGTGTCACTGCCCTCAGAGGACACTTTCTTAAGGCCTCTCTCCAGAGACCGGCTGAGTCAAAAACGTGCTGAGGTTCTCCTCCCAACACCTCAAGACACAGCGCCTGTGCTCAGACTACCGAACCGGCGCCCGCTGAAGACAGCGCATAGCACAAGCGTCCGTTAGCTCACTTAATCCTCGCCTTCAGACGAGGAAATCAACATCAGCACGGGCCAAGCACAGCTCCCAAGTGGGAGAGCTGGAACGTGAACCTGGGCCATCTCAGCAAAGCCTGTGCTCCCAGCCCCACGCCGCAGGAACCAGGGACGTGGGCGCCAGGCCGCGGCGCTCATCCGCTCCGGGCTAAGAGGGCGGCCTCTGGTTTGCTGCTCCTCCTATGTTTGCTGGGTTGGAGGCACCTGCCCTCTGCCCACTTCTCGCACTGTCACGTGACTCAATGTGCAGAGGGAAGTACCCGACATTTTAGGCAAACAAAACAGGCAAACAAAAAAGTACCCGACATTTTAGGCAAACAAAACAGGCAAACAAAAAAGCAGCAAATAAAAATCCCCCCTAACCAACGTGTCTGTTTTGAAGGACTTTCTGCCATTTTTTCCCAAAGAAAGCGCTTGGTTAATTCAGGGAGGAGTGTGTGCGTGTGCGTGCTGATGGCTAGCTGGCAGTGCGGGGAGCGCAGGGGTTGAGAGAGAACGCCTTTGAAAGCAGAGCAGACCTCAGCATTTGCTTGTGCCAGGCTAATAAGTGACTTGTTTCCCGCCCTGTCTCTATGCTGTCCGCTCCCCCTGACACAGAGACCTGCTATGCCTCAGGGTGCACGCTCTGACTGCAATCAGAGTCCACGCACGCGTCCAGGCCTGGGGGTCTGGCTTTCCTGACAGGCAGTGTGATCCGAGGGGCACCACAAGTCACGGGAGTTAAATGGCACTCCATGTGATGGAATAAGACACTTCTATCAGCTCATGTCAATGGGGAAAAATAGTTCCAATGTGCAGAGAGGAGTCCGACATGGCAGGACACGAGCCGGCTTTCATATCTCGGACCAGACGCTCTGAAAATTCAAGGCCTATTAAAACACTAAAAACAAATGAGGTGGAGCGCCGGAGCCCACCACTCTGCTTACACGGACACTAGGCGGGGCCCAGGAGAACAGGCAATAGCAGCCCCGGACTGGCCATGCTTTGGCGCTGGCAGGAGTGTGAGTCACTGAAACCCACAGATAACGCTGAATTTACCTGCAGTCCAGCATTAATCTCTCTCCTCCCCAGTGCAGCTTTTCTTACATTCACTCACAAACAGGACAAGCGACTGCACGCGTTTCTCCTCTCGGTGTTTTCCATGCAACTTGTAGGGTCCTGGAGCCACCAGGAAACAGGAGCTGCCGGGGCTGCACTGGGCTTCGACGTGAGCTAAGACACGGGAGCACCTGAACTCAGCTCCCAGCTCCGGCACCTGCCTCTGACTTCCTGCTAATGCAAACCCTGCAAGGCAGTGGCTTTGCTCAAGTACCTGGTTCCAGCCACCTTCGTGGGAGCCTGGATTGTGTTCCTGGCTCCCAGTTTCGGCTGGCCCAGGCCCAGCTGTTGCAGGCATTTCAGAAATGAACTACCAGACGGGACTGCTCTTTTTCTGAGCCTCTCTGTCTCTCTCGCCTCTTAGGCTACACAACCCACACACCTAGCCCACCCACAGGTCTAATGCAAACTCCCCCTGCCTAGCAGCAGTGCCTATGTATCAGGGTCTCTATGCAAGTACTTTTCATCACCAGTAACTACTACTCTTTGAAAATTATTATTTAGACACAGAGAAAGATGGACAGAGAAAGCTCCCATCTCCTTACTCACCAGATGTGCACAACAGCTATGGCTGGACCAGTCCAAAGCAGGAAGCTAGGAATTCAACCCAGACCCCGCATCTGCGTGTGGCAGGGGCCCAACGACTTGAGGCATCACTGCTGCCTTCCAGGGGCGGCGTTAGCAGGAAGCGGAAATCAGAAGCAGAGCCGGGACAAAACGCCTGGTACTCCAATGTGGAATGCAGGCATTCCAACCCACATCCTAACCACTCTAACGCAGTAACTGCAATCTTAAATATATGTATATGCATATGCATATGTATGTATTTAAAAGGCAGAGTTATACAGAGAGAGAGACAGAGAGGTCTTCCATTTGCTGGTTCACTCACCAATCAGCCACAAAAGCACAGATGGGACCCGGCCCAAGTCAGGAGCCAAGAACTCCATCCGGGTCTTCCACCTGGGTGGCAGAGGCCCAAGCACTTGGGCCATCATCTATTGCTTTCCCAGGCATATTAGCAGGGAGCTGGAACAGAAGCAGAGCAGGGGCTGGCACTGTGGAGTAGCAGGTGAAGCCGCCGCCTGCAGTGGTGGCATCCCATAAGGGTGCTGGTTCGAGTCCCAGCTGCACCACTTCCCATGCAGCTCTCTGCTATGGCCTGGGAAAGAAGTACAAGGTGGCATGACTCCTTGGGCCCCTGCACCTGTGTGGGAAACCTGGTAGAGGTTCCTGGCTCCTGGCTTCAGATCAGCACAATTCTGGCTGTTGCGGCCATTTGGAAAGTGAACCAGTGGGTAGAGAACTTCTCTCTTTCTTTGCCTCTGCCTCTCTGTAATCCTGTCTTTCAAATAAATTAATTAATTAAAAAAAAAGTGGAGCAGCCAGGACTCAAACTAGAGCTCCTACAGGATGCTGGTGTTGCAGGTGGTGGCTTCACCAGCCATGCCACAACGCCACCTCCAATGCTATCCTTAGCCAGCTATCAAAAAAAAAAAAAAAAAAAATCGAGACAAAGAACAGCAGCTACCTGGAGCCATCCAAGAATCTTGTTTATGGTAAAAATTCCCAGACCTCCCTCCAGAGAGTCTCACTCGACCTAAGAATTTGCATTTTAGTAAGCAAGCACTCCTCCCCCTCCTCCTCCCATCCTCCACCCCCACACCTCCTTCTTCTCCCACCCCGAGGATTCAGACTTGGAAAAATCACTGTCAAGGGGCTGGCATTGTGGCACAGTGGGTTAAGTCACAGCCTGCAGTGCTGGGATCCCATATTAGCACCAGTAAGTCTGAGCTGCTCCACTTCTGATCCAGCTCCCTGCTAATGCACCTGGGAAAGCAGTGGAAGATGGCCCAAGTGCTTGGAACCCTGCACCCATGTAGAACACCCAGAGGAGACTCTTGGCTTTGGCCTGGCCCAGCTCCAAGCCTCCAGGCTGCTGGGGCCATTTGAGGAGCAAACCAGTGGATCGAAGTTCTCTCCCTCTAACTCTGGCTTTCAGATAAATAAATCTTAAAGCAAACACACACTGCCTAGGTCCACAATGGGAAGCTTCTGCCGAGGCCATCTGAATACGCATGACGTCATTCACGGGCCACACGGAGCTATCGATGAAAAATCAGCCTGCTGAGCGGTGACTCCATCTCCAGTTCCGCCTGCAGTTACACTGGGGTCAGGCCGCACGATCTCTCGGGTTGGACAGCCGTGGGCTGGCCATTCCCCACCTGTGGCCTAGGGCAGTTTGACAAAGCAGGAACAGATCATTTTGTCCCGATCCCACAACCCAGATGGGTGACTCGAAGTCAACTGTTCCGACCAAGAGCGCGACAGAGTACGGAGACCCGAGACACAGTTCCTCTAATAGAAGCCGTGAGCGGGGGCGCTGGTGAGGGCTGTGCGCAGGGCAGCCCCATCCAGCCTGGTTCGGAACAGCTGCCAAGGTCAGGCCACCACAGGGCTCCTGCTGCCTGTGTACGGCAGGACAGGGTCAGGATCCGATCCCGGCTGCACCAGGGTTCCACCGAGGCTGCTTTGTCCTGGTTCCCTGCCGCATCAGATCAAGGAGCTGCCCTTCCTGGACTGTGGCCGGGCCGGGCTGGAGAGGCGACGGTCGTCCCTGCTCTCCCCAGCAACTTCACTGTAACACGGTGCCTCCCTGTTCTCAAGGGTTTCTGTTCGGACTAAACATCACGCCCATGCAAGCACTCCGTGTACCGAGAGACTCCATGGAAACGCTGGAGTTCCCTACTGGCGAGCTGCACAAAGGACGCACACACGCACACACGCACACACGCACACACGCACACACGGCCAGGTCAGCTCCCTCTCCCGGGAGAGCTCCTCTCCGTAGGCGTGGCTCCCCCGCCCCCAGCGGCAGTCTGGTCTGTGCCTTGTGCGCAGCTATTCCAGGGGCTGCGCCGCAAGGACACTGAGCAAAACCTTGACAGCCGTTTGCGTTTCAGCCAGGACAGACTGGTCCGGGCTTGTGGGAGTCGGCACCGTCCGCCCTCAGCTCCCACCCCGCCCCCGCCACCTGCCCTCCCTGCCTCCTGCTCTCACCCATTTTTCCGGCACTTGGGCGCTCTGCGGATTATGCTTTCAGGTTCTTTCATCAATTGAACATTAAAAGTCCTCTGAAATATTAATGAAATTATGTTTAAAAAGAAAGAAAGAAAAATGTTCCTACAATACTGCAACATTTTAATGCCTCATTAAAATCATTAGCAATGCTAATACTAAAGAACTTACTTCATCTTTCAAGTGGGCAAAAAATAAATCATAATAAAATGTTTGTTCCTGTTGCATCTGGAGAAACAAATGACACGGCGCCTTCTGTGTGGGCCCCCACAGCTCACGGATGACACTGAGGGCACACGCCAAGTCCACGCAACCAGTGTTTCCCCATGGACACTCACGTCGCGTTATTTTATAACACTCATTAGATGTGGTGAATATTGTTTGTGTTTTCCATTTATGAGAAAAATATATGGTGTGCGCATCCCCCGGCGGGCAGGCAGGCGCTCATGGAAGTCAGCTGCACACAATGACTCGCTCCACTGCCCCGGGTGACTCACAAACGCCATTTATATTCCGCACTCTCACTTACGCTATCTTTAAAAATGAGTGAAAGACATATAGTGATAGCAAGAAACTGGCGGGCTGACTGCACCGCTAGCCCGCTCCACACGTCCTACAACACTTCGTTTTCCGTCCGCTGAGCTGACACACAATGTAAACCTCACACTCAACAGTCACGGGGACTTTGCCACGGAACCAACTGAGGTACGTGTGACAGTTTCCTCCTCTTTGTCGACCGACTTTCAAGTGGAAGGCAAAGGGTCTAACAACAGGGCCAGCTTCCGGCTGTCGGACAAGGCAGGCACACCACCAGGGGAGGGCAGGGGGCGCCCTGCCTGGAAGCTGTGTGATGCACCTGCCACAGCCACGCCCTGCACCCACGGCACAGCCAAGAAATCCTGGGAACTTCTCTGTAAGGACAACGGCTGTGAGTCCTGGCGATTCGAAGATTCAGAAGACAGAACAACACAAACCACATCACGACAGGGTGCCCAAACCTCCCCGGATAGGAAGCTCCAGGAACAAGCCACACACTCTCAGGGCCACTCTGCTGAGGACGAGTGTCCCTTTACGGTGGGACTGCCCCAGGGACCCCTCCCTCCATCCTCCATCACGGGTGGGGACTGTGCTAACACTGCTGTAGCGCTCACAGCAGCTGTGGATGTCTGCATCTCCTCATTAAAACATACAAATGCCTATCACTGCTTACTACGAGTAATTATCACCACCCAGCTACAGCAGGACTGCAAGGTGAGTTCCCTTGCAAAGAGGGGGGCTCCAGGCATGGGGGACGCTCCTGTCCACAGTAAAAACAGACGGTTTGGAAAACGCAATACTTATCAGGAGAGGACTGGGGACACTAGACCTTACTATGGCATGTCACACTGCATGTAACATGTCACAGATGACCTTTACGTGTGTCATAGTGTGTAATGTGTCATGTATTGTCATCGCATGTAACATGTCACAGATGACCTTTACCGTGTCATCATATGTAATGTGTTGTCATCATGTGTAACATGTCAGATTACCTTTACCGTGTGTCATAGTATGGTAATGTGTCGTGTGTTGTCATCGTAACATGTCACCGATGACATTTGCCAGCATGTCATAGCATGAAATATGTAATATGTTGGCATCATATGTAACATGTCACAGATGACCTTTACCAGCATGTCATAGTGTGTAATACTTAATGTGTTGTCATATGTAATGTGTCGTGTGTAGCATGTCACAGACAACCTTTACCAGTGTGTCATAGCATGTAACATGTAACATGTCAGATTACCTTTGCCATGTGTCAATGTGTAATGTGTTGTCGTATGTAATATGTAATGTGTTATCATGTGTAGCATGTCGTAGACGACCTTTGCCAGCGTGTCATAGTAACATGTAATGTGTTGTCATATGTACCATGTCACAAATGACCTTTACCAGTGTGTCACAGTGTGTAATACGTAACATGTCGTGTCAGAGTATGTAACGTGTCTCAGATGACTTTATTGTACCACATAGTATGTAGTGTGTTGCAGATGACTTTACTGTGTCACACGGTATGTAATGTGTCGCAGATGCTGCTAATTTTTACATTAGTATTCTAAGCTCTTGGGTCGAAATTCTTTATTAGCACAGCCAAGCCATCTTTTTAAAAGAAATCCTGAATTCTTCAAATCCAAGACTTGAAAGACATGAAATGCAAATCCGAGTTTGATTCCTTCAATTCGAATTATCATTAGGGTCAGATAGCTAGTTCACTAAGGGCCCTAAAAATCACATATTTAACACACAGGCAAGCTCTAAGAATGATAAAAATCATTTGTTAAAAACTTCAGTTACATCTTCCTTAGCCATCTGTCTCTTTAGAGAGCAAATTAATTGTTCCAATCTAATAAGCAATGAAAGAAATAGTTGGCAAAGGGTGAAATATGAACACCAACGGCAAGTTTTGAATTTACCCTATTTATCTTGAATGTAAGATCTCATGACCCACTGAAACTCAGTTCACAGTGTTTTATGAAAAATAATGGCTGAAATTGAATGTCTTAATTTACATTTAATGCGATTAAGAATGGTTTAAATTATGACTGATGAACAGTACACACAGATGTCAGTCAGTTTCATCAGAATAAATTGAAGTCAGTGTCAATGAATGCTCTGCTGATAAATCCCACTCTACATAAAATTAATAAAAATAAGGAAATATAATCCTTAACTAATTGCAAAAGGGTCTGGAATTCCCCTGAATTTTGGGAGGGAAAGTTATGTAACAGAAAACCGCAGCGCTGCTGGGGAAATGCTGGGTCTCTCCAGCTACTCAGATGTCGCCCAAGGTGACTCTTCAAGTTGCAGGACAGCAAGTGTTCACCGTGGGAGGCAATTGGCGGGGGTGGGGGCGGGGGGGAGAGGAAGGACGGGAAGAGACAGGGTGCAGCAGCGGAGGAGTCGGAGGCGGGAGAGAACGGGGAAGAAGTCAGAGTAACGTTTACCCAGCAAACGCTCGGCCGGCTCCGCTGCCCGCGCCTCTGGGAACGCCGCCGCCCTCCGGCGTGTGGGCGCCAGGCTGGGACTACAGGGGCTCCTGCTGGCTGGGCTCTCGGCACTCGGGGAGCCCGCTCCTCCTCCACGCAGACCCCGAAGCTGTGCGGACACAAGCAGATGTTGCTGCTTCTGAAGTTAATAGAAACTTTATGGACCATTTTTCACTCTCCCATCCAAGAGCAAATGTCAACTGTAGTTTTATTCAGAATCGGTATTCTTGGCTCAAGTGCTAATTGCTGTTAATGTGTTTAAATCCCAATTCTCAGAGCAAGGGGGAAAGAATTTCTCCAGTGGAAGAAACTGGGTTAATATTTGCATTCTCAGTGCCCGGGTGAGCCAGAGAAGCACTGCGCCTCTGAGCCGCCAAGTTCCTCCAGGCTCGGTGAACTCACGTGCTGGGGAGGACACGCCACAGGAGACTGGCAGGGAAGACGGGTACGGGGGAAAGAAGCTGTCTGACTGCTAACCACCCGTGCGCCCACGCCCACTTGTCTAGCACCGCACAATCAGCCGTGCATGCCACGGCACTGTGAGACAGACCACACGTTAACCAAGTCCTCGGAAATTAAGGGACACGACTGGGATAGCAGCTGCGCCAAAGCCGGAATCCAGGACTTAGGACTCCAGATCTCATGTTCTGGGTTTTTTCCGTTGCTTTGTTTTGTTTACCTGTGTCTGGCTCTAGCTATTTGAATTCAAACTATTTTTTTATTTTTATTTATTTTCACTTTTTTATTTGGAAGGCAGACTGACAGACATCTTCCATCCACTGGTTCACTCCCCAAAAGCCCACAAGACAAGGGCGAGCCAGACTGAAACCACGGGCCAGGAACTCCATCCTGGTCTCCCAGGGGAGTGGCAGGGACTCAGGTCTTTGAGCCACCATCTGCTGCCTCCCAGGACGCCCGGCAGCAGGAAGCAGGACCCAGCACTCGGACAAGGCATACTAAACGGGACCTGGGTGTCCCAAGCGACATCGCAACCTCTGTGCCTAATGACTGCCTTTAGGAACGCTCTCTAGAACTTTGGGGTAGGCATTTGGCCTACTGATAAAGATGCCCAAATCCCATACTGGAAGACCTGGGTCCAGTCCTGCCTACTCAACTTTAGAGGCAGCTTCCTACCATCGCAGACCCTGGGAGGCAGTGGTGATGGCTAACGTACTTGGGTCCATGCCATACATGTGGGCGATCTGGATGGAACGCCTGGCTCCTGGCTCCAGCCTGACCCAGCCCCAACCACTGTAGGCCCTGGGGAGTAACCAGCAGCTCTCTGTGTGTGTGTGTGTGAGAGAGAGAGACCTTCTGTCTCTCCACCTTGCGAGTAAGATAAATAAAATTTTAAAAGCTCTCCAGAGTACTCAGTAATCGTTGCTGATTTATAAGAGCTCTGTCATAACAGCTCAATTCAGGATAGTTAAGATGTAGAATCAACCCAGATGTCCAACAGGGGATGACCGGATAAAGCAAGCGTGGTACAGGGCCAGCTCTGTGGCATAGTGGGTAAAGTCACTGCCTCCAGTGCCGGCATCCCATATGGGTGCCGGTTCTAGTCCCGGTTGTTCCACTTCCGATCCAGCTCTCTGCTATGGCCTGGGAAAGCAGTAGAAGATGGCCCAAGTCCCTGGGCCCCTGCACCTGTGTGGGAGACCAGGAGGAAGCTCCTGGCTCCTGGCTTTGGATCGGCACAGCTCCAGCCATTGCAGCCAACCAGAGTGTGAACCATCACATGGAAGACCTCTCTCTCTCTCTCTCTCTCTCTCTGTCTGCCTCTCTTTCTGTCTCTGTGTTACTGACTTTCAAATAAATAAATCTAAAAAAAAAAGTGTGGTACATACACATGATGGAATACTACTCAGCCATAAAAAAGAGTAAGACTGTCTTCTCAATAAATTTGATGCAACTGAGACCACCAACTTAGTGAACCAAGCCAGACCTGAAAAGACAAAAATCATGTTTTCTTTGCTTTGTAGCTAATATATAGAGTAATTACAAAATGTAATGAATAACAGTGAAATTGAAAAAGAATTTAAGGGGCTGGTGCTGTGGCACAGTAGGTTAAGCCCCTGGCCTGAAGCGCTGGCATCCCATATGGGCACCGGATTGAGTCCCGGCTGCTGCACTTCCGATCCAGCTCTCTGCTGTGGCCTGGGAAAGCAGTGGAAGATAGCCCAAGTCCTTGTTCACTTCACCCACATGGGAGACCCAGAAGAAGCTCCTGGTTCCTGGCTTCGGATCGGGGCAGCTCTGGCTACTGCAGCCATCTGGGGAGTGAACCAGCAGATGGAAGACCTCTCTCTCTCTCTGGCTCTCCTCTCTCTGTGTAACTCTTTCAAATAAATAAATAAATAAAAATATTAAAAAGAAAAAGAAAAAGGGGCCAGCGCTGTGGTGCAGCAGGTTAAAGCCCTGGCGTGAAGCACAAGCATCCCATATGGGCGCTGGTTCTAGTCCCGGCTGCTGCTCTTCCAGTCCAGCTCTCTGCTGTGGCCTGGGATAGCAGTGGAGGATGACCCAAGTCCTTGGGCCCTGCACCCACATGGGAGACGCGGAAGCAGCCCCTGGCTCCTGGCTTCGGATCAGCGCAGCTCTGGCCGTTGCAGCCATCTGGAGAGTGAACCAGCGGATGGAAGACCTCTGTCTCTACCTCTCTCTGTAACTCTGTCTTTCAAATAAATAAAATAAATCTTTAAAAAAATTAAAAAAAGAGCTTTGCCTCTATACAATGTTTGTTTAGTAGAATTTTATTTTCTTGTTCATGTAGTAGACTTTTAACCCAATCTGGAACCTGCAATAAGCGGCGGTGACCGACCACACACGGTTCCCAGCGATGGCATTTACTGTCCCTAACTTCCCGCCAGTGTGAGAACGAGTGACATGCCCCCGTCAGCAGAGCTTCTGGAGGCCGTTGGTCACCCTGAGAATGGCCAGCGTGAAGCCTCTTCCCCACTATCGTCAGATTTCACGTTTCAGAAACACTGACTTCAATCCAGGCAAAGTCTTGCAAGGCAGTGTTTCACTAAACGCTTCCCCATGCTAGCAGCTTGGCATCCATCAGACCAAACCGTCCACTAGCAACTGAGTTTCCAGTACCGTGAGCATTGATCTTCCTTGTGTGCCTGTCTCCAGATCAGCCCGGCTCCTGCAGGTGAGGGGTGCCTGACCCGATCTTCCTTGTGTGCCTGTCTCCAGATCAGCCCGGCTCCTGCAGGTGAGGGGTGCCTGACCCCAGGGCAGAGCGGGTACCAGAGAGTGGGCAGTACCCATGCCTTCCCTAGGCTTTCTCCTCCGTGCTACGCATCTGTCAGCCATGCTGGCTCTCAGCTGTGCCTGGTGCCACACAGCCAGCTTTCAGACACGGCCGTTTGTGCCACGGCTCTCAGCTACCCACAGGCTGCTTGGGGCCCACAAACCATTGAGACCCTAAGAGATCACACCCAACACAAGTCAAATCCAGGGCTTGCCCTCACGTCCTGCCAGACTGAACGAGAGGAGAACATCCAGCATCAGACAGCACCAGGACACTCACGGGCCCCGCTCAGCGCAGCAGTTCCGGGCTGGCTATTCCACCCCGCTCTCCGCTCTGCGCTGGCAGAGGCCCACAGGGCACCAGCACACAGCCCACCAGGCCGCTCTCGCTGACAGCTCTCCTCAGCTGCCAGGCTGAGCAAGCACACACCTCGCAGGCCCAGAATGCCCACCCAGCATTGGCCCGGTGCTCGCGTGTGCACCCCAAGAACTGTGCAGAGCCCAGCGAGGGAAAACCAGAGACCCTAGAAACTGCTATCAGACCTAGACGCAGTGGGGACAGTGGCCGCACGCAGCCCTGGCTCTTTCTGACTTGTTGGCCCGGATACCTCTCTTGGCAACCTGAGAGCGAGTTCCTGGGAACACGCAGGGCTCTGCTATCTGACCGGAAGTGTCACAGCCACCACCAGAGGCGACTTTTCTCCAGCGACAACCATGCAGCGCTCCCCCATCACCCACCCCAGGAAAAAGGCACTTTGCAGCAAAGATCCTTTTCAATTAAGATTCCTCCATGGAGCCAGCACCTGGGGAGGGGTTCGGCCCCACTCCCGACACGGCATCCAACACCAGACGGCCCTGCTCCCGTGACAGCTTCTTGCTACGGCAGACCCTGAGAGGCAGCCGCGATGGTTCAAGCACTCGGGGTCCCTGCCACCCTCATGGGAGCCCTGGACTGAATTCCCAGGTCCTAGCTTCGCCCAGCCCAGCCCTGACTGTGCTAGGCATTTGGAGAGTGAGCCAGAGAGGGGCAGGAGCCTGGAACTCCATGCGTGTCTCCCCCACGCGTGGCAGGGGCCCAAGCACTCGGGCACTGCTGCCGCTGTCCCAGGTGCGTGTGCCTCTGTGCAACATGGCTACGTTCCACACACTCATTCCCGACCTCCCCTCCTTCCAGCGCACTCCTGGGGGCGCCTCCAGTGTGCAGCCTGTAGGGTCCCCACCACGTTCACGGTGGGCGACAGATACAACAGACACTGGGGTTTTCTACCAACACCTTCTCCGTCCGACTTTAAGGGACAGTTCACTCACTGGTATTTCTCTTACTGAAGGACCTCAGGCTAAGGCTTTGACTTGGTTTTAAAGACTGGGCTTTTTCTGTGGTATAAACAGTACGGACACAGTGGCAGTACTTGAGAGAGCCTAATGAAGCGTCGCTTACACCCCATTACCTTTCGTCTGCCAGGACTGTGCGCAGGCACCAACCCCCTCCCCCGCAGCACCCAGGCAGGCCGGCGGCCGCCTCCCCCACACTCCGCCCTGTGTTCTCAGCGCAATTTAAACAGGAAAGGTCAGCTTCCTGCCTTCCCACAGCTCTTTGCAAAAACAAAGGACATGGAGTTAGTGATCGCTGCTTGTTAATCTTCAGAGACCACACACAGCTGACTATGAGGGTTTAAAAAATATGCAGAAATCTCATTTCATAAAGGCTCCATCCACAGAAGAATCCCCCAAATCCTTGTAGACGAAGCAAATGCAGCCGATTTCCTACTGAGGTCTACAGTGCTTTTCTCACGCTGAACCTGCTCTGAAACATACAACGTTTGTGCAGCAGGGTCACGTCTGCTCCACGGGACACGCTTTCTCCCCGCAACGCGCCTCGTGAAGGAAACACCCTCACAGCTTCCTAAAGAAAAGAAAGAACAAGCCACGACGCTTAAGCCAGGCCCGAGACCACGGGAAGTGGGGGAGTACCTCACAGTGAGGCCGGTTAGAAATCTGTAAAGCATATGAAATGCAGGTGACACACGCGCACACAAAGGGGGCAGCCCTACAAGCCGCCTGCCTCCAGGGCCCAGCGGCCTCCTTCACGCGGGGGATGGCTCTGGCGAGGCTGTTAGCAGGCACGGGGAGAAGCCCGTGGTCATTCTCACACAGGAGAGACGCAAAAAGGGATCAGCGTATGGGAACACTGCTGGGAGCAGACACCCACCCAGAACACACGGCACCCAAGCGAGTTCCAGGTGGGCTCCTGACGCCTCCCACGCAGCCAGGCCGACCTGCAACACCAGTCGTGAGCAGCTGCAGGAACTGCACTTCTGACGGGGTGTCATGCGGCAGGACGTGGGGGACCGGCATTGCGGCACTGCAGGTTAAGCTGCTGCCTTTGACGTCGGCATCCCATAGGGGCACGGGTTTGAGTCCCGGCTGCTCCACTTCTGATCCAGCTCCTGCTAATGTGCCTGGGAAAGCAGTGTCTTTGGGCCCCTGCCACCCATGTGGGAGACCCAGATGGAGCTCTTGGCTCCTGGCTTCAGCCTGGCCCCGCCTTGGGCGTCGTGACCATTGGGGGAGTCCATCAGAGGATGGAAGGTTCCTCTTTCTCTTTCTACCTCTAACTCTGCCTTTCAAATAAATAAAATTAATCTTTACCACACGGGAGACTATCGGAGCATCTCGAGAGAGCCCCCCATCGCCCCGTAACCACGTTGGGGATCTAGGACTTTGCTCAGAGCCGTGCGCGACACAGCAAACCTGTGTGAGCAGATGTACTTTCTGTGTCACTCACCAGACTTGAGCAGAGCTGAGGGAGAAGGCCACACAACACACCCTGAGTCTATGAAACCCTCCATCTCGGGGATCATGTCAGGAACGAGGTGGGTCAGCGGTTGCCTGAGGAGCTGGGCTACCCCAGATCAGGAGGAACCTCCTGGGAGTCCTCTTAAAGCCGCAGGGACAGAGATTCGATGGCAGCCCACCTACCCACACACGCCAATGCCTCTACAAAGACTCCAATTGTCTGCTGAGAAGAGAACGCATGTTACAGCCGTGGCCCCAGTCAATCCTCCCCACTCAGAAAGGGGCTCGGAGGGGGCAGTATTGGGTCACAATGAGTTCATGCCACTTGCAACGCTGGCATCCCATAGCAGGCTGCCAGCTGGGACTCGGCTGCTCAGCTTCCAGTCCAGCTCCCTGCTAACGCACCTAAGACAGCACAAGACGGCCCACATACCTGGGCCCCTGCAATGCAAGTGGGACACCCAGATGGGCTTTGGCATGGCCCAGCCCTGACTACTGCCGCCATGTGGAGAGTGAACCAATGGATGGGTGCTCCCTCTCTCCCTCCCTCCCTTTCAAACAAACAAACAAATATTTTTAACAATAAATAGAGGGGGTTGGGAATGTAGGGAGTCAGTCAGCGGGCAGGACCAGGTTAAGCAAAGCAACAGGACACGACAGGTGCGGAGGAAAGGGTGGGGGGGGGCACGTCTATGGAGCACGTGGTGGCAAATCCTATGTCTCCGCACACCACACGTCATGTGTGCCCACACACCACACGTCGTGTGTGCAAGGCTGCCCATCAGCGCTGCAATGAACCCTAAGTGCCTTGCGGTCACTCCGAGTCCATCCACGGAGGCTCCACTACAATGGCTGCTGCAGCCAGTTTCATCCTGTTTTATCAGGGACCCTAAAAACACAGCTCAACAGGCTACCGGCAAGGACGAACCTCAGGAGACTACAAGTTCCTACACAGCAGGCAGGCACGTGACGGGCAGGCTGTTGGCACGGCAGGCAGTGCAGAGAGGCGGCCACGAAGCCGGAAGCAGGTCCCTCACTGTCCAGGGTTCCAGAAGCTGCGAGGGTCCTTCCTGCCTGACGACCACCTGCACCTGCACAGCCCTCCAGCAGGTGCACCCAGCAGGTGGGGTCTTCCAGTGACCGATCACGGACGCTGCCCCGTGTCTCCTCCTCCCTCCTGCTCATCCCCAGAACACTCATGGCTCCCACGTGCTGATCCATCCTGTCGTCTGGCTGTCTCACATCAGCCTCCTCAAAGCAAGGCTGCAGGCTCATTCTCCACTTCCCACGGCCTGCTTTCTCCTGGGCTTTCTGTAGACCCGTGTCAACCAGGCCAGGGCACTGCCAGACCTCACCTGACCCGCCTCACTGCTCTGCCCGGCCCCCTTCTCGGATCTCTGCTCACCATCCCGAGCTCTGGCCCCTCATCCCGGTCTCCTCACTGCCTCCCCCTCCTCTTCCTGTCTTCAGAGCTAGGGCAGCAGGGGTCCTGTTCACCCCTCCTCGGCAGTGCCCCACGGGCAATACAGCCCAGCCTGTACAGAGTGCACCCCTTATGTTTATGCACACGTGCCCCTCCCCATTCTGGTTAATGGCACCACTATCAGACCAATTACCCAAGTCAGAAACGGGAGAGCTGTATTCAAATTAATTTCAACATGCTCTCATGGTTAGAAACAAAACACGACTACAGGTAGCATGGCAGTAATTTTTCAGGTTGGAGGGTACTGAGGGACACTGGGGTATTTCCTGGAATCAAACATGGGCCCCTGCAATGCCTGTGGGACACCCAGATGGAGTCCCTGGCTCCTGGCTTTAGCCTGGCCCAGCCCTGACTGCTGCAGCCATGTGGGGAGTGAACCAATGGATGGCACTCTCCGTCTCTCCCTCCCTCTCTCCTTCCAAATAAATAAATAATGAAGCAGCCAGTGCATCACGGAGACTTCCTAGGAGACCACAAGCTTCCCTCCAGGACACACACACAGACACACACACACCCCGCTCCCAGTCTCTGTCTCTGTTCCAAGTTTCCTTCTTACTTGTAAGGGGAAAACCACATTGTCCCAGTTTGGATAATGTGTCTCTTGTAGGTCATTCAACCATCCAAAAATGGGAGAATCAGTGTGCACCTCCTAATACAAGGAACTGGTGCCACAATAGAAAAGATGCCACAATCCCTGTGCCCAGGCTGCCCACTCATCTGCCCCTTCCAAGAGCAAGAGAAAATGGGCAAAGAATTAAGTTTCAAAAACAGGAACAAGTTTCACCAATAAAATAGGAGAAGCTACCCAGACTCAATCGTAAAGAAAGAGCTGCAAATCAATAAAACAGAGAGAGGGGCTGGCCGTGTGGCACAGCGGGCAAGCTGCTGCCTGCAAAGCAGTATCAGTATGAGAGCACTGGTTCCAGTCCCGGCTGCTCTGCTTCCACTCCAGCCTCCTGCTAACCCGCCTGGCAAACAGTAGAAGATGGTTCGAGCACGTGGGCCCCTGCCACACACGTGGGAGACCTGAGTGGAGTCCCAGACCCCTGGCTCCAACCTGGCCCGGCCCAGGCACTTGGGGCCATTTGGGGAGTGAACCACAGGACAGAAGGTCTCTCTCCTTCCATCTTTTAAAGATAGAAGCTCACACTTTCCCTTCCTATCTTCAAATAATAAAAATTACAAAAAAAAAAAAAACCAACCAGAGAATCCTTTCCTATCAAGCAGAATTAGAAGAATGGATTGGGTCTGAGGACACAACCGGAGTCAAGGACAGGAGCAGTATGAACCCTCTACCTTCGTCAGCAGGTGCTCTGGCACCACCAGAGTCAGCTGTCACGGCGCAGGCTGACGCACACATCTCACCCCTGGGGCTAGGGTAGGTGCAGCAGCAGCGGAGAAGCGGCTGCCGGGTTCCAGCCCCAAGCCCACTCCCCACCCACTTCCTACAGTGAAACTCCCGGGAGCCTGTGGGCCCTGCCACCCGTGCACGAGTTCCAGCTCCCAGGCCTCTGGGGGAGTGAACCAGCGGGTGGGAGGGTCTCGTGCACGCTTGCTTTTTCTCTCGCCTCTCAAATGTCAAACAGTTCATGGGAAATGGAATTAAAACAAGTTTTATTTGGGGGCCGGCACTCTGGCACAGTGGGCTTATGCCCTGGCCTGAAGCGCCGGCATCCCATATGGGCGCCGGTTCGAGACCCGGCTGCTCCACTTCCAATCCAGCTCTCTGCTGTGGCCTGGGAAAGCAGTGGAAGATGGGCCAAGTGCTTGGGCCCCTGCACCCACCTGGGAGACCAGGATAGAGCTCCAGGCTCCTGGCTTTGATCTGGCCCAGTCCAGCCGTTGCAGCCAGCTAGGGAGTGAACCATCGGATGGCAGACCTCTCTCTCTCTCTCTCTCTCTCTCTCTCTCTCTCTCTCTCTCCCTCTCCCCTCTCTGTGTAACTCTGACTTTCAAATAAATAAATACATCTTTAAAAAAGAAAAAATTTTATTTCTAGGTGTTTACTAAACCTAGAGACGCACTACACACGTGTGCGAGGAGCCGCACACAGGAAAGTGACCACAGCGCTGCCTCTAAGGCAGGGGCAGGAGCAGACTCATCTCCCTCTGTGGGAGACGGCTTTGCCAGCACCACCCACCACTCCACACAGAGCCCTGCGCACCAGCAGGGACAGGTCTGTGGTAGTCAGACACGGAGACAGCCCTGCGACACCGGCCTCCAGAGTGACAGTGCGGAAGTGAGCCACCAAGCCACTCCTCTGGGAAACTGGGGACAGAGCCTCTGGGCAGGATTCTAAGGGAAAAGATCAGATGAATAAACAGACATCTGTTCTGGAAAAACCTGGGCACTCATATGCAAAGCCCGGGTGTGTGTCACCTGCGCCAAGACTGCTCCCTCCCGCCTGCGCAGAGCTTAGGAGGGCGTAGCCCCACAGCACCACAGCGGGAACACAGGGCCCTCGGGGTGAAGGGCTCACTCCCCTGCACAGCAAGAGCACCCGAGTTTCCCCAGCCTCCGGCAGCGTGCAGGCTCCACCCTGACCCCACGCGCCAAGAACACGGCGCCCCAGCGGGGCCTGCCCCAGCCCCTAAGGCGGTGGCCCCGCACCAGGAGGATCTCAGCACCCCGAGGAGGTGAGCACAAGCTCCTAAGCTTTCCGTGGGTCCCGACTTAGCAGCCAGGGCTGCTTCCCCGACTGTGCCTGCGGGGAGAGGCTGGCCCGACGGCTGCCCCAACTGCACCTGGATCACCACGGCAGCTTCCAACGGAGACGACTCAGCGAACGGAGACGACTCAGCGAACGGCAGGGGCTGCGGAAAATGCACGTGGAAGGAAGACCCACGGGGGTGATGAAGGCCTGTGGCACGTGGTGTTAAGCCTCCGTTTTAGACACCTGCATCCCACGTGAGAGCGCCAGTTCAAGTCCCAGTTACTCTGCTTCCAATGCAGTTTCCTGCTGACACACATGGGCGGGGGGGGGGGGGGCAGATGATGGTCCAAGTGCTTGGGACCCTGGACTGGATCCCTCACTCCTGGACTCTCCCTGGTCAGCCTGGGCTGTCACTGGCGTTTGGCAAATGACCCAGCAGATACAAGATCTCTCTGCCTCCCTCTTTCTGTTACTCTTTCAAATAAGCAAACGTCTTTTTTTGCAAGCACCACAATGAACTCTAAGTAGGACGAATTCAAAAGAGACTCACAAATAAAGGTATCATACGAAAAAGATGAAACTCAAAGACAAGGAGAAAGTCTTTAAAGTGGCAAGAGAAAAACAACTCCTCACTCACAGAGTAACTCCGAAGAGAGCGCCAACCTCTCAGCAGAGCAATGGAGGCCACAGACAGCATCTCCCACGTGCATGTGCTCCGACGAGAGTCCCTTACACAGGAAGCTGCCTTTCAAAACAGAAGCTGCAATACGCTTGCAGAAGCAAAAACCGGGAGGATCCGCCGCAGCCGAGCAGCCTACAGGACACTGACGCGCGTTTTACAGGCCAGCAGCAAGCAGTTCAGACAGACGTGCACACACGGCTCACCGTCTTCTCCTTGCTTCTCTAACTGATTAAAGGCAACTCTACAATTATACATGACGTATTATTGGGTCTACAACAAATAGGGAAGTACTATCTCTGCCACTAACATCCAGGAAGATACGGTTAGGAGAAAACCGGTATTGAGCCAGGAAATTACTACAGATACTAAGCAGTAATTTCCACAATGCATTGCTGGATTTGTGACATTCATATGTACAGTGATGACACTGGAAAATGGAGAAAGGTGGGGTCTGCGTTGTGGCACAGCAGTACATGGATGGGGTTTGAGTCCCAGCTGCTCCACTTCCAATCCAGCTCCCTGCCAATGGGCCTGGGAAGGCAGCAGAAGACGACCCAAGTCCTTGGGCCCCTGTCACCTACGTGGGAGATCCACGTGGACTTCCTGGCTCCCGACTTCAGCCTGGCCCAGCAGCCATTTGGAAAGTCAGATCAAAGTCATCTCTCCCCACCCCCGGCCTGTCTGTCTCTGTCTCTGTCTCTCTCTCTGTGTCTCTCTCTCTGTCTCTCTCTCTCTCTCACACACACACACACATACACAAAAATAAAAATTAACAAGAAAAATCAACAAACAGAAAACTTGAACCACACGATAAGCCCCGTGAAGCTAACAGAAATCTAGAGAACACCCACCCAGCAATAATAAAGTATACATTCTCATGTGCGTGTGAAGGGTTCTTAAAGACAGGCCCCAGGCAAAGTCACATAATAAACCTCTACAGATTTAAAACTACAGAAAAAATACAACTTTTGTTTTCTGAATGCAACAGAATGAAATAAGCTAAAACTTGGAAGATTCACAAACACACGGAAATTAAACAACACATTTCTAAATAAGCAATGGCTCAAGAAATCAAAAGGGAATTAAAAAAGGATTAATCATTATCCAAATTCATGGCTACAGCTAACACAGCGCTTACATGCAAATATATAACTGTAAAACCCTAAATTAAGGGAAGATCTCCTATCTAAAACTTCACAATTTAAAACACTGGAAAAAGAAAAGCAAACTAAATCTAAAGCAAACAGGAGGAAATAACTAATGAGAGATAAATGAAATAGAATAGCAAAACAACAGAGACAATCAGTGACACTAAAAATGCATTGTTTGAAAAGATGAGAACAATGAACATTAAGCTGGAGTGACAAGAGAGACGGAGGTCAGGCTCACTATTCCAGTGTTACAGAAGTGAAAGGGTTACAAATCCTGTCAATTCTCTCCATGAGATGATCATATGGGGAGAGGTTTTTTTTGTTCTTTATTCTGCTAATGAAGTTTTTTTGTTTTGTTTTGTTTTTTAGAATTTATTTATTGTAAAGGCAGAGTTACAGAGAGGCAGAGGCAGAGGCAGACAGATGGAGTCTATCTGCTGGTTCACTCCCCAAATGGCCACAATGACCAGAGCTGGGCCAATGGGAAGCCAGGAGCTTCTTCTGGGTCTTCCATGCAGGTGCAGGGGCCCAAGGACTTGGTCCGTCTTCTACTGCTTTCCCAGGCCACAGCAGAGAGCTGGATCGGAAGCAGAGCAGCCAGGACTAGAACCGGCGCCCCTATTGAATGCCGGCACTGCAGATGGCAGCGCCGGCCACTTTCGCCACTTTTATGTTTTAAACTGACCCTGCTCTCCTGGAATCCGCAGTCTGGTGTGACGTGCTGTTGGTTTATAGACAGCAGGACTAGATGTGCTAACATTTTGCTCCAGATTTTCACAGCTCTGCTTTGCTTGCTTTGCCAACATCTGCAGTGGGCTAGAAGGCATCTTCTTTCCCCAAACGGGTGAGCAGACCGAGCACGGAACACCCAAACTGGATACAGAGCAAACAGATTTAGTAAGACACAGAAGCCCCTGGGGGAGGGATGTAACTCACCCCAAGGGGCCACATGGTTGGCACCTGGAGCGTGGAGACGGGAAACCAGGCAGAGCAGGGAGTCGGAGGAGCCCTCACAAGCCTGGCAGGGTGAGGCTTCTCACGGACACACGGCTGAGGGCTCCGACCAAGGCTGGCGGGCACACTGGGTCAGAGCTGAGGAGGAGGACGGGCAGAGAGCAACCGACAGCAGGCTGGCTGTGACCCGGAGGCTGACAGCAAGGGCTCCACTGCTCCAGACTGCAAGGGGAGGGCTGTCGGCAGACTGGAGGTCCCGCGGGAGCTGCAGGAGGAGGAGGCTCGCCGTCCGCTCACTGATTCCCGACAGGCACCCCGGCAGCAGCTTTCAGACCCAGTGTTCTCTCACTCCAGTGTTCATGGGAGATGGGGCTGTGGTCATCCGCTCTTGAATGGTGTTTGTCAGGCTGTGATAGGAAGGCTATGCCGGTTCATAGAAAGCGCTCCTTTTTTTTCTGGAAAAGTTTATGCGAGACTGGAAGTTTATGTAATGCCTGAAAGTGTCACATTACTGGGGGCCGGCACTGTGCCTTAATAGGCTTAGCCTCTGTCTGCCACGCCGGCATCCCATATGGGCACTCGTAGAGTCCTGGCTGCTTCTCTTCCTTCTCTTCCGACCCAGCTCTCTGCTGTGGCCTGAGAAAGCAGAAGATGGCCCAAGTCCTTGGGCTCCTGCGCCCACGTGAGAGACCTGGTGGAAGCTCCTGGCTCCTGGCTTTGGGTGGAACCAGCCATTTGGGGAGTGAACCAGAGAATGGAAGACCTTTCTCTGTGTTACTCTCTCTGTAACTCTACTTCTTAAATAAATAAAATCTTTAAAAAAAATCAACAAATTAGGTATGAAAGGAACATAGCTCAAAATTATAAAGGCTATATGTGACAAACTAACAGCCAACATCATAATAAACGGGCGAAAGCTAAGAGCACTTCCCCTCAGATCTGGAACAAGACGAGGGTGCCACTGCATCACTCTTCCTCAACACGGTACTAGAAGTATTAGCAGGAGCAGTTGGGAAGACAAAGAAATAAAGCACACTGGAATCAGAGAAGAGGAAGTCAAAATACCTTTATTTGCAGATGCTATGATACTGCACATGGAAAAGCTTAAACACTCCATGAAAAGGCTATTGAACTGACAAACCAAGTCAGTCAAGTCACAGTTTACAAAATTAGTATACAAAAAGCAGCATTTTTATACACAACAATGAATGAGAAATCAAGGAAGATACCCATTCACAATAGTTACCAAAAAAATCAAATATTTAGAAATACATCTAACCAAAGAAGTGAAAGATCTGTACAATGAAAACTGTAAAACACTGACGAAACAAATCATCAAGGACACACACAAAAAATGGGATGATATTCCGTGATCATGGATTCAGGGAATTAATACTGTTTAACTGTCTGTCCTAGGTGGGGCACTCTATATAGTCAATATGTAACAACACACCAATGACATTCTGTAGAGTACTAGAAGTGTCAATCAAAATACTCACATGGAATCACAGAAGACCCAGAATATCCAAAACAATACGAAGAAAAGAAAAAACAAGTTAAAAGCACCCATCACACCATCTAAGTTCAAAGCATACTGCAAAGCTACAGTAATTAAAACAGCATCGTTCTGGCACAAAAAAATGTCACATAGGTCAATGGAGCAGAATAGACAGAGCCTAGAAATTACTCCACATATACACAGTCAACTGAGGTTTGGTGAAGGGGCCAAGCACACACGCTGGTTAAAGGACAGTTGTCAGTAAGGGGCACTGGCCAGCTGGGTGTTACAGCATGGAACAGATTCTTCCTCTCACCATAAGCAAACATCGACTCGAGCTGGTTCCAAGAGTTCAGTGCAAGGCCTAAAGCTGCAAACCCAGGAAAAACACTTCAAGACACTGGTGTAGTCAGGGGTAGGGAACCCTCTTTCTGCCAGTGGCCAATCTGACACTTAGAACACTGTTCATGGGCCACACAAAACTGTCAACTTAATAATGAGCCTGCTACAGATGTACTGAGTTTCCAATCCCACCTGCAGCTGCCTTGGCAGAGCCAGACCAGATGGCTTCCCGGGCCTTACCTGGCCCCCCTGGCAGAGGCTGACTTCTTGGATAGGACCCCAAAAGCACAAGCAACCAACAGAACTAGACCAGCGGGACACGGAACCGAAGCTTCTGCAGAACAAAGGCAACACTCAACAGAGGGGAGAGACATCCAACGGAACGGGCGAAAACAGCTGCAAGCGGCTCACTCCACAAACCATGAAGACCCAGAATCTACCAGCCGCTGGAAAACTCAACAGTAAAAAACCACCAATCCAGGTAAGAAGTGGGCAAACAACGTGAACAGACAGTCCACAAAGAATACAAATGACCACCAAATACGTGACAAAGAGTCCCATTTCACCAGCCATCAGGCAAATGCAAATCCAAAACCGAATTAGGTATCAGCTCACCCCTGACAGGACGGCTAAAATCCAAAGATAAAGAACAACAAATGTTGAAGACAAGGTGGAGAAAGGGGAAGTCTTACACACTGTTGGTGGGAAAGTCAGTCAATGCACCCTCTACGGAAAACAGTCTTTAGAAACTGAAAATCAAACTGCCACACCATGCAGCAATCCCACTACTGGGTATAAACCCAAAGACAGGAACTGCAGTGTGGGACACAGATGCCCGCGCCCCAGTGTCCACTGCTGCCCTGCTCACGGTAGCCAGGATCTGGACACACCAAGTCCATTCCCCGACGAATGAAGAAAACCTGCTGTACGTACCAGGCAATACTGTTATCACAAAGACGACATCTCGTGCGCAGCCAAATGCGTGGAGCTGGAGACCATCACGCTGAGCAAGACGAGCCAGGGTCAGAAGGACAAATACGACGGGCTCTCCCACGCAGGTGGAGAGAAAGTGTAAAAACAATCTGAACACAGAATGCCGATTATCAGAGCCTGGGAGGCCTGGATTCTAAAAGCAGGGAGGCTGGACGTGTTTCATTACTGGCACCTAATCCACTAGTATGAGAAATTCTAATGGAGAAACGGGGTGGGGGTAGATGCACTCATACTGCTGTCTCACAATTTCTGTTTTGTGAATCTTAAATAATGAAAAAAAATAAAATGTTCCTTTTTGCTTTCTGGAAAAGTTTAACAGTGGATATTTATAGCCGGCACCGCGGCTCACTAGGCTAATCCTCCACCTGTGGCACCGGCACACCGGGTTCTAGTCCCGGTCGGGGTGCTGGGTTCTGTCCCGGTTGCCCCTCTTCCAGGCCAGCTTTCTGCTGTGGCCAGGGAGTGCAGTGGAGGATGGCCCAAGTGCTTGGGCCCTGCACCCCATGGGAGACCAGGAGAAGCACCTGGCTCCTGGCTTCAGATCAGCGCGCGCGCGGTGCGCTGGCCGCAGCGGCCACTGGAGGGTGAACCAACGGCAAAGGAAGACCTTTCTTTCTGTCTCTCTCTCTCATTGTCCACTCTGCCTGTCAAAAAAATAAATAAAGAGTGGATATTTATGTAATGCTTTGAAGTATGAATTCCAATATAAATGCCAGAAAATATATGGACTCAATTCTTTAATGGAGAATTCAACTTTTTGTTCCTTCTTGATTCCATTTTGCTGTTACTTTTCAAGCAGTTTTTCCCTTCTGCTGAAATTTCCCAACTTTCAGGCGTAAAGATGCACACAAAACTCTGTGTGACGTCTCCCCTCCCTGAAATCCACAGCCTGGTCTCATGCCGTGAGTGACACTGCTCACGTGTCTCAGCAGTATCTGCAGCGCTTATCAGCTGCATTAGCCTTCCCAGAACGACTTCTGCTCCTCTTGATTTTCTCTATTAGACCGCGTTTTCTGTGCTTGCTTTTACCATTTTCCTTCCTCCATGCACTGGGTTCAACTCCTTCCATTAATGACTTCATGAGCTGGACTGAGTTTGCTGATAGTCATGCTATTTTCTTCCAGTGCACTTGTATCCTTGGGAGGGTGTTGAAGGCAGAAGGTTGAATCTTGTGTGTGTGTGGACAGGGCGAGAGGGAATAAAGGCAGAGGGCAACCCGAGGCAGCCACAGGACAGAGGGGCTGTAACTTCGTGTCTAGCAACAGGACGGCCAGGAGATCCACAGCAGATGTGTAATACAACAGGAGGCAGCCATTACAAACAACATCCCAGAACAGGGCACGGGGAACTCACACTACAACAGATGTAAACAGAGCATGCTGTTAAAGTAGGTTATTGTCTGAGGCATAAAGTTTCTTTGTTCATTATAACATGATACTGTCTTACTAAAACATTGTATGCTGGGGTCTGGCACTGTGGCATAGGGGGCTAAGCGTCTGCCTCTGGCACCGGCATCCGTAAGGGCGCTGGTTCATGTCCCAGGTGCTCCTCTTCTGATTCTGCTCTCTGCTGTGGCCTGGGAAAGCAGTGCAGGATGGCCCGGGTCCTTGGTGCTCTGCACCTGCACGGGAGACCCAGAAGAAGCTCCTGGCTTTGGGTCAGCCCAGCTCCAGCCACAGTGGCCATTCGGGAAGTGAACCAGAGGAAAGAAGACCTTCCTGTATCTCCCTCTCACTGTCTGTAACTCTACCTCTCAAATAAAATCTTTATTTTAAAAAACACATTATATGCATAGATCTTTATGATAACACTGGGAGACTCAGAGCTTGCTGCATCCACCAAGGCCAGGAAGTTATGTGGCCTAAAGACAGAGCAAGGACTTGAACACAACTATGAATCTCAGCATCTCAGTCTCCTAAGTGTGTACGTTTCTGCTCATCTGCTGTTACGATGGAAACTGGAGCTAACAGGGCCTTTTCTTTTATTCATAACTCATTCTAGATCTGCCTAAATCCAGATTTTTAAAATTAGTCTACAGTAAACTGAAGCCCAGGCCAAATTAAAAAGGGAGGGGTTTTCCCCAAACGTGGTATAGCAGCAGGTGTTCCGTGCAGCAGTTGAAAGAACCGCATGGGACGCTCTCATCCTGTATCACAGTGCTGCGTTTTAGTCCTGGCTCTGCTTCTGATTCCTGCTTCCGGGGAGGCAGCAGGTCATGGCTCAAGTACTTGGGAGCCTCCTGCCCACATGGGAGACCTATGCGGTATTCCAGGCTCCTGGTCTTGGCCTGGCCCAGCCCTTCCCATAGCAGGCATTTGGACAACAAACCAGTGGATGGAGGTTCTGTGTCTGCTTCTCCCTGGCTCACCCGCCCCTTCCCGTTCTCTCTCAGCCTTTGAAATAAAAATGACAAAAATTTTCAAAAAGATATAGACAGACAAGCAATTTCAAGAATTCAATTGACGTGAATCGCGTCACGGGACATAGACAGTTAAATTCACCGCGTGTGTAACGCGTCAGACTACACTACACACAAGCCGGTGGCCCACAGTTTTTAAGCACTCTGACAAAGCAAGTCAGTCCTGGGCAGCCAGGCCTCTGTGCAACCAGCAGCCGGGGCTCGACGAGCTGCCTGGGCTGCGGCTCCCAGCCTGGCCCGGGCCTCCTCCTCCGCACACGAGGGCGGCCCAGCCCCTCGCCTTCTGCGGGGAACCACGTTACCGCACCCTAACTTCAAAGACAACATCCGAGGTTCCAGCTGCCAAGACGGCGGGATTCACACGTGCATTTGTGTCTCCTCTCGTCCTGCGGTTTCAGAAAGCAGTGCTGGAGTCCCTGCGCAGCCTGGGGCTCAGGTCGGCCCGAGGGGAGGCCTGGGGTCTCCTCCCTGGAGCTGCTCCTGAGCCACAGAGATGACAGCTTCTTCATCGCGAGATTTCTGATCCCTCCAAGCCGCCATCTGAATACTGAACAAGAAAACCCAGAGGCAGCCTCACTGGGTGCTAACAAAGTCTCTTTCCATCCGAAGGCCTTTGAGCTTTATTTACTACAAATACGTTAAAGGTATCTGAATGCATGTAGCAGATGAGATCAAACAGCAAAGAGGGAAGATTTGTCACAGGTATAGGGCATACGACCGACAGAATCAGGTCCGGCTATAGGAAAGAAGGTTCGTCAACGGGGGAGAGCTGCCCGAGTATTCCTATAATTTCATGTGCATTATTTCTCACATCTTAAAGCTGCCCGAGTCTAGACAGACACAGGGCTTCCACTGCCCTAGCAGCATGATTGGCTTTTATTAGCTTTCTGAGCAGCACCCTTGTTTCCCCTTGTAGCATGGCAAATCGCCCCCAGAACCGTATTATACAGCAAAGAAATGCTGTTCACACTTCACTGGCTATTGATTTACTTTATTTATTGGCACAAAATCAGCTCGAGATCAACATTTTGTCCCCTACTTCCACTAGCGTAAGCGGTGCAGCCGGCGGCAGCACAGGTAAGCCCAAGCGTGTGGGGTCACGATTGGCCACGGCTTCCCAATCAGGGTGTGAAAAATCATCTAATGAATAATGGGTTGCACATTTCCACAAACAAATTAACCAGGGTGAGACTGAAACTAATGATTATATTTATCTAATGTAATTTCACATCTGTTACTAGTGGCAGTTAATTTTTTTCTCTTTCATCCATGGTGTCCTCAAAATTACAACTCAGCTTTTCAGATACACTTATAGGACATCAGTTTAACTAGAAAATAGACAATTTTGTGGAATGTTTATTTTTTTCTTTGAATGCCAGCAGCCCTGAGAAACATAATGCATTTTATAAAATTTGGCACCAGACGGTCATTACTCTGCGTGCATCTAGGGACACACTGCCTGTGGGCTTCACTCGTGGCCCGGGAGTCAACCCCGTCTTCTCTCTCAAAGAGCACAGCGACCCCTCTGTACCCCTACAAGAGCATCTTGATTCCACCTGTCCTTAGAGCAATGCAGTATTTAATCCCGGGCTACAGTGTGGAATTTTAAAAGCAGATGCAGTCCTCAACTTAGGAAAAAGATTTTAAACATTTTCGTTAAACTTGGAACACCTCAGCCTGCCAGGCAAGCCCCAGGAAGCGCGCTGCACGCAAATACTCCCTGACAAAGAAGCTG